>NW_022146927.1:3008350-3471722 GCF_002938485.1 Sitophilus oryzae | reverse complement strand
TTTTCTTTATCTAAAGTATATTGTTAATTTTCATTTTTCTTACTAATTCTTTTTTCTTTGAATGTTATTTTTTAAGAATGTATTATATTATTTACTTTTTTTATATGCTCGGTTAACTTAACAGCTCTGCTGAATTTCGCCGAGTAAAAAATAAAGACGTTATTTATTTATTTATTTATTAATTTATTTTTGTCATAACGTAATATACAGGGTTGTTCCACTTACGACACGGAGTATTGTAGCTAAACGATTAGATTTTTACAAATTGTAAGTTTTGGGTTCGTCGAAGGACTATTATAGCTACAGTTTAAAACTATTTTTGCAAGATACAGAGTGTCCCAAATAAATGAAAAATATCAAAGTTGTATTTTTTTAAATGGAACACTCTGTATATTATTACATTTTTAATTTATACGATTAAAATAAAGGTAAATTTGATTAAGGTTTATCATACTTAAACCGTACCATTTTTGAAATATTTTCAATTTTATGAAATTGCAGTAAAAATTTTAAGGCTTCATTTCTCCAAGGGTATCACAGTTTTTAATACTAAATATTTACTGAAGTTTATCTATTGATCAGTTATTGTGCTGCAATAATGTAAATTATACTACCTTATACAGAGTGTCGTGGATTTATTTTAAATGATTACTAGCTTTAAACGGCAATAAATTGTTTAATTTGAATGGAACACCCGTATATTTTCTGAGAATCAGATGCATAATTTAATTGTCTATCAAATTGTATTATACCATTTTTTACAGATCTCTTCAAATTTTCGTAGAAAATGCATTTTCTTGATTTTGTGGTGGTATAAATAATTTGTATACTCTTTTATAAAGATTTAAATAGTTTTCTTTTTGTATACAAATGGGCTAGTAATATTATCGTTTTCAGCACCTGTACATTTTGTACATTTGTTGTGCTTTAAAAAAAATCTATAATGTCAATATTCCATTGGTATATGATAAATGATGTCTAAATTATACGAAAATGCATTTTCTACGAAAACTTGAAAGGGTAGGTAAAAATGGTACGTCTATCGATACAATTTGATACACAATTAAATTGTGCATCTGATTCTCCTAAAATATACAGGGTGTTCTATTTAAAATAAACAAGTTATTCCCCGTTTAAAGCTAAAAATTATTTGAAATAAATTTTTAGACACTCTGTATGAGGTAGTATTCTTTTTATTATTGCAATACAATAACTGATCAATAAATAAACTTCAGTAAATATCTAGTATTAAAAACTTTGACACCCTTGGAGAAATGGAGCATTAAAATTTTTACTGCCATTTCACAAAATTGAAAATATTTCAAAAACGGTAAGGTTTAAGTGTGATAAACCTTAATCAAATTTTTACCTTTATTTTAAACTAAAAATGTAATAATAAACAGAGTGTACCATTTAAAAAAATACAACTTTGATATTTTTTATTTATTTGGGACATTCTGTATCTTGTAAAAACATTTTTACAACTGTACTTTACAAACTTACAATTTGTAAAAATCTAATCGTTTAGATACAATACTCCGTGTCGTATGTGGTGAACAACCCTGTATATAAGCTTTTAAATTTAAAAATATATCTAAAAATAAACATCAAACAATATCGAGTTAAAACATATTCCACAATAAAAGAAAACGAACAGGATTGCAGCATCGACTGGCACAAAAAATCCAACGTCCACCTGTGCTCAACCGGGTAGTTTATTCAGTCCGATTTAATTTAAATCTCAAATAGGAATCCCCGTCCAATAGAACAGCGGTAATAAATTTCCAGCTGGTCGTTTTATGATTTGAGATTTTCGTTTCCATTTTCAGTCAATTCTCAGAACGGCAATTTATCAAAAGCGGTGCATCTAACGTAAAAGTTGGAATAACATCTCGTCGGAACTCGACAATATCGCAAGTTTTGGATAACGACATCGTGGAAAGTCTCTCCCTTCGAGGCGAAGATCTAGCGCCGAATAATTGGGGCATCGATCTTAAAAATTACGAAAACAATATTCAGAAATGTAGTTCGCAGCAGATTAGGTCAGAGAATTTGCAGATAAAAACGTTTTCGTATTTTTTTATAGGCTAGTAAGCGAGGGTTTTAGAGTCCGAATTCTGAACACCTGCGCCAATGGGCTTGTTCCACAATTTTTTTTTATTTTACCAATCGGAAGTACAACTAAAAAATAACAGATCTACCAAAAATTAGAATTTTATTCGTACGTTTAGTACCTCAAAAACACGTACAAACATCTATTGCGCGAGAAAGGGGCGTGGCCAGCTGCTACGTCATAGCACCACAGGTCGGCTGGCGACCGCGCTCGATACAATGCACAGTGTGGGACCTGTGCCACACTGTTCTTTGCCCGATTACAGAAAGTGTGTTTTAAATTTATAGTATAACGTAGTGTAGTACTAAAGTCTTTCTTTTATTCAATATTAGTGTAAAAAAAAAGACAAAGGAAACGTTGTGTAGTGCCAGAATGCACAAATACGAATAAAATTCCCCAGAAAAACTATTTATTTCTTTACCGTCCGACATAAAGTTAAGACGAGCAAGACATGATTTTGTCCCTGACAGAGGCACCAGATTTTGTTGTGAAGATCACTTTAATGTAAGTTAATACTTACAAGTAGTGTTTCCTATTTTTTTTAATATAGGTTGAAGAAGACAAAAAACTACATATATGTACTTAAAAACTATGAAATCGGGAAAAATAAAATTAAAATCAGGTGTTATTCCTTACATTTTTGAGTGCCAAAAAAACGATCTTCTGCTTCAAATACTGTAAAGCCTCGAGGATTGGCGAAAAAAGAGAACAAGCAGCCATTATTAAGGAAATATTAAAAGACGCGAGGCAGGAGGCAAATGAAAACTTTCATTTCGGGGCCAATACAGTAGACTATCAAGACAATCTTAAAATGCATGATCAAGAGCAATCAAGAGGAGCGCATTTCAAACCATCAAATTTATGCAGCCACATAAGAAATGCTACTGCGTGCTTGCACGTTCGGATGCGGCACAGTCATTACACTTTGCTTCTATTACACTTTTTTCACTAGTACTGATAATAATGCTTTAATTGTTTCTTACTTCTTAAACCTTTAGATAATATCCATATATTTTTTTTACTTTTTCTTGGGTAAAAAAACACAGTCATCACACTAATTTATACAGACTGGTGCTAGCAAGGCGACTTCAAGAATTAAGTGCCTGATAAAGCCCACTATGTTGGAGCGAAACGTCGCATAAAAAAAATCTTTCAATTTATTATAAAACCTCATACCCAAGAAAAGGAAAAAAAATATATGGATATAATAATGCATTGTACATTATAATTTTTTGCATTAATTTTGTGCTCCGGTGTAATTTTTGCCACTACTTGTCATAGTGATTGCTGTTGTTTTAACTGCACATATTATCCAATGGCATTATTACCATAATTTTGTCTGCCGGATCTGTAAGAAAAAAGTACATAGCTTACGTATCAGTTTTTACCTTAAAGTAGAAATATTTTTCTATATATTTATTGTATTACGTCTTTTCGCGGACCAACCTCGAACTAGTCCTAGTCAATCACATATCTTAAAATCAATTCAGTATTTGTCAGCTGTATATGAAACCACTGATTTTTTCTGCTTCGTGAATTTTTCGCGAGAATATTTATTAATAATTGATGAAAATTAATTTATTTTTGTTTTTTTTTTAAATTAAAATTTTTAAAATTTAAAAAATTTCAAAAATAATTAAAAATAGTTTTCTACAAGCGTGTTAAAATGTTTTTCGCCACACTCCGATATATAATAATATTACTTTAAGGTACTAGCGCTTTAAAATTTACTTTAGTCATTACAGGAAACAAAAAAATATATATTTGAGGAAAGTCTCTTATTTACTTGTACAATTATTATGTATTAATTCAATATTAATTATATTCATATTCTAACTTAATTATATTATTAATATAAACAATAAACAATTGTTAATTCAATAATTAGCCGAAAAGCCTCAAAATGCTAATTAATTGTATTAATGTTACAAATAGAAGAAGATTGCATAGGTTAGTTAAGAAAATGCATATGTTGCCTTCTTTCATATAGGGTAAATAACCCTTTGTTTTTTATACCCTAGCGAGCCGCCACTGCTTTCCGATACAGATATAGGTATTTAAGCAATAGAAAATATCTTAGAAGGAAAATATAATAGAAATTAAAAGGTTTACTTAGGTACCTTTGTAACTTTATTTCCTTAATTTCTGAACTAATAAACTCCTTATTTTTATTAAAATAATCCATTATCATAAAAATGTCCACTTCTGGGAGATTGCCCGAATTAGCTTTATTGAACCCTTCTCCTACCGAATGCATCTTGTGAAAATAAACCAACGAAATAGTCTAAATAACGATAAAATGACAAATC
This sequence comes from Sitophilus oryzae, assembly GCF_002938485.1. Taxonomy (NCBI): domain Eukaryota; kingdom Metazoa; phylum Arthropoda; class Insecta; order Coleoptera; family Curculionidae; genus Sitophilus; species Sitophilus oryzae. The sequence goes on along the minus strand of NW_022146927.1, from coordinate 3,467,300 downwards.
ACATTAATTCAAATGAGTGTTTCCGTTACGAACTGATTGACGGCCGAAGTCGGGTGTAGTGGAACTACGTCACGAGGGGGCGTGGCCTCGTCTAGCCGTTACAAACTTTAAGCTCTCATATCTCGAAAACGGCAAAAGATTTCGTTTTGAAATTTGAATGGTGCACTTATTATAATAAGTAGTATCCAAAAACGTTTAAAAAACATACAAATAGGATATGATGGAACAAGCCTATTGACGTCAAATTTTAACAGTGAATATAGATATATGTAAGAAAGCATTTAAAAGATATTTTCAAGCACTTTAAAAACGGTCATTTTCGAAAAATAAAAAAATCACATTTACAGAGTGATAATTCGGCTATTATTACACTTACGGTAATCAACAGAAAAATGAGTCGATTCGTTATTCCAAAAGCTTAAAGTTTGAGTTATTTCGAGTTATTAAACGGTTTTATTTAGCTCGACCCGTACGGTATTTATTTATTTGTTTATTTGGGTCAAAATTAGAAATTGAAATTTAAGTACCTTCCTGTTGTCAGATTGATCTGAAATTTGGTACACACCTTTAGTTCCGATGACAATACAATATAGCAATATCAATAACATTGTAAATCTAAGATGGCCGCCGGTACAAGATAATCTAATATATATCTATATATAGATAGTCTAATATGCCTAAAAGCTATTCTGCCTAGTACTAAAATATTTCTGAACTAGAAGTTCAAAATACCTAATTGTTATTATTATTTTCTAGTTTTCAGTGCACATAAGATAAAACCGTTTAACTTAAAAGTTTTTTTACCGATTTTTTATTTTTAAAAAATGGCAGAAAAATATGCAGTTTTTAAATGAAAAATCAACATTTTAAATTCTAAATAACTCGGAAAATATTAATTTTCTGAAAAAATATTATAGAACATTTTTTTATTAGAATTCATCCCTTTATTGATTTTTGCAATTAAAATGGGTGTATTATTTTTCACCCCCGAGAAGGGGTGGCACTCACCCCCAAGGTGAAAGCACACATCGCTACTATGTAACCTTTGTTTCTTACATATACATATACATATCTCTATTCACGTCAATCGGTGCGGGTGTCAAGAATTCGGCGGTAATACTCTATTTTTTTCCTCGCTTACTGGCCTATTAATTCCGCTTAACTTATCAATCTATCTTGGATATTGACCTGTTTTTTTGTATGACCCATGTCTGATTAATGTGCTTCAAATCAGGTTGAGGTGTCCAATGTCCACTCTCACTATTCTTTGGAGAATCGTTTAATCAGATTTGGAACGCTTTTCCTTCTCAGTACTTCCAGAACCCGTTAGCACTAATATGTATTGTTAAATTTTATTGGTACTTTAGACTTTGGTCACCGATTTCTTGTTTCACAGTGTCAAGCATCAAGCATCAGGTCGTGTAGAATATATTTGTTGTGGATGCATTTTGGAATGTGCATGTTGAACATAGATATAATAGCTTTAGTCTGAAACCTTCCCAGGATTCCCATGTCGCTATTACTTGCTGTTCCCCAGAGTTCTATTCCGTATGTCCAAACTGGCTTTAGAATAATTTTGTAGACTGTTACTTTACGTTCGTTCGTTAAATGAGAATTTTTACCAATCAACCAATACATGGATCGAATTTTGTGTCCAGCTTTTCTTTTACTCCAGATATGTTTCTTGATTGTATCTTGCGGTTTTTCTACCCAATTTTTAATTAAACATTGCATTTATTAAAAGCTCAATTTATTAAAACGGTAATTAAAAATGGAGAGCACCTGTCAAATCAGTAACGCTATTTCTTATTATCAAAATTCTTAATCAATATTAAGGAAAATACGGAATCTGTGCATTTTGTTCTAGATTATTTGCTAACGTCTTAGCCCTATCTTAAATTCATCTCAGTAAAGTGCGATGATGTTTGCTGAGAAGGCATTGGTATCTTTTATAAATATTATGGAAATTATACCTTGCTTGGATCATTGGATGGCTAAAAATGTTCGTATTGCTATATATGAAAACACCTTTTTAAATGTTTGCCCTCTCCAATGAGATTTCTTGTGGAAAACTCGGGTTTCTAACTACTGATGTTGTCAGCTTCGGCCACATACGGTCTGCAAACGTTTGTAGAATGTAGAATGTTTAGGAGGGAGGTCAATCATTGCGACCTAATAACTTGAGTTATAACGGGTTATAACTCATCATAGAGTCTCAGAACTTTGACAAAGACAGTATCTGAGACAGCTCCACAGAGGCCAGCTCCCCTGCAAACGTTTAATGAGGACAGTTTTATCTATCCAACTTACCGCACTTACAAGGTAGATGCATTCTTTCTCTTGTTTTAATGATTCGGTAACGTTTTTGTTAAGACAGTTTATAGAGTAGTCCCCGACTTAAAAAAGTTTTAATATTATGTTTTACTATTCATCTAATCTATTCTGATGTTCCTTTCAAATATGGAAGGCATCTTACCAGTGGCTTACCAATGTCTTATATAATCTTGTCGAGGGACTTCCCAGTGTAACCATTCTGAGCTAATCCGTTTTAATATTACTTAGTTCACAATTAAAAGATTCTTGGTCACACAGACATTTTTGGTCTTATTGCGCGAAGACATGATGGTTTAACTATACCTATTTTGGTTGGTTTAGGGGAATAACTCGACTGATAGTTTAAATACTGTCCCGTTATGTGTGGCTGTACAGAGACGCTAATAGACACATCGTTTTTATTGACAAGAATATCCAGAAACGGCAGACAGACAGTGGCGCATCTAGAGATTCACTGTGGTAATTAGGTTATGAATATTAGGAGGGGAAATGACTAGTGACAATATTTGAATAAACATTCAAATTAAATTTTCGCTGAAATGTACTATGACTGTAAAAAATAAGTTTTGATGAACCTGGATTTTCTATTTTGGTTACTATAAGCACAGAATATCTAGCTACGCAACAGAAAAATACTCGAAATGAAAGAGCTAAAATTGCACAAATAGAATACTAGATGGCGCGACAATATCATAATCAGAATATAATTAGAAATTTTGAACTTTCGGTTTTGGATCGACGGCTCGTCGACGGCCTTATAGCTCGGCTAAATATGCACAGTTGCCAGATTCAAAAGAACTTGAATTGGCATCCCATTCTTTTTATTGTGTATAATGCAGTATGTGTTTCTTTCTATTCTTCTTTTCTTGTCAGATACACTTATATTAATTATTCCTTTGGCTATTAAAATAATTTTAAGTATATTATTACAAAACATATACATTTTTAATATACACTACCTTATAATGTTAACTAAGAAAATACATTTAATTACCTTTAAAATTAATAATATACAGGGCGATTGATAGTGATATTTATTAATGCTGGAACGTGAGTAATGAAATATAAGTTTAATAATAATGGAAATAATTTATTAAAATGCAGTACAAAAAATGTTAACTGACTAAAAAATACTATAATAACAAATTTCTTCCGTTTGCCACGTTATTTATATAGACCTAGGTAGATTTTAAAAAAGTGACACAGGTACAATTAATAATATATTAGTTCGGCATAAAAGTTGCTGTCACGACATCGAACAATAAATTAAAATTCGTAAAATAAATTAAAATTATTAATTAAACAAATCTTTATAAAGAAAAGTATACCAAATTTGGGCCCAATCGAACTCCAGGAAATGATATCATAATAGTGTCCTATATTATGGTACCACTCGATATACTTTAAGGTACCATAATATTGCAATGTGACCGAAGATCCGTAGTATACCAAATTTAAGAACAATCGAACGCCATGAAATGGTATCGTAATATGGTACTATATTAAGGTACCACTTTATATACATCATAGTTCAATCATATTACAATGTAACCGAAGATACGTAGTATACCAAGTTTGAGCCCAATCGAACGCCAGGAAATGGTATCGTAATATGGTACTATATTAAGGTACCACTTTATATGCATCATAGTACCATAATATTACAATATCACCGAAAATACGTAGTATCCCAAGTTTAAGCCCAATCGAACGCCATGCACGTAATATAGTACTATATTATGGTACCAGTTGATATGCTTCATGGTACCATAATAATGCATTGTCATCAAAAATACGCAAGTATATATCAAATATGAGCTCAATCGAAACCCAGGAAATGGTATTGAAATATGGTACTATATTAAGGTACCATTTTATATGCATCATAGTACCATCATATTACAATGTAACCGAAGATACGTAGTATAACAAATTTAAGTCCAATCGAACGCCAGGAAATGGTATCGTAATATAGTACTATATTATGGTACCTCTTATTATGCTCCTTGGTACCATAATATTACAATATCACCGAAGGTACGTAGTATTCCAAATTTAAGCCCAATCGAACGCCATGTATCGTAATATAGTACTATATTATGGTATCACTTGATATGCTTCTGAAAAAACGGCGTCCAGTTGGCTGGAAAAGGACGATCGATGACATTTCCCATATAAATTTACATATAAAATGATAGTGATATTCATTTCATAGCTACGCTAACGCCGTTTTTTCCCGATTATACAATATGAACTTGGTATGAACACAATCGAACGTCAGGAAGTGGTATCATAATAGTAGAACAATACTTATTATATTGTCGCCGAATTACAATGAAAATTCAGGATTCAATTATACAATCAAACGTCAGGAAGTGATTGTAATTTAGTTCATAAGATTTAATTCCAACTAACATGGCAAACTGAAAAAAACAGCTCTGATCTATTTTAATATGTTTAAATGATGTAGCAAATTTGAAGGTAGGCTTTATCAGGAAGTATTACGATATGAATTACACAATGGCAACACTGCACAAAATTCTTTTAAATTTTGTTTGTAGAAAACTGTATTCTTTTAAATTTATTGCCCTCTATTATGTAGTAGCGAAACTACCACATCAAAATATCTGATTTGGAGACAGACTTTTAAAGCCTGTCTCCTTTTGCTACCTACAATTTTATACATGTAACGAGGCTTCTGTTGCGTAGCTAGATATTCTGTGCTATAAGGTATACATATATTATTTAATAGAAAACAAATTTCTTGCAGTATAGGTATATAATAAAATTTTATAAGGATTCTTGCCACTTAACTGCTGATATAGAAATTTAATTCTACGCTGTGTTTGTCATAAAAAAGCCTTTTACCATCTTTTTACTATCGATAGTTTCGCCTCGGTGGTACGAAAGTACTACCATTGCACGCAGGCCGCTATCTCCCGTTCGGGACTTAATATGTAACCGACACTTTCCGACAAATCTCTGCGCTGTGGTTGTCATTTTGTGGATCTGCCCAAGCTCACCTGATGATGGAGTAGGGCTCCGAAACCGGTAGTGAGAGCAGGTTGATCCACATTATGACAAACACAGCGTAGAATTAAATTTCTATATCAGCAGTTAAGTGGCAAGAATCCTTATATAATTTTATCATATATTATTTGGTATTATTAATTTATTTTCTGACAGTATTACTTTATGCCACATTTTATCTTATTAATAAATTTCTTTCTGGGAGGGGTAATTACTCCCATTGCCCCTCACTTATATGCGCCCCTGTAGACAGAAGTTACTTTTTTTCAATCGTTAATCTGGTGGAGTTACTTTATGAATGAAGTGATTGCGAAAATCGTCAAGTCTATTGGTTTTCAGAGTTTCATTTCAGATTATGAATATATCGAAAACGTTGTGTAAAATTTCAAAATTAGAGACAATTTCAGTCCCAGAAGGTATTTTATTTCATAATTCATCATTGTCTACCACTTCCAAACAAATAGTATCTCTTTATGCTACGTGGAACTTCCTGTGCAAGTATTAAAATAAAAAAAAGTTCTTTTTGACGTAATAAAACTAACTGGAAAATTCTATTTTTCTTTTTTAATTTCCTTGAACTGCACGTTTGGTGCGGTGGTGCTAAGTTTAAAACTAGGTTAGGGCCGTGGCCGTCGCGAATGGACGGAGCACTGGTCGTCGTCTGTTAGATAACTTTTTCCACCGAATTTGTTGGGATTAAACATGTCCGTTCTTACAATACACACTAAACAGTCTGGGAAACTTTTGCGGTCTTGACGAAAAATAAATACCGTACAAATTCCAAAGCGTATCTTCGTTTTTATATTTAATTTATATCAATTTTCAGTTAATAAAGACACATTTATTTATGAAATAAAATAACTTCTTTAAATGGCATTGTCTTTAATTTTGATTTTTTTTAGAATTTGACTTATATGTATTATTAGTTGTTTACAAATATAGATGCTATAAACTAATATCACTAAAGCTACTTTTTAAATAAACATTTTCCTAAATGTCTTAAGACGGCAATAATCATTCCTCTGCATAAAGGAGGAGACAAAGATGAAGCTTCTAACTATCGCCCAATTGCACTCCTTCCAACGCTATCTAAGATAGATAGAAAGGTTGGTTAAAAGAAGGCTGGTATCTTTTCTGTTTAAGTACAAAATACTTACTGAATATCAATTTGGACTTCTAAGCAACAAGTTCACAAATAACGCTATGTTTTCCCTCCTTAAAAAAGTTTACTCCAGCCTAAACAACCATCATTCTACAGCAACAATTTTCTGTGATTTTTCTAAGGCGTTCGATTGTGTAAATCATAAGATCTTAATTAATAAACTGCAGCACTATGGGTTCAGGGGATCATCTCTCGAATGGTTTAAGTCGTTTCTGAGCAACAGAAGTCAACTTGTGAGGGTGGATACCACGTTGTCTTCTAGCAAGCCAATAGAATGTGGAGTACCACAAGGCTCAGTACTAGGCCCTATTTTGTTTCTTCTTTTTATTAACGACATTGCTAACATAAACATAAGTGGCAAAATATGTCTTTTTGCGGACGACACTAGCTTCACTTGGAGCAACAAGGACATCACGGCACTTCATAGGATTATATCAAATGACTTAATCACTATTAAATCTTGGTGCGATTCGAACCTCCTGATTCTCAACATTTCTAAAACTAAAGCTTTGTCGTATAAAAACTCGTTGCAGCCTTTTGTACTTAACAACACCACCATTGACGTCGTCAAATCTGTAAGATTCCTGGGGCTTGTTGTGGACAATTCTCTGAAATGGGACATACATATCGAAGCTTTGTCGAAAAAATTGAGCTCTGCCTGTTTTGCATTAAGATCTGTTTCTAAGGAGCTTAGCTTGTCAGTGGCTAGAACTGTTTATTATGCACTTTTTGAGTCGCACCTCAGGTATACCCTTCCATTCTGGGGTACGTGTTGTGCGACTCAATTTGACCGCATTTTTAGGCTCCAGAAGATTCACTGGGACTAAACAGGAGAACTCATCGCCGGGACTTTTTTAAAAAATTAAAAATAGTGACTCTTCCTTCCTTATTTATATTTGAATCCGTTTGCCTAATACGTAAACATGTATCAGCTTCTCAAGAAAGGCCATCTCACACTTATCCACTCAGGAACGCGGAGCAAGATCTTTATCTACCTACCCCACGGTCAGAGTTAGTTAAAAGTTCAATATCATACAACTCGAAAAAAATGCATCACCTGCCATTTGAAATCAAATCCATAACATCATTTTTTCCATTTCGCAAAGCATTGAACTCTATTTACTAGACAAGGCTTTCTACGCCGTAAATGAATTATATTTTCAAAATCAAATTTGATCTTGTAAACACTGGTCTAATGTTTGCTATTGCTATATTTACTAATGACATCGAAATGAATTTATTTAGAGGTCATTGATATTTTACTATAAACTAGCTAAATATTTTTGAATATTATTTTTATTTTTTTGTTCTTTGACTTTATAAACATTTATAAATGTTTATTTTAACAATAAGACTGACAATATTATTTGTATAATGTTTTGTATTATCTTTTGTTTGTTTGTGTACCTTGTTTTTTTACTTTGTTTGTTAGTTTGCCTTTGTCTACAAATTGAAAATTTTTTTGACAATAAAGGCATTTATTTATTTATTTAATACTATTCCGGATCACTGGGTTATGGTAAATGATTTTAGGCGCTAAATAGGGGTTTTCGCATGTTCTTCACATGTCGATTTTGTGAGTCATTAAATCTGTTCGGAGTTTTGTTCATATAGGCCGTCTCTTTAAATTTTCTTTTAAATCAGTGCTGCATTTTACTAATTACTTTGGCTTCTGATCACTGCATATTTCACTGACATTTGCTTGATTAGTCCAACAATTCTGCTATGGAAATCTTTGTGGGAGTCTATTGATACATTTTTCTTGACTTGTAATAGTTCCTTCGCCTTGCCGGTATCAGTGTATCCAAATAAGAAAGGAATCATCAACTTAACGTACAATTTCAGAGTAAAAATTCAGGGTCGTGACACGACACGCGAGACGACACACAACACAACAGCGAGAGGAAAAGTGATAAGTGCAGACTCTGGCTTAGAAAAAATCGTCCGATTTAAATGAAATTTGGTATGTCGATAGATTGGACCATGGCCATCCACGGTCAAGTGACGACACGTGTCACGGTCACAGTTAGTTTTGACGGAAGAAACGTCAAAAGTCGAAGTCATCCTATGGCGACCAAATTTGGTAGGTAAGCTATGTGGGCAACGGCGCACATGATCCCACCCTGCAAAGTTAGATACGACGTTTCGTTTACATCTTCATCACGGTTTGACTAAGGATTTAATATTGAAGAAAAATGTGGGTCGATTTCGGCGTAATTGGGAACGGGCTACATGACGACGCCCTCGATGTTTCGAACCGATGCCTCTAAATGGACGAAATCATCATGATTTTTCTTAATTATAGGTCGATTGGAACCAAACTCAGCACGTGGATAGAGATACCCGAATGGAGTCCTCAGGCGGACCGACAGACAGACGGACTGATTGTCAGTGACCATTTTATTACAAATTTTGTGAAAATGAATCAAATTATTTATTAAATTTTAATTTATTGCTTTTTCAACATTTCGAACTACACTTTTTCAAACATGTCCTTCAAAACCTTCAATTGAATAGCTGCTAGTAAGACGTTTAGTGGTGATATTACTAGAACAATATGCAGTTATAATTAATTAGTTGTTATATGCATAAATAATTAGTTAAGTGCGAAGTTTTTCCTGTACCTCCTCTATCCACCACTATTTATTACATATCAAAATTTATCGGTCGCATTCTCAGTTTGTTTCTTTCTGTAATGCATTTTCAACTTCAAGTAGATTTATTTATATTATAAAAATATACAAATAAGGACGGGTTGTTAAATTTAAGTACGACTTTTAGAAGTTTAATAAACAGAATCCGAAAAGCTCGCAGACTGATATGATGCGATACCCTGCTAGATACTGTATATAGTGCAGAGTAGCGCAAAATGACATCATTAGGTTGCGTTCGCTTTGAATACAAAGAAATGTCGGGGTATAATGGATCAATGTTCCTACAAAGCAACAATATAAATAGAGGGAGTCTTCTATCTTAATACACATCGGGATTGAAGATGTTGTCTATTCTGTTAGAGCTCAGATCTAATGAAAGAAAAACTACGAGGCGCTATAGCATTTGTGATTGTTTATGTTATTCTTTTTATTGAAATAAGAAAAAAATATCCTATTTTTTTAAAATTAAATATACACTGTGTGTTGCAGAATAAATTCGATAATAGAGAAATGGGATTTTTTATTTTTTGTTGCCTATATTTTTCAAAAAACTTCTTTATACAGGGTTTGTAATAGTGATGAATACTAACTTCTTTATTTCAAATTGAACACTGTGTATAATTCAGTTTTTGTATTTCATCTAAAATTCTTCCAATGACTTCAACTTTATGAGATATTCACCCGCTCTTCAACTTTATGAGATATATTACGTGGCTGAAGCAAATTCTTTTCTCACTGCAAGTCAATAGTTGTCAGTGTTATAGTATAGTCTAAGAAAATGCTCAAAAATAATGGAGCTATTAAATATAGTCTTTATAAGTCCAGATGACATATAACATTACAAATTTGAGAGATTTAAAATGTTTTGAATTGTGGACTGAATCCAACGCCGTGACCCTCAATAATGGAGACTCACTTCCAAGGCTGCTGGCAAAGGACCCTGAACCAAACGAACTCAATCGGCAAGAGTCGAGAGACGACAATGGATCAGGGGACGAAACAGAGAATAGGGAGAAGATCAGCAGGACCATCACAGAGGACAGGCTAGCATGGGCCATTCGTTCATTTAGCCCATACAAGTCGGCAGGAGTGGACGAAATAACCCCAATCATGCTGGCTACTAACCAGGATCTTTCGGTAATGCCTATATTTGGGGCATATTCCAAAGAAGTGGAGAGAGGTAAAAGTGGTCTTCATACCCAAGGCGGGTAAAGCAAACCACTCTTTATCTAAGGACTTCAGACCTATTAGCCTATCATCGTTTCTACTGAAAACACTATAGAGAGGCTGATAGATCTACATATTAAGGAGACTACAGATATTGAGAAGCAATTTGCTGCGCAACACGCATACCTTAAAGGTAAGTCAGTCGAAAGTGCTCTGCATTCGGTCGTAGGTACAATTGAAAAATCCCTCAGGGATAAAGAATACACATTAGTGCCTTTCGTAGACATAGATGGTGCCTTCGATAATGTAAAGACAGAGGCGATCAAAAAAGCCATGGAGGAACTAAAGGTAGAGCAGTTAATCATCAACTGGGTGCTAGAAATGCTAGAGAATAGGACTATCATATCGGAGATGGGAAACAGCCCTGCCAAAAAATGCGCAACAAGAGGCACACCACAAGGAGGGGTATTATTACCTCTGCTGAGGCTGATTGTAATGAAGCCGATCCTGACCTTTCTGACAATGACGGGAATTAGGATAAAGGCATATGCATGCGGACGACATGGTAATATTGATCGTTGGCAAAGACTTGCAGACGATCAGTGACATCATGTAATCTGCTCTGAAGAAGCTAACGGAATGGGCAAAAAGGAATGGTTTGGGCATCAATAAGCCAGACAAAACCGAACTCACTCTTTTTACAAAAAGAATACAAGATACCCAAGTTCACGCTACCAAAGCTGGAAGGGAAGACACTTGTACTTGCTAAAGGAACAAAATATTTAGGAATCATTCTGGACTCGAAGCTTACCCGGAAAAGGAACACGAAAGAAAGGATGATAAAGGGAATAAATGCATTCTATGCATGTAAAAAACTATTTGGAAGGAGATGGGGTCTGCAACCGTACATTATATACTGGATGTACACTGCGCACACACATCGCAAGCTTTGTTAGAAGCAATTCTGAACTTGCATTCAATCGACTGGCTCGTGAAGGGTGCCCTGAGATAAGGGAATCCAATCTGTGGAACCAGACCGACTACGATCACTCGAGGATATTGCCAGTGATATGGAAAATCATGGTGAACACGAGTCCACATCTGCTAGACCAGAAAACGGACTATATGCTCACCAAACCTGATTTTGGAGAAAAAAATAAGGATTCGCATCCCGACAAGGGAAGAATGGGAAAGCAACCGAGTAATGAACACTAAAGAGATAGCAGTCTACACAGATGCTTCCGCAACTTCAGGAGGCACAGGTATAGGCATCTTTTCAGAGAAACTGGACATCCGACGATCTTTAAGGCTATCGGATGGCTGTAATCTTCTACAAGCAGATGTTTACGCCATAAAGGAAGCGGCTAGTTGTATACGAGAGAAAATTGCTAATATACCAATAGGGGATATCGTGATATACTCTGACAGCTTGAGCGCTTTAAGAAGCATCACCATGCAATCATTGATATCGAAAACTGTCATGGAATGCCGAGAAGCACTGGCTGCGTTAAGGCGGGGCTACTCTGTGCTGGGTGCCAGGCCACAGAAATGTGGTGGGCAATCAGGAAGCAGACACACTCGCTAAAGAGGGGGCCAGGGAAGAGACCGTGGAAGATGACTCGTCACCGCTTGTGACGATCAACACACTGAACAGCTGCTGTGCCACTGTCCGGCACTGGAATACCGACGCTTTAAAACTTTAGGGCAAGGTTTCTTGGAGGGACTAGAGGAAGCAGCAGAAGCCAACATCAACGACATCGGGAACTTTGCAAAGAGCTGGAAGTGCTTTAATGCAAACGAAGCTTTAATGCAATGAGAGGAAGGTTTGGTACAACAATAACAGGTGTATCGCAATAGGCCGAAGGCCTCCGAGTGAGGGATCAAACATGATCCCAAACCGCAGCAACTTAACCTAACCTAACCTAAAATATTTTGGACAACAAATCGTCAGTGAAACGTGATAACCTGCTAAGTCCATTCTTCATTTTAAGTAAATGATACGTTTAATACATCATTTTTACGTAAAAGTTTTTACGAAATATTGAGTATTACTGATCCCCAACAAATATTATTATCTCTTTATCATATTAACGTTAACGCATGAATATACTTGCTACATGTGTACATATTTTTTTGTACCGTTTATTTTCTCTTCTCTAAAACTAGGAATAATGGAATTAGCTGTTTGTCACATTTCACCGACGAAATGAGTATCTTGATTGTAGTATTATAGGCATGTTATGCCTCTATAAATAGTGATCAACCATTCCTGTCAGAATATATATCTCGAATAATAAATATATCCTATTGTTTCAAACTGATATATGTAAGTACTAATTCACCTTATTCTTCAACATTAAGTATTCCACATAATACATTTAACGAAATGATAGTTCTAGCTTTTACATACATAAACATAGTATAAATTACTAACCCATGATTATTTTTTTCAGTATTTGATTCGGAATGCAAATATTTTGCGAACAATGGCATAAAAACAACTAACATTGTTTTACACGCTGATACTCTAAGTAGGGTGCCCTCTTTTCTTGTTAACAATAGGTTTTAGAAAGAAGACTTTCCATTCTAGTAGTACTGTTTGTTGGTATCTACTATTTTGGTGTAGGATTAGCACTGAATACTTTGGCTTAATTTTACCACATAACATTATTTTATTTTCATATCAGAGCGAAGGAACTTGAAAGTTGAGAAAATACACTATATAATTTTAATTAATATTTTAATATTAACTAGAAATAACTATGTAAATCGATTTAATGTGAAAAAAATATTTAAATCTCTTTGAAACATTGTTGTTTTTTTGGTTTCCTTGGGTGAATTTTTGTAATTCTAGATCCTTATATATTAATTGTTTTGATATGTTAACTATATTTTATATTAGTGGAATTAAATTACATTGCCATCTAAATGGTATGGTATTCTATAAGAGACCTTGATTTTTTAATTTTTATTTTGATTTGAATGAGTACTCATTAATGTGCATACCATTATTAGAATAATTATTAATCGAATCGAAAATAACAATAATAACAGAAAAATATTCTCGGAAAATATTATATCGTCATTATACATATACCTGTCTCTACACTGTTTTTTAGTTAGAATTAATTTATGAATATGCCTGAACACGTAGAGTCATAAAAAATAACTGCATTACTATACATTATAGATTTTCTTATGCTCTTTGCACATTTATGATTTGCAGTAAAGAAATTATATTATGGTAGTATATTTTTTTTGAGAAGGGGAACACCTAAATTTACCGTATACCAAAGTTTATAGAATTTTTATTAACTTTGCTTATATGGTTTCTAAACTTCGGAGATAACATAAATTATTTAATGCATGGTTTATAATATGTATAACTGTGAAAAATCTATTATATTTCCGTAAAACAAATCACTACTATCACTGTCTGCGATTAAGGTGTAATATTTTTACTACAAGCGAATGTAAGTAATTAGAAGTTCTTTATATTATTCTTTGTCGGATTGAAAACGAAATAGATGAATAGCGAATTTGTTTTCATTTTCTGAATACATTTTAACTATCTTAAGAATTTTTAAATCGGAACTTTATGTTAAATCAAATGTTGTTTCAAGTTGTTTCTAATTAAATATAACATTTTTCGTCAATATTTTTGATGAAAATCTTGTGATAATATCGTAAGAGTCTAAAATTAAATATGTATAATTTAGACCCATTTTTTATCCTAAAATTTTAGCACAAGCATTGTAAATATTACAGCATTAAGCATTGTATTGTATTAAAATCGGTAAAAAAACTTTTAAGTTAAACGGTTTTATCTTATGTGCACTGAAAACTAGAAAATAAAAAATCGGCAAAAAAAGCTTTTAAGTTAAACGGTTTTATCTTATGTGCACTGAAAACTAGAAAATAATAATAACAATTAGGTATTTTGAACTTCTAGTTCAGAAATATTTTAGTACTAGGCAGAATAGCTTTTAGGCATATTAGACTAAAATAAAAACGTGGGGCCCCTCTGAAATCCTACCTATGGCAAAGCATATCTTTATACTTTGGTAGATCATGAGCTCGGCGTTCGCTGGTGAAGCCGCCACGGCTGGTTATTGATTGTCAAAATCTCCAGTTACGATTATAGTAAGTCGATGCAATCCACACTTAGTATAGAAGAAAGTATTACAGCAATAGTTAATGGGCCCCACGTTTTTATTTTAGTCTAATATGCCTAAAAGCTATTCTGCCTAGTACTAAATATTTCTGAACTAAGTTCAAAATACCTAATTGTTATTATTTCTTTTCTAGTGCACATAAGTAAAACCGATAAAAAAAGTTTTTACCGATTTTTATTTTAGTTTTCAGTGCACATAAGAAAAGTTTTTACCGATTTTTTATTTTCTAGTTTTTAGTATTTAACGGAAATGCCTACCGAATATTCCTCATTCTATTTAATTCATTTAGTGCATCATTATTACATGTTTTTACCTGATAATTTATTACAATCTAATTCCTCAATACATAGCCCTTCCAGAGACTTGACTCGACTTAGAGCCACGTATGCTTGCCCTTCCTCAAACAATTTTGAGCCCAAATACACTACTGCATGGTCGACTGTGCAGCCCTGCATTTTATGGACGGTGGATGCCCATGACAAAATTAAGGGTAACATCCTTCTTTCAGCCGTACCATAATTGAATTTTGCTGGAAACTGTATGGATTTCGGGTGTATAACATGTATGCCCTCTCTGCCAAAGTCAATCCAAACTGATGGTACATCTGTTTCGTACATTTGGGTTCGACGGAACTGAGGCCAAACAATTTCTGTAATGTGGCCTATAGCACCATTTACCAATCCTTTTGTAACGTCAATGTTGGACCGCAACATTTTCACAAATTCATCACCTATTTTTTTTTATCTGTCCTTCTAACGTCACACAATCTTAGACACAACTGTTCTGGACACGACTACTCATGCCCTCACCTAATACGCCATTTTGTAACGACGTCCATCTTGGATTTTAAATTTTGTCATAATCACAGTATTCTACTAGTGTAGCTACTAAAATATGAAATTCGCCCTTTTGTACCGGCGGCCATCTTAGATTTACAATGTTTTTGATATTACTATATTGTATTGTCATCGGAACTAAAGGTGTGTACCAAATTTCAGATCAATCTGACAACAGGAAGGTACTTAAATTTCAATTTCTAATTTTGACCCAAATAAACAAACAAATAAATAATAATACCGTACGGGTCGAGCTAAATAAAACCGTTTAAAAATTGGTCAAGTGCGAGTCGGACTCGCGCACGAAGGGTTCCGTACTATTCATTATCTATACAACATTATAGACACTATATTATTATAAACTTTTTTTCCGATTTAGCTGAAATTTTGAATGCGCGTATCAGTAATTTAAAAAAAAATTAATAAACACATTACTAAAAATTGTATTAATCAATAATAAATATGTAAGAAGTAATAATAAATATGTAAAAATAGGTAAAAATTAGAAAAAAAAACGATTAAAAAAGTCGCCGTGACTAGGATTCGAACCTGCGGCTCCAACGTCATAGCAGCGTAAAATCCTAACGCTTTAACCACGCGGCCACCGAGGACTTGAAAGATTCTATGTAAAATTCTTACTTAAAGGATAATGTTTAGTGAAAGTACTACATTTATTTAATTCTGTTTTTAGTATGTGTTCTTATAGCGGCAACATAGATACATTATCTGTAAAAATTTCGTGTCAATATAGCAGATTAAGATAAAAATAATCAATAGGAAGATAATTAATAAATAGATGTCCAAAAATAGTGGGATGTCAGTGCTCCATAGATCAGTTTTTTTTAAATATGCGAGAATTAGTAGTGCATATAAAATATTTGCACAGATAAAGGGTTCTGTAAATATCTATTTCCATTATGGTTATAGTTTTTCACCCTGTATAGTATTAGTACGAGTATAACGACATTATATAGATAAATTGTTATTAATTAATATCCATAAATGAATTTTTGAATATATGATTTCTGTAGGTATTTGTTTTTGATACCCTGTATATTATAAACTATTTTTTTTGTTTTATATTTCTATAAACCTAATATTACAATTTGTTTTCTCATAAAAAATGCATTATTACAATAAATTATTAATTGCATGAACCTTATTCAACCCACTGTATAAAAATTCGCATTAAAATTTATTTATTTAAAACATTTATTAATTAGTTGCCCTGAGTCATATTTAAACTACCTAATATTTATCAATTTTAATTTATTCTAGGAGATTATAGATTTAATTATATTATTTATACTATAATAATACTCATATTGGATAGCAAAACATTTATCTCAAGATATTTAAAGCATTACACACACAACATTAATATCAAAAATAAATTATTTTGATGTTGTAAATCAAGCATCAATATATTTATACATATAACAGTCTGGAACCGGCTTTAGCATTTTTCTTCACTTGCCTCGGAGCGCTGCGCTTGCGATATTTTGAAAAGTTAGCCATGACTGACAGATCCCCATGACGACCGGAAAAAAAACTAACAATCGACGGCAAAGAAAACGTCTCTTTTTACTTTTTGGCTGGTTTTTAACAATATGTTTGTTGAGTTTAATTAAGTTTATTTCGGGAAGTATTGTTTTAAATACCTAGATAATTTTATTTCGTGTTTTTATTAGCGCGGTGTTGTGTTATGGGACTGGCGTGAAACTTTTACCACAAGCAAACGTAAGTAATTACAAGTTCTTGATATTATTATTTGTTAGACTGAAAGCGAAGTAGATAGATACAATAGATAGCGAATCTGTTGTCATTTTCTGAATAAATTTTAACCATCTTTAGACTTATTTTAAACTACTGGCATGTTATGTTTTAAGTTGTTTTAGTAGGTATACAATATTTTCCGTTAATATTTTTGATAAACATCTTGGGATAGTGTCGTCTAAAGTTATATAACTATAATTTAGACACATTTTTTATCTAAATTTTTAGCAGAATTATTATTAGAATATTTAAAAAAATGTCAATATAGCAGTTTTAATTAATAAATAGAACTACAAAAATAGTCTGATGTCAATGTACGGTAGATTTGTTTCAGTTTTTTTTAAATATGCGAGAATTAGTACCGCATAAAATATTTGCACAGATATAAAGGTTCTTTTATGTATCTATTTGGATTATGGTTGTAGTTTTTTAGCTCAGTGGATATGCTATAATTTTCCGTTCCAAAAATATAATAATTTCGTAATTTATATAGATACCGATTATATTATTAAATAATTATTTTTTACTCGGTTTTTATATGTATGTAGTGGAATTTTTGAACGCTATATTTACAGCGCTTTCAGATGGAGCGGACCGTCCGCGCGGATGTTTTTTTCCAGATAGCTCATCCGGACGGAGCATACGTGACCCATGTGAAATTGTTCATATAAATTCATGGTACTTGCTCGAAGTCGGACGGTCCGTCGCGCTCCGCTCCATCTGAAAGCACTGTTACCCATTTGAAGAGTTTTTATCGTCATGACAATGACAATACAATTTGAATAATTGATTTTGAGATTTTTGTGTTTTTTGAGGGAATGTTTTTTTATGGCTGGTTTTCAGTGAAAGGTTTGTGAGAGAATAGTTTTTGAGTGAGAATATTTTTAGGTAGTGTTTTTTAATTTTTGGTGGTGATTTGTACAACTAACAAAAAAAAAGTGTGAAATAAAGGTAGAAGATTATTCGTTATCTATATATATAAATCTGACTGTCCTGACTGATACTGACTCATCAACGCCCAGACCAAACCCTTGACCCTAGAAAGCTGAAATTTTGCACAGGGGTTCCTTTTATGATGTTTACGTAAGATAAGAAAGGATTTTTAAAAATTCATCCCCTAAGGGGGTAAAAAGGGGGGTGGAATATTACAATATTTTTATTTAAAAAACGGTCAAGTTTCCGAAAAAACGCTTAAACACGTATATTTTATTTTCTTTTTTTACATATTTTCAGATTTTTAAAAATGTATACAGGGTGTTTCGAAAAAATCTGGTCATTGATTAATCACGATCTTGCTTAAAAACCCTTGACGTAAAAAGCTGATTTTTTGAAAAGGGATTGACTTTAGGGTGTAGACGTTCGATAAGAAAGGATTTTTCGAAACATCCCCTCTAAGGGGTGAAACCGGGGTCAAATATTAGAATATTTTTTATTTAAAAAACGGTCAAGTTTCCGAAAAAACGCTTAAACATGTATATTTTATTTTCTTTTTTTAAATATTTTAAGATTTTTTTAAAATGTATACAGGGTGTTTCGAAAAATCTGGTCATTGATTAATCACGATCCTGCTTAAAGCGCTTGACGTAAAAAGCTGATTTTTGGAAAACGGATTGACTTTAGGGTGTAAAGGTTCGGTAAGAAGGGATTTTTTGAAACTCGAATTCTAAGGGGGTGAAACCGCCCCTCAAATATTAGAATATTTTTATTTAAAAAACGGTCAAGTTTCCGAAAAAACGCTTGAACACGTATATTTTATTTTCTTTTTTTTTTAAATATTTTAAGATTTTTTAAAATGTATACAGGGTGTTTCGAAAATCTTGGTCATTGATTAATCACGATCCTGCTTAAAGCGCTTGACGTAAAAAGCTGATTTTTGGAAAACGGATTGACTTTAGGGTGTAGAGGTTCGATAAGAAGGGATTTTTTGAAACTCGAATTCTAAGGGGTGAAACCGCCCCTCAAATATTAGAATATTTTTATTTAAAAACGGTCAAGTTTCCGAAAAAACGCTTGAACACGTATATTTTATTTTCTTTTTTACATATTTTAAGATTTTTAAAAATGTATACAGGGTGTTTCGAAAAATTGATTAATTGGTCATTGATTAATCACGATCCTGCTTAAAGCGCTTGACGTAAAAAGCTGATTTTTGGAAAACGGATTGACTTTAGGGTGTAGAGGTTCGATAAGAAGGGATTTTCGAAACTCGAATTCTAAGGAGGTGAAACCACCCCTCAAATATTAGAATATTTTTATTTAAAAACCGGTGAGTTTTTCGGAAAAACTCTTAAACATGTATATTTTATTTTGTTGTTTTACATATTTTAAGGATTTTTAAAAATTTATACAGGGTGTTTCATAAAATATAACCATTGAGTAATCACGATTCTACTTAAACTGCTTGACGTTTAAAGCTGATTTTTGGCAAACGGATTGACTGTGGGGTGTAGAGGTTCGATAAAGAGGGGGTTTTCGAATTTCAAATTCCAAGCGGGTGAAAACGACCCACAAATATTACAATATTTGTTTTTTAAATACGGCGAGCCTTTCGGGAAAACACTTGAACACGCATAATTGATTTTGTTTTTTTACATATTTTGAAATTTTTTAAAAAATCATACAGGGTGTTCCAAAAAGTTGGGTAATTGATTAATCACGATTCTGCTTAAACTGCTTGACGTAAAAAGCTTATTTTTGGCAAACGGATTTTTCGAAAGTCAAATTCCAACGAGATGAAACTACCCCTCAAATATTATACCAAGTTATATAATAATATCGCCGTATTGTTTTTTCTCATGCTGACATAAATGTAAGAAAATTTTATCTTAGTTTGTATGTTAATGGAAATTCTTGCTTTGCTTGATCATCACCATTACAAATGATTAATCCGACGCGAACGAAGTCGCGGGTACACACTAGTCAGATCATAGAACAATTAGCTTAAAAGTAAAAGAAAATATTAAAAAATTTAAACGTAATGAAATCATTCAAAAACCTATTCTAAACATACATAAATTTAAACAAAAAATTCAAAACAAGGTAGGAATTGATGTAGTTAATTCATTTGAAGACGTAATTAAAATAATATCCGAATGCAAAAAAGAAGCTACAACTTTAAAAAATATAAAATGTAAAAAAAATAATAAGTGGGTAACACCAGAATTAATATCTTTAATTAAGGAAAAAGAACAGGCATATAAAAAATATAAAAAAGCACCTAATAATAATTTCCTGAAGCAAAACTTTATTACACTGAAAAATTCAATAAATAATAAAATAAAGTCATTAAAAAATCTATACTTTAAAAATAAATGGGCCCAGGACAACAAAAATTCTAAAAAACAGTGGAATGTAATAAACTCATTTTTAAATAATAATTCTAATGAACAAAATGCAAAACAAATAGAATTAAATGGTAGTTTTGTGAGTGACGCCAAAGAAATTGCAAATGGTTTGAATACATACTTCACGGAGATAGGTGCCACTATAATTAAGGACATACAAAATGACACAAAACATCTAAATCTAAACCAAAAATTTAAGGAGGTTGAATGTGATAAGAGTGTATTTTTTGATCCAACTGATTACCAGGAAATAAATAATATAATACTAAATTTAAAAAAAAAACACAGCTCCCGGTCACGACAAACTTTCAGTGTATGATATAATTAATATTAAAGACGACATTTTGGATATATTATTAAAGCTTGTAAATATTGCTTTTAGCACAGGAGAATTTCCCTCCGAACTTAAGATATCTAAGGTATGTCCAATATACAATTCAGGGTCAAAAACACAACAAAACAATTATAGACCTATATCAATTGTAAGTGTATTTTCTAAAATCATAGAAAAAGTATTAAAAAACGAATATCATTTATAGAAAAATATGTTTCTTATGATTTGTATCAATATCGGTTTCTTAAAAATAGCAGCACACTTTGCAACTGTTGACCTTCTTAACTGTATTTCAACTAGTCTAGATCATTAAAATGTAGTAATTGCAGTTTTTGTTGATCTTAAAAAAGCATTTGATGTTGTAAACCATACTATTTTATTAGATAAGTTAGAAAAAATGGGCTTTAGAGGATGTGCTCTCTCCCTGATTAGGTTATACCTATTTAATAGAAAACAATATGTATATATGACCAAGAGAGATATTAACTTATACTCATTGTATGTTCTTTCTTTACGTGTGTCTGGACTAATGGCTCAATACTACATATTTGTCGATGATACTGTGTTACACTATTAGATAAGATCCCAATATACTGGGTGATCGGGTAAACAATGACTTAGCTAAATATAGCCAATGGCTGTTACAAAATAACCTAAAAATTAATCTAACCAAAACTAAATATATACTATTTAAACAGAAAAATAAAAAAATAGACCAATTTAATATATGTTTAAATGATATCACCAAGACAAAGTTTAAATGATATCACCAAGAACTTAATGCAGAGAATAGGCATATATGTACGGTTTTTTGGTCCCTTTTTCCGCTACTCGTATTTTTGTTTATTTATTAAATGATATCAGTTTAGAAAAAATAAATAATGTAAAATACTTGGGACTCATACTGGATGAAGATCTTAATTGGAATGCTCATATTGAGCATATGAAAGACAAAATTGTACCTTATATACCTTATATATGGGGGCATTCTATAAATGTAAAAATTTTCTAAGCAACTCAGCTAAATATGCAATATATAATGCTTACATCCTATCTACTTTAAGATATCTTATTCCAGTATGGGGAACATGCAGTAAAACTAATTTTCAAAAGGTTAAAATACTACAAAATAAAATACTACGAATTCTCTTTAATCTAAACTATTTTATGCATTCAGATAATAATCATATATACATTTTTAAAAATATCCTCAATTGACCAAATTCGCGAACTTGAACAGGCAAAACTAATTTATAAAATAATTCATAAGTTACAAAAATCAAATTACACTATAATTCATACAAACGACATTCATTCCTACCAAGTAAGATGTAATAATATAAGGCTTAACAGCGCCTGAACCAATATAGCATTAAGAAACCGTATTGCTGAAGCAGCTCAAACATTTAACAACCTACCAATACACATAAAATGTAAACTTAGTTACAATCAATTTATTAAAGGACTCAAATTATGCTTTGTTAATTATTAGTGCAGGCTGTTAGTTTTAGTTTTAGTTTTAAATAATATTAATATTGCCACTTTGACATTATTATTTGTTAATTATTATCGTTGAAGCTCTGTTACCAATGCTTAAAATGCATTGTTTAGGAGCTCACATTTCCTTTGAATCATCTTTATACATATAAGTACATATTATAAGTAGACTGTTAAATTTTGTAAAAAATTATGTTTTAAATAAATGCTTTTTCAAAAAAAAATGCAATAATTTAACTCATTTTGGATAGCAAAACATTTATCTCGAGCTATTTATCATAATGCTTTAATTAAAAAACATTAATATGAAAAATAAATAATTTTGATGTTGTAGATGGCTGATATAGAGGGTATATTTGGGGGGGGGGCAACATTTCTAGTTATGGTTCTGTGATGGTAATAGCATATTTATTTTTACTAGATATATAGGGATATATATATATATATATATATATATATATATATATATATATATATATATATATATATATATACCAGTAACTACTCTATGGTTAACAAATTTATTAAAATATTTACAAAAATAAATACTAGAATGTAGAATGTTTGGGAGGGGAGTTAATCACCACGATCGTAGGTCTTTCCCTTTCTTAAGTTATTACTTCAAATATGGCACTAAGATAATTCTTGGATGGTACTATATATATATATATATATATATATATATATATATATATATATATATATATATATATATATATATATATATATATATATATATATATATATATATATATATATATATATATATATATATATATATATATATATATATATATAAATATAAGAATTTTATCTTAGTTTGTATGTTAATGGAAATTCTTGCTTTGCTTGATCATCACCATTACAAATGATTAATCCGACGCGAACGAAGTCGCGGGTACACACTAGTATATATATATATATATATATATATATATATATATATATATATATATATATATATATATATATATATATATATATATATATATATATATATATATATAAGATAAATTTTATAATAAAGTACTATAAGTTAATTGATAATGTTGTAGGCAATATGTGGTATAGTTCTCTTTTAACTAAATAACATACCTATGACTTATTAATTTTTCTATTGCATAATATGAGCATAATTATACATACCTACATACTGCCATTACTCGCTGACGAGTATTCGACACGCATCAAAAGATGGTCAGGCAAGACGTTTTCTTTCATGAGCTTTTCTGTGACTGAAAGCCCGATACGTAATGTTATTTGCCTACCGCACTCCGGACATTCAAAAATTGTGAACTGCTTCTTCCCAATGATTCTGCATGTCAATCCCCTTTAAGTTTTCGTCGAAAATGTTCTTGTACCTTTTGAGTTGTCCACCCGGCCTCCTCTTAGCGTCTACAAGCTCACCGTAAAGCAGAGATTTTGGTATGCGGTTTTCTTGCATTCTGCATACGTCACCAGCCCATCTTAAGCGGGATTTTGTAACCATGACTTCAGTACTCTCGCAGTTAGCTTTTTCAAGGACCGATACGTTTGAGACATGATGGAACCACCGGATTCTTAAGAGTTGTCTAAGGTGTCTCTGTTGCAACGTGTTTAATGCCCTCATGTGTCTGCGGTACGGCACCCAGGTTTCGCTCCCATATAACAAG
Organism: Sitophilus oryzae; assembly: GCF_002938485.1. Lineage (NCBI taxonomy): Eukaryota > Metazoa > Arthropoda > Insecta > Coleoptera > Curculionidae > Sitophilus > Sitophilus oryzae. The sequence goes on along the minus strand of NW_022146927.1, from coordinate 3,443,339 downwards.
GTGGGGATTATAATTGCTCGGTACACTGCCAGTTTCGTTTTTGTAATCAAGTCATGATTGTAGAAAACCCTGTCTTTTAATTTCCAGAATGCTCTTGAGGCGCTGCTAATACGGCGCTGAATTTCAGAGTCGATATTTGCCTTTTCCGAAATCAAACTGCCGAGGTAATTAAATTCCGCTACGTATTCCAATAGTTCCTCCCCGATTTTTACAGCATTGTTATGATCTTCCGGGGGAGTGCACATGATTTTGGTTTTGTCGATGTTTAGCTTAAGGCCCAAAGCCTCGTATGCCCAGGTATATGTGTTCAACATTTCTTGTAATTGTTGTAATGTGTTTGCAACTAGAGCGCAGTCATCAACGTATTGAAGTTCTGTGATGAATTTTGTACGTGTTTTTGCCCTCAGTCTTTTTGTGTTGAACAGACCGCCGTCATATCTGTATATAATGCCCAGTCCTCTCTCCTGCAGTTTGCTGTCCACTATAATGGAGAGCGCTGCCATGAATATGTTGAATAGGAGAGGCGCTAAGACACATCCCTGCCTAACTCCTGTATTAGTCAGGAAGGGATCGCTCAGTGATCCATGATGTGACACTCTTGACTGGTTGTTGTTATGGAGACTTTTACACACTGTAAGAGATTTGTTGGGTACTCCGAACTTTTTCATAATTGCCCAAAGTGCGTCTCTGTTCACAGAGTCGAAGGCTTTTGTTAGATCGATGAATGCAACATAAAGTTTGGACTGCTGCTCTTTTACTTTTTCTTGTAGTTGGCGGATGGAAAATATGGAATCGACGGTGCCACGGTTGGTGCGAAAGCCCGTTTGCGATTCTGGAAGGATTTTTTCTATTCTGGATTCTGGAAGGTTTTCTCTTTTGTAAGAATTTTTCCTCCGATAGCCAATAGTGAAATTCCCCGGTAATTTCCGCAGTCTGATGCACTTCCTTTGTTCTTAAATATATTCACTATATTTGCGTTGCAAAAGTCCTGAGGTACCTCTCCGCTTTCCCATATGACATCGCAGATAGCCTTAAGATGACCAATAAGTTCTTTACTTGTACACTTATAGATTTCCGCCGGGATCGCGTCACAGCCAGCTGATTTGTTATTTTTAAGCTGTTTTATGGATGCCATTATTTCCTGTTCTGTTATCGGGGTATCTAAATACACATTCGAGGCTGTTATACTGAGGTATTATGTTTAGTGCTTCTATATTGGGGTTGTTTTCTTGGTTAAGGATATGGCTGTAATGCTCTTTCCAGCGGTTTCTAATTTGCTCTTCCTCTTTTAGAAGTTTACCATTTTGTGCCATGATTGGGCAGCTAACCTTCTTGGTTGGGCCGTATACTTCTTTTACAGCTTCAAAGAATTTACCATAATCGTGATGCGTGGCGTACTCTTGAATCTGATTAGCCTTTTGTGACCACCAATCATCCTTTAATTGGCGCAGATTTCTTCGAAACGTGTTGTTGGCTGCTTTAAAGTTGTCTACCAGCCTTGGATTATGTGGATTTGCAGTGACTGCTTGATGTGCTCTGTGCTTTTGTTCCAAGAAGGTCTGTATATGAGGTTGATTTTCGTTAAACCAGTCTGGTTGTTTCTTTTTGTTAGACTTTCCCAGTACTGCTTCGCTAGTTTTATGAATCGCATCCCTTAATTGTGTCCAGCCTTGTTCAGCTTCCAAGATTGAAATTGAAGTTATCGGTCGAAGTGATTCTTTGATGGCTTCCCGGAGGGCGTCGGCAGTATTTTTTGTCTCTAGACCCCGTACGTTCAATCTGGTCATGTTGTTTTGCTTTTTACAGTGTGGATGTTTGGGTGTTAACTGGATTTTCATTTTTGAAATTAAAAGTCGGTGGTCAGTGCCACATTCGGCATCTATTCTGGCTTTTATGAGTCCGACATCTAGCATAATTATACCATTTCTTTAAAACACTAAACTTGTTGTCAATATACTCTGATTTTTAACACTGGACGCTCGTTTTGCCAACCATTTTATCTTCGATTTTAGCATTATCAGCAGATGTATCTATTACAGATATACTAGATATTTAAGATATACAGAGTGGTCCGAACTGTATTCTGGAAACTTCGGAAGCATATTTTGCAGATAAAAATATGTAAAAAAGTTCGTATAAATGTATGTCCTAAATGCTTAGTTTCGGAAATACCGGGCGTAGAAGTTTTATTTTTATTTCGATTTTCTCCAAATAATTGATGAAGTAACGTCAATATTTGGATGAAAATTGGTGCCTGGGAGCTTTTTCACATGAGAAATTTTATTTCGATGTCAATATAACTCCTAATAACTTTTAGAGGGCGCCTACATATTTTTTAACTGGCTTGAAGTGTAATAACGTTTCGTCCGTACCTATAATATACGTATAAAACTACTGAGTAAAAAAATATACATTTACAAAGTTTTCTACGTAAAAATGTCTCTTGGTAAAAATCGCTACGAGTAATGGTTCTCGAGATATTTGGAATCAAAATTATCAATACGACATAAATTAAACATGTTGACTAAATATGTAGTTATTAGACTGAAATAATAAGTTTGAAATGTTTTTGTGTTAAAAGTTCAACAGAAACTGTTTTATCATAATTTTTTCCGCAAAAAGTTTGGTTTGGTTTGGATGGAATATTTTTGTTGGACCCATTTTCCCGTATCTGCCAAAATACAGTGGTGGGGGAAGGTTAGATCTGTTTTTATTTAATCGAATCCAACAAACCGGGGGCTCGTTTAAAAGAGCGTTTCTTATTCTATATCACACCATATAAACAATAATAACGCTAGGGAACGCTGCCTTACAATTTAACATTGTGCATTTTTGCAAAAAAATTAAATGCGATAGTATATATAATTTTATCTGATAGTAAAGAGTAATAAAAGCTTAAAAAGTCAGCAAAAACCGCATCTTGATGTCTTCTTTCAAACCGAAGATATTAGCAAAATTATAATAAATACGAAAAAATAAGTCCTTAATTCCCTTATTTTCATAACACGATTACAGTAGCCTTCTTGATTATGACCATTCTAATAAAAAATAAGATAGAAACGATTAGTTATTCTAAAATCGACAATATACCAGAATACTATAATACCATGGTACAAAGAATATAAGGTACGATCGATAGCGGCTTCAATTTCGTTCAGTTCGCGCATACCACCTGTGACGTCACTAGGAAAATAATGAATAAATAAAAAATAAAGAAAGTTGACAGGAGATCTGCATTTTTGAGGTTATGGCAGAGACAACTACGAGACGATCAAGCGCATATGGGAATTAGGCCTGCCGGATCTCTGGCCAGATCAAACTTCTTTGGAAAATTAGCATCTGTAGTGAGAGGGCGCTGTTTCGCAAATTTAAATGACCCGGTACATATTTTACTGCTTTTATTTCCGCATCAAAAAAATTTCACAAATTTATTATTTCGCTCAAGTAACTATATCTACTCAGCGTGTTTATTTGTTACATGTATTATGTACTATTTTCATTCTAAATATCTCGAGAACGGTTGCTCGTAGCGATTTTTACCAAGAGACCTTTTTTACCTAAAATATCATGGAAATGTATATTTTTTCACTCCATAGTTTTATACAGGTACGGACGAAAAGTTAATACTTTTCAAAACAGTTAAAACACATGTAGGTGGCGCCCTCTACAAGTAGGAGTAATATTGACATCAAAATCAAATTTCTCATTTCAAAAAACTCCCAGACACTAATTTTCTTCCAAATATTGACCTTACTTCGTAAATAATTTGGAAAAAATCGATATAAAAATGATATATCTACACTCTGTGTCTCAGAAACTAAACATTTTAGGACATACATTTACACGAACTTTTTAACTTATTTTTATCTGCAAAATATGTTGCCGAAGTTTCCGGAATACAGTTCGGTCCACCCTGTACAAAGAAAATGAGTATGTAAATTGTTTTGGTGTATTGTAGTGAATTAGTGTTTTATTTTGTTGTTGTAACACCAAAGGTTCCAACCCCCGACTGTAATATACTAGAACCTGTATATTCCTTTGTAATTATGTTAATTTATAAAGGAGTTAATAATCTTCATCAAGGGTAAAACCGAAGCTTTATTATAATAATTAACTCGAAATATATTCATATTATGTCATTTATACATTTGTGAAAATTTGATGTTAAAAGGGACAATTTTTGTAATTCCTAACTTTAACGTATGTGACCTTTTTCTTTTATATTTTATATTCCATATCGTATTATTAACCTAATGAAAATTCAAAACTGTATCATTTTATAAATGTTTTTCTTTGTTTCAGGTGGAGGTCAGTATATTATCATCGAGAAAACAAAATAGCTAAAACTAGAGTAGGTATAACAGCTTTAAAACTAAAAAAAATTAATTACTGTATTAAGACATGGTTATTATTTATGGGATTTTATTGCATTGGCCTGTTTCTTAACAAAAAAGGCTTTATTGTCCTTGGTATTTACATTAATCAAATTCATGTTAGTGGTATTTATTTCACACACGGCTACCGCCAAATATGTCTTGAATACTTTTTTAGTTATTAATTAACGTTTAGGAATATTTAAATATTAATTTATATATTGAGCACAGGGGGGGCGGTCACTTAGCTACGAAAAGTAAATACACAAATTATAAATACAGAAGATACTAAACAAGGTTGCAGTCGCATATTCAATGCTTGATATAATATTTTTCGCAAATTATCTCAACATTGGAAACTATTACTAACTGTTTAAGCAATAATATTTATATATTAATTTGTTATAGTTTCCTAGATAAAATGTGACTTGGCATTCCATGTCGGATTTTGAGAGCGAATCAAAGTTTTTTTTTTTCATGAAGCTGAGAGGAACAAGTAAACTTAAGCACCGTCAAAGTGTACTTGGATCAAATACATCATAAAAATATGCCGGTGAAGATATATTTTAAATATTGCTATTGTAATCAATGGGAAATTTGTATTTTTTTTGGATTTAGCTATTTTCCTCTATCTCATAAAATAAAGCGGTGGGGGAAGGTTAGGCCGACTTACTTATTAAATTTTTTTTCCAAAGATATACGATAAGTAGTTTCTGAGATACAGCCGGCGACCATTCTTAGTTGGCCACCAGGTACTCTTTGACCGTGTAAACCAGGCTTTAGGGAGAATTTTAAAACATTTGTCGATACAATCATCCAATTTTTAGTATTTGTCTTTCGTTATATAGTGGATTATTCCAAATTCCACAACATTTTCACTTGAACACATATTTATAATATGTAAAGCTAAACTTACTTTAATCACTACAATGCCACATCTCTACTAATCGCATACGACACATGTTCGGAACTACCTATTTTTATAAACTTTTCTTTATATGTAATGAAAATTTTACAGAAATGAGTATTTTGGAAAACTAGGTAGATGAAAAAACTATCTAGTCAAGATGTTTAATTTTTGTCATGGTGATATGTATTGATTATTTCGATTTCAAATATCTTGAGAACCATTACTTGCAGCGATTTTTACCAAGAGACCTTTTTTTAAGTAAAATACAGCGGAAATGTATATTTTTTCACTCAGTATTGTCATACATGTACGAACTAAAAGTTTATATCTTCAAAACATTAAAAAATATGTAGGTGCCCCTCCTACGAGTGGGAGTCAAACTAGTCGAAATTGAATTTGCCGTGTCAAAAAATACCCAGATAACAATTTTCATCGAAATATGGAGGTTATTTCAGAAAATATTTAGAAAAAAAAACGAAATATAAATGACCCTTCTACACTCTGTATATATCTCCAAAACGAAGCCATTTTAGGACATGATTTTTTTCTTATTTTTATCGGCAGAATATGTTGCCAAAGTTTTCTGAATATGATTCTCACCATCCTGTATAAATTCATTATTTATATTAAATAAAATTGGAATAAATTGACAGCTGCAATTATTTTAAAAGGAAATTTAATATTAATTTGAGTGGTCAGTAGAAGTAGGTATATATTGGGAAACTAATTAATATAATTGTTAAATTTTAAAGGGCTATTTCGGTTAAAAGCATTCAATTGACAATTTTGTTCAATTTAGATTTGATAATTGTTGCATTTTCGTATATATAAATTGTAATAAATTTGTAATTTTTTAAAGTCCTTCAAGTCCAAACCGTCTGTAGTTCTGCTTTCAGTCGACAGAGGAATGGTTGCTGTAGACAGTGTTTCCAGAACTACTGAACTTCTTTCAATCAACGGTTATAGTGAGAATCGCACCAAAAACATCGAAAATCGGGTAATCGTGAAATTCGGGTAATTGTCGGCGCCTTTGTGGGTATAGAGTTTTAGTACTTCTAATTGACTTCGGAAATACTATACACAGACCTAAACTCGAATTATGAACAACTTTCCTTTTGCCATTTAATGACACTTTTTTTAGGATTTGTTTATTTATAACAATGAGATTTCCCGCATGTTATTTGGACAACACACTTTACACAATAATAAATTTAAATCTCTATTTTGGAAAACATATGGAATTTGACAACTTATACAGTTAGAATTGCTGATATTTTTTAAAGATTATTTCTAACTGTTTGTTGGAATCATCCGAAAATGTTAAAATCGAATACTCTCTAAAACTCCAATTTCTAAACATTTCTAAACTTCTAATAAAGAAAGCTTCTCATGTTTTGCCAGTTTTATAGAGGCTGAATGTATCGTATAACAAGCTTGTAAACCAAGCTTGTTAAAAATTTAAAACATTCTAAGAACTCTAGGTATTTCATTTTGGAAATTTGCCAGTTTTTGTTCAAATTTATGCTTTATTTTTCTTTCGTCATGAATTTTAGAGAATGGCCGAGTTATTAACTTTGGTTTCATTATATTGCTACAGTAGAATAGTGCATAAAAGCAATTTGTTTAGATAGGTAGGTATGCATGTTTAAAAATTAAACTAATATATACCGTATGATCGAAAAAAATGGCGTCCAGTTGGTTTGGAAATGACGATCGATGACAATTCCAATATAATTTTACATATAAAATGACAGTGATCTTCATTTCATAGTCATCGCTGACGCCGTTTTTATTCGATCATACGATTACGTATATATATGACGTAATATATATACCATATATATTACGTCAATACAATTTCTACAAAAAAATGTGTCGGTATTTGAGTAATGCGATTTTGGAGCGGTATTTTTTTGTAACATCGTGTCGCACTCCACAACGAATCAGGAACCTGTTACTGAATAACGACGATCATAATGACGACAAAATTATAAATTATTTATAATTTGCAAATAAATTATTTATAATCGCTCTTGAATTTAGCTAGAACCGTAGTAACCGCATAGCGACGTATTTAGCTCCAGTCGTCGCGATTTCGTCGGTCGCCAACAGTAGTAACTGGCACTGGTATGTACGTAGCGTCGCGCGTGTTCGTTCCTAGAGTCGTAGTTCCGCCTGTCGCGAACAAAAGTAACTGGTAACTGCCGTAACTGATAGCTTAGGATAGATGTAGGACTAAGAATAGCTATCGGCTGTATCTCGGAAAGTATTAGCCGTAGAGCCTACAAGGCCATGATAAATTACTGGAAATTAATTTCAAGTTTGTAGAACGCCCGCTAGAGGCCGCACCTCCTATAGCAAATATGAAAATGGAATTTATACAAAATTTTGCTTAGATGAAGAGTACAAACGGCATCAACTTTTACCAAATTTCGATTTCTTTTTGTTTGAACTATTTTGCCCTATCTGCTAAAATGAAGTGGCAGAGGATTAGAACACCGAATCCCATTAGAACGCCGAACTTAAGCGATGTAAGGCGATACTAGTGGATGGACGGGTGACAGGTTCGAAACTCTGTATCGTGCTGTTGTCCAAAACAAGGCAAAAGTGTAAAATCTATTGACAATTGACACACACTGCTCATTCACGCCGGTTCGAGGCCGGATGAGATCGGATATCTCGTGAGTAAGAGTCGATTTAGACACATGCCAAGTCGGTAGTTGACCAAGTCGGTAGTTGACCATTGACCATGATATGGCCGAGGACCGCGGTTCGGATTCCGCATAAACAAAGTAGGCCCCGTCCTGATTAGCCCTGGGAAAAAAGCCCCCCCCCCCCCCAAAAAAAGGAGACGTTAACTGAAATCTTTACTTTAGTTGACTTCAGTGAGGCATTGTTTCTTGTTTACTGTCATTGGCATCTTAATTATTAGATCTTAATATATTTGAAATTATGATATTCTGGTATATGTATTATCGATATTATAATAAATTAATCGTTTCTGTTTTATGCTTTATTAGAATAATCATAATCAGGAGGGTTACTGATACTGTGTTATAACAATAAGATAATTATACCGGGTGCAAAAGTGATTTGGTATGCTAGTATATGATATAAATTAGGCTTGACTGACGTATTCATTTGGTTTTGGTCACTTCCTGTTTCACTGGAACTTTTGATTTTTAAATGACACCCTCGGTATTTTTTTTTTACTTTAGTTGATAGAAAATGTAACTCTGAATAGAATGACATATTATATGTCAACTTTTGACATTTTCGCATATGGTTTATTTGAAATTGTAGCATACGGTTCATAACGACAATTTGACTCGAAATACCAAGTGTGTGCCTAATTTATATCGTCTACATACCAAATATCTTTTTATGAAAAAAAAAATAAAAAGTTATAGCGGTGACACTTTACCCAGTATAAGGGCTTTTCTTCGTAATTTTTTATATTTTTACTAATATCTTCGGTATTAAAGAAGATACCAAGATGGGGATCTCTAATACTGTCGGCATTTAAATTTTTTGAAGAAACGCGCTATGTGTGTTAAGTTGTAAGACAACGACCCCAGCGTCTACTGTTAAATTCTTATTATTAATGTTTATATTTTATAACATAGAGTAAGAAATGTTCTTTTAAATGAGCCGCAGTTCGTTGGGTTCCGATTATACAGGCCGCAGTTACTACCATATAAGTAAAAATAAATCTAACCTTCTCCACTACTTTATTTTAGCTGATAAGGCAAAATGGTTCAAACAAAAAAAATCCAAAATTTGTTTATAATCTTCATCAAATTTTCATTATTTATAGTACCACATATCCACTACACTTTAGCAGATACGGCAAAATGGTTGAAACAAAATTTACTGATGATATTCAGCAAATTTTCATGATTTATAGTACCGCTTATCTACAAAAAAATATTGTAAAAATTCAATTTTCCTATTTGCCACAGCAGTTCCGCCCTTTAGCGGCAGCTCTACAAACAAATAATTTCCAGCAATGGCCTCTTTAGTCATCAATATTTTTTCCGCAGGCTGATACTTTCCAAGATACAGCTGTACTGCTACTACTACACTGGGAGTACGCAACTATATTGTTGCGAACCCGTACCGTGTGAACTCGGCCTTAGGCCTGGCCACTCGCCTCTCGCCTCTCGCCTATGGGTGCGAACATAGTGGAGGCAGGTTTCTGCTTTCCGGCAGCCAGCGCCGTCTCTGGGCACCTATTCTTGATCACTCGCATCTTCAAATATGGCTCACATCTCGCATCTCCGAAAAAGCCATATAACAATACACGTGATGCGTAACTTTGCGTATATGCATCACGTGTATTGTTATATGGCTTTTTCGGAGATGCGAGCAGGGTTCGGAAGTAGCTAATTAAGAGGAAATTTACCTGATTAACTAACCTAACCTAACCTAACCATATTGAATCGCCGCGCCGGGGCCGCACATAGGGGTATTTGGTCTATAAACCTGACCAAAAGTGATATTTTTTTTATTTTCATTTTTTATTTTAACTGAATACAAATCTATAAATACTAAATGTAAGCACGTTTATTAGCTTTTTTTAAGTCGTAAGTTGACTATCAAATAAATAATATATTTCAATTATAAGTATGAATTATCTTGAGTGTATTCTGAATATTTCTAAGATTATAAAATAGTGGAATTGTTTGTAGTGCTTTTTTGCAAATTGTTTATAATAACTGTCATGATGGATACAGAGCCAGCTGGCAAGTCCTGTTTTATGCCATATTTTTTTTTTTTTGAAACGTTTCCTTCTATTCTATTTCTTTATAATGTTTTATATTTAAAAAATCAGAGGCATTTTTATAAGGTGTAAGACTATTCGGCAATATTCCGCATTGAAATTAGTATCCGTTCAATGCTTAAAGTCTCCAGCTTTGGAATATGTACAAAAATCTTGCCAATATTTGCCACTGCCAAAAAACATTGATTTAAATAGATTCTTAAAGAAAATAGTCTTTACCCTATAACACCCATCCTCGCTCAAATATCGTCGATAATATACAAATTACTTTCTTGTTCTAGCATCCTCATCCAATTGCTTGGTTTTGCACAGAATGGCCCTATTTGATCGGTGGAAAGGGTTTCAGAGTAGAGGAAAAAATATTGTGTAGGAAAAACAAAATGAGGTTCATATTAGCACCCTCTCCTCTAATAATTAATATTACTAGCAAAAAAGCAAAAAAATCATAAAACATAATTTTGGCCAACTTTTAGTTCTTAATACCCTCTGTGCGCCGTCGGCGCCTGCAAAAGCAGAAATAAATAAACTTTCGTTCCGGTAAAAGCGAGAACGCCGATGAACGCTGGTTGACGGCTCCTACCTGCTTTCACTGTGAACTAGCCGATTTGATAACACGCTTTAATTTTTCAAGGTTATAAGCGCGAGCTGGCGCGGCGCGGCGTTGCTATGTAACCATATTCAGGGTGTCCCAGAAATACGTGCAAGTATTTTAACTTAACTGGTAGTATAGTTCAACCCCAGAAACACGCCTATGAGGTTTTTTTCTAAATAATTTTTTTTAAAATTCGGAATTTTTTGAAAATATTTTTGGAATTTTTTTGCAATTTTTTTTAGTTTTTATTTAAAAAAATAATTTCTTGATAATATGGCAACATAGGTAGTAAATTAAATTTATAAGAAAGAAAATCCAGAAAAGATCCAGTGGTTCTCAAACAAATCTCGGAGTATTGGAAAGAATATGTAAGGACCAAGACTACAATAAAACGACGGAAAGCAGCATATTTTGATCATATTTTTCAAAATAACAAATATAGTTTCCTACAGCTGATCGTTGAGGGAAAGATTGAAGGACGACGAGGCATCAGGCGTAAACGGTTTTCCTGCTTGCGGAATTTGCGCCAGTGGTTTAATATAGGAGAGGCAAGTGCAATTATCCGTTTGGCTCAAGACAGGGAGGAATTCCAATTGATGGTCGCCAACCTTCGATGAGGAGAAGGCACATGAAGAAGGTGCTCAAAATTTTAGTAAAAAATCATTTTTTTTTGGAAATTTTCAAAGTAAAATAACTCCGTTATTTTGGACTTATTTGAAAAACGATAAAGAAAAAATATGTTTCTTTTATCGAGATCTACCACCCTTTAAAATACTTGCACTTATTTCTGGGATACCCTGTTTATAACAATACACGTGATGCGTATACGCAAAGTTGCGAACGATGTCAAGAATAGGTACCCAGATTGGCGCTGGCTACCAGAAAGCGGCAAACCTGCTTGCACTGTGTTCGCACACTATGACTTATACGCCCAGCGACGCCGACGTTCTAGAACGAATAAGAATTGTCGAGACAAATCTGGATCGTCTGTTGCTCTCATATAGAGGGCTGAGGCCTGAGGACAGAGAAAAACAACCGGTCGACGCGTACAGTTACAATCGCCGCGCTAATTCAAAAGAAATTCCTGTTAGATAAATAGTTAGATAAATTGTAAATAAGTTATAAATAGTTCTTTAAGTTTATTTTTTAATCATTATTGTTTGTTACCTAGTGTAAATAAATTGTGACTTTCTATCCACACGGAACCGACGAAAAACGTAACAATATTATGGTTTCCTACAGCGGAATTCAATCATTGAGATCTGAATGAGAAAGTCCAAAAAGTTACATGGGTGATTGGAACTGATATCAACATCAACCCTGAATTCGAAATTTTGAACAATTTTATTTTTATGTATTCTAAGACCAACTGTTGAAACAATAAACTGTAATTCAGAAACTGTAAAGTATACGTTACAGCCAACGCGCTTTCGGGAGGAATTGCTATTAAATTGATTTTGGTATTTTCAATGTCCCAGGGTTATTATTAGAGCCGAAAATAATTTCTTAGCCTCATAATTTAAGGGCTACAGCTAGTCTGTAGAACAGGCGTTTCGCATTTCGAAATAGCGCCCGGTTATTCGATAATTTACGGCCGCTACCCTCGCCGACATATGATAATACATAATCTGCGATTCTTCAGTTCAAATATTTAATTATTGAATAGCGAAGTGGCATGCGGGGGTGCCCAATACCACCTAAAAGGCTAAACAATTCTATTCGGATTAAGTGGTTATACACTCAGATGCAAAAAACGCAACGGAGAAATTTCCGGTCAAATTTAAAGTGTTATATTTATGTTATTTTTAGCTGTATATAATTATATTAACTTTAAAGGTTGATTCTCGCTATACCTTCCCTTTCCATTCCATATACGTTCCGTATTTTTATTGTATTGACGCTATACGTAAGCTTCCGTTCCGTATCGGTGCCAAACTTTTTATTGTACAATTTATATCATTACGGAAGTTTTATTTTAAAAATTTGTATCTTTTGGAAAAGGCAATAGATGGAAGGTTCAAAGGATTTAAAGGTGAAACAAGAAATAAATATCAGCAAAATTTTAACAGAGCTGGTAAAAATGTAAGAACTAGACAACGCTGTTTCCGATACGCTTCAGTCCGTCCGCCAAAAATGTATGGAAGGAGAGGATATGGAACGGAAGGGAAACGGAACGGATAGTGTGCATTGTCCTATTCATTTACATGATATAATATTTTATGTAAACGGAAGGGAGCTGATATGGAAGGTATAGTGAGAATCAACCTTAATTCGTAAACTCAGTTTTTATAAACTTTAATATTTGACATATTACACAGGGTTAAAGAGGAGTTGTTTTTTTACCTTAACTTTAAAACACCCTGTGCAATAATTTCGTGGGTAAATTTTCCTAAAATATAATTTTACGATCAGAACCATGTCTCCTGAGCATTTTGGTTAATTTTGAGATCGAAATGAACTTGCCACAAACAATTCTGAATAGAATGACATATCATATTGTCAAGGTGTATGTGGCGCCATCTGTCGGAGAAGCGAACAACTAAAACCGCAACGTGTCCAGAAACCTGAAGACATTATTTTGTTGTAGCGCCATCTCTTAATCAAGTCGACAAGTAAGCGAAGCAGACAATAGAATGTACTAGTAGATGGCGGACCCGTCCCGATAATTTTAGATTGTTCGCGAAACACTCACCACAGCTATATAAAAGGAGCGCTTACGACAGTTGGACAAGTTTAAAGTTTTTGAAATTTGAATATACCGCGTGGAAATTGAAAATCGGACAATTTGGTGAAGGAATCTTATAAATAGTTAGTTTGTTGTGTGTTATAAGTTAGTAATTGTGTATAAAGTGAGAAAAATAAATTCGTTAAGTATTTTATCGTGAGTTTAAATAGTGGACCCACGGAATCCGTAACAATATGTTAATTTTTGATATTTTCGCTTAAAAGCAAATCGTATTTTAAATTTCAATCTAGGCTATGTTAAAAACACTAATTTTTAATCAAGAAGCCTTGGAAAAATAGATTTGGTCGTTTAATGTTTTTCGTGTCTTGTCCTGGCCGGTTAAAAGATGCCCAAAATCGTATTTTTTATCATATCTCAATTTTTTCAAACGGAACAAGGCTGGCTCATTAGGATATTTAGAAAAAGCATTTTTTTACGAATAATTTGGTACCACGCACTTAGTATTTCGAGACAAATTATCATAATGAACCTCATGTTACAATTTCAAATAAACAATAGGCGAATGTCAAAAGTTGACATATGATATGTCATTTTATTCAGAATGTCAATTTCTATTGAATAAAGTAAAAATATACCGAGGGTGCTATTTAAAAATCAAAAGTTTTAGTCATGTCCGGTGAAACAAGAAATGACCGAAAACAATTGATTATGTCAATCAATCCTAATTTATGTCATATACTAACCTTTCAAATCTCGTTTATTTATCAGAAAAAATGAAAAAGTTATAGGGGTGAGCCACTTTTGAGACGCATCCGGTATACTACTATGAACTGCCCATCATGTTCGAAGTTTGGGAAATGCTTGGTAGGAGGTAAGCGAAGCGGTACCAGCTTCATTAAATGAGCTTCGCTTGATTCTTAAAGAAGAATTGGAAAGCATAACACACACGATATGATATATGCAGCCTCAATGACAGTATGAACGGAGGTATACAGGCAATTAATTGTAACAGCCAAGGGAAATAATACAAAGCAAAAAATTTTTACAATTTTTTTTTCTGTTTGTATACTTGAGTATTACAGAGGTTTTCTTAATATCGTTATGAATGTTTAAAACCAGGATTGTATAGTTCTTTAACGTTTTTTTTAAATTTAGTATAGAGTATCCAATGCAGCGTAATGCACCGTTACGACAATGGTCACTAGAACCATCTCGTCATATTAAAAAATTACATCAAAGGGTAATGATAATTGAAAAAATTGCAAACTGATCGTGATCAGTTCATTTCGCTCTTAAAAATTAACCAAAGCATGTATTGACATGAATCAAAAAACAAAATTCTCAGGAGTCATGATTCTGATCGTAAAATTATATTTTAGGAAAATTTACATACGAAATTATTGCACAGGGTGTTTTAAAGTTAGGATAAAAAAAACAATCCCTCGATTAACCTTGTATAATATGCCAAATAGTAAAGTTTATAAAAAAAACTTACTTTACGAATTAAAGTTGATATAATTATATACAGTTTGCTAAAAAAATCATGAAAATAGGGCTAAATTTAACTAAAATATAACACTTTAAATGTTACCAAAATTTCCCCGTCGCGTTTTTTTGCATCTGAGTGTATATAAATACTTCGCATTTTTGCTCTCTCCGACCAGATTGCCATAGCGATTCACTTCTATACGTGTAAACGCCGACCCAAGGTTTTGCTTGCCAGGATAGTATAGCATAAGGACGCGAATCTACCACATTATGAACTTCAGTATGTCGACCGTGCGAGCCCGTAATTTATATTTGTAACTCTCCAGGGGCGACGACATTTTTGTGGTTCAACAGTTGTTGTAAAGTGGTACGTGTGAGTCTAGCCATAGATTTTAAGGTGGTATTTGAACGTAGCTTGCCCGCGCGATAAAATGCGAGCTATCTAATTAGAATTTATTGGCCCATTAAGGAGTTTACTCCTTCTAACGTGGAAAATGTTCGTTTGTGCCGGAGCCCGGAAGAGCCGAGCTCCAGACACCGAATTCCGGATTAAGGCGGGATCAAAGATATCGGATTAGAAGGATGCCGGATCGCCGCTGTAAAGTGGTCGGTTTAGACGTTTTTCAATCTTGTTATTACAGTAATTTTATTAAGATTACACAGGCCGACATGATTTTTGTAACACGAGTCAGTTGCAGAATTTCTTCATAAAAATATGCTTCTAATAACAGAAAAAATACTCCTGAAGCTCCTACACGTACCACTTTTCAGTTGCCTAATTACGCCTCTTTTTTGCAGGTAGTCAATTTTATAGATGTCAGGTATTAAGTCTAGGTAGATTCGTTTACATACAGGTAAATTTTATGATGGGATGATTGAAAGGGACGCATTTTGTGCACTATAATATATTGTGAAAAACATAAGAGAGTTCAGTTTTCAGTTGATTTTCGACGTGAGTTGTTCTATGCGTGTAGATAAATAGTACGAAAATGTCAAGTCAAACGCGCCGCAGTTGTAAAGTGTCTCCTGATCGATTTTGTTACATTTGTGGAGAATTTATGGTGCAATCACAAGCCAGACCATTTTCTGAAAAATGTGAAGAAAGCCTACTTCAAGTATTTTGGAGTTTTGGTTGGAGATCAAGACAAGCAGTGGGCTCCTCATGTGTGCTGCGTTACTTGTAGCGTGTCGCTTGTGCAGTGGATGAAAGGGAAGAGGAAAAAATGCCATTTGCGGTTCCAATGGTATGGCGAGAACCAACTAACCATTTTGACGATTGCTATTTTTGCCTGACGAAAACTGAAGGTTTTTCCAAAAACAAAAGCACAAGATCGAGTATCCCAATTTGCCGTCTGCCATACGACCTGTTCTTCATGGTGCAGATCTCCCAGTGCCGATCGCGCCCTTAGACTGGCAAGGTATTGTTTTGGAAGATAAGGAAGATATTGAATCAAACAGCTCTGGAGACCAGTGTACTGATCCTACCTTTACCCCAGAGGGCGGTTCCGACAAGCCACATTTGATTGTTCAAAGCGAGTTGAATGACTTAGTGCGTGACTTGGGGTTATCAAAGCAGCAGTCAGAACTTCTTGGATCCCGGCTTAAGGAATGGAATCTGTTAGCCAATGAAACAAAAATCACCACTTTAGAAAAAGAAATGCTCCGTTCTCTGCATTCTACAGTATGGAGGATTCGTTGTGTGCATGTACTGATATCGATGGCTTAATGCAGGAACTTTCTATAGAACATTCTCCCTGTGAGAGGCGCTTATTCATAGATTCGTCGAAATATAGCCTAAAAGCTGTGTTATTGCATAACGGAAATTTAAAACCCTCTATACCAGTTGCCCATTCAGTGACAATGAAGGAAACTTATGAAAATATGCGCATGCTTTTAGATAGAATCAACTACAACAGGTATAAATGGCAGATATGTGGGGACTTGAAAGTTATAGGAATTTTAGTGGGACTTCAGGGAGGATTTACAAAATATTGCTGTTTTCTTTGTTTGTGGGACAGTCGTGCAGTAAATCATCATTATGTACAGAAAATTTGGCCAGAAAGAAGTGAATTTCAACCGGGTTCCCAAAATGTCAAGTATATCCCTCTTGTAGACCCCAAAGACGTCCTCCTGCCTCCTCTTCATATCAAACTTGGCCTCATGAAAAACTTCGTGAAAGCTATGAATAAAGAAGGTGATGGATTTAAATACCTAAGGCAAGTCTTTCCCCCAGTTGAGTGATGCCAAATTGAAAGAGGGTATTTTTATTGGACCACAAATCAGGAAATTGTTGGACGACACAAATTTCACAGACACGCTTACCAGGCAGGAACTCAGAGCATGGACCTCATTTGTTAGTGTAGTGAGGGGATTTTTGGGAAACAATAAGGATGCGAACTACGAACAATTGGTTAATGAGCTTTTAGATGCTTATAAATCGCTTGGTGCCCGAATGTCTTTAAAAATTCACTTTCTCCATTCTCATTTGTCATTTTTCCCTGAAAATATGGGTGCTGTCAGTGATGAGCAAGGTGAGAGATTCCATCAAGACATAAGGACAATGGAAATTCGTTATCAAGGACGATGGGATCCAGCCATGATGGGTGATTACTGTTGGTTTTTGAAGAGAAGACGCGGTCCCTCATAAAAGGAAAAAAGTAAAAGTTTTTGTTTATGTTTTGATCTCGTTTCGATTGTTTTGTACTTTTAGGTATAAGTAATGTTTGAGGAGTGTAAACTATAAAATATAATCGGTATATAGGCTTAAGAAGTTCTTAAATCATGTTTTGAATAGCTATCTTAATATATTGAATATTGTAATATTGAATGATGTTTTATTAATGTAACAAAAAAACCTTACGTGTTACGACTTTTTTTTTGCCACTTTCGTGATTAGATAGGTTCATTCTACCACAATATCCTATTGAGCTTTGTGTTACATCGAAAAAATTTTTTTTTGTCGGCCTGTGTTATCTTTTGGGTTTATATAATACCCGCCTAAATTCTGCAATAAATGGATTTTTATTCATTATATTTTTTTTTCAAAAGTATTGAATAATAATAATATAGATTGTTGGAAAATACAGAACTCTTACAAATTTCAATGACAATTTTTTTTCATGGTTAGGAACCATTATTTGTAATGTTGATTATTTTATTAAAAAGTATTTAGAAATATGTTTTGATCGTGAATAAATATGTTACTTTAAATGTTAATTTTGCAGTACTCGCATATCTGGGGAAAATTATTCTGATACACGCTCGGAATATATTGTCCAAAACATATTATTAAAATAATTTAATATATTATTATAATAATTTAATAACATGATAACTAGTTTTCAGAAGCGTTGTTGTGTGACGCATTGTGTCAAAATTTTAATAATGAAATATTACTTGATTCGCAAAATAGATTTTACTTATATTATACCGGGTGCGTCTCAAAAGTGGCTCACCCCTATAACTTTTTTATTTTTTTCAGTTAAAAAAACGAGATTTGGTAAGTTAGTATATGACATAAATTAGGATTGATCGTATTCAATTGTTTTCGGTCACTTGCTGTTTCACCGGAAATGACTACAACTTTGGATTTTTAAATGACACCCTCGGTATTTTTTACTTTATTCAATAGAAAATGACATTCTGAATATAATGACAGATCATATGTTAACTTTTGACATTTCGCATATGATTTATTTGGAATTATAACTTGAGGTTCGTAACGAAAATTTGACTCGAAATACCAAGTGTGTGGTATCAAATTAATCGTAAAAAATGCTTTTTCGACATACGAAAAAACTGAGATATGATTAAAAATACGATTTGTGCATTGTCTAACTGGTAAGGACAAGACACTAAAAACATTAGACGATCAAATCTATTTTTCCAAGGCTCCTTGATTAAGAATTAGTATTTTTAACATAGCCATGTCACTCTAGATTGAATTTTAAAATACGATTCTTTATTAAGCAAGAATGTCAAAAGTTGACATATGATATGTCATATTGATATATAAGATATCTGATATGAGATATCTGGGATAACCATGATTGAATGTATTTGGATAGTAAAAGTTAATTACATTGATATCAATATTACCACGATCATAGACATACATACTAGGTACTTATTACTCATTTATGAGAAAGGGAGAACATTATTTGAAATAAACATTTTTATTAGACAAATACACACATACCTATGTATACCTAAAATATTCAGTAATTACATGGAAATGTTTTAATTTATAATGGCCCTAGCGGTCATATTATGCAGGGTTTTTTGAATGGTGAATCTACATAGGTCGTTTGCAATGATATTAATTATGTAAAGGCCGGAAAGGGATAGGAAAAGGGTCACCAAGAATTCAGTAAAAAGAGCAATTTATTTCGTCATTATTACCTCGTTTATTATGAAAGTTATTTTAAGGTTTACCTATTTTAAAATCCACATATGCTATAAAAGAATATATTTTTGAGAAGTTAAAAGTTAATTTATAGTAGATAATTTTTTTTTATTTTTCTATTTCTAGAAATAAAGTTTTAGTTATTTTAAACCAAAAATTTAATAGTGTCTTTCTTATATAGTAAGCTCAACAATTTGTTTTTAGTTTTCTTAATTACATCAATAATGTTTTCGAATTATTGTTTGATGGACAATTCAATGTCAATTTAATGCATTTTTAGCAAAGTGGATACACATCACCAATCTTCAACATTAGATTTTACCCATAGTACTTATATAAACTGATTTGATTGAATGTATATTAATTCGACAGAGAATTCTCTTATATTTACGTTATGGTACGTATATATTGGCCAGTGTTCTTTTATTGCTTTATCGAACATCCTGCGATCCATAGAAATCCGGCGAACAATCGTTTAGTCGAGATATTAATAAATAATATAAATCTATATATATATATATATATATATATATATATATATATATATATACAGGGTGGCCCATCGAAAGCGTTCCGCAAGGCATAACGGCTAGGGTACTTTTTTTCAGAAAATTCAAAAACACGTCAATTTTGTTTGTGAGAGGGACAACTTTTGCCCCAAAAATGATTGCAAAATCTCCAACCCTCTAAGCGGGGGTGTCATCCCCCAATTTTTTTCAAATGGAAAGGGTGGTCAAGTGGTATCGCAATGAAAAGGGGTAAAATTTAACGATATTGAGGAGAACTTCAACGCACAAGTCACAGAACAGCTATCTAGCAACTACCGCACCTAATCGTTCAACCTTGTGGCAAGTGAAAAAATGCGTAAACATCTAGAAATAATAAGAAAAAACCTCAAATTGGTCGAAGGAATTTATCCTTATCATTTATTCTGATAAATGTTTAAATTAACTTTTCAAATTTCAATCCTTGATATTTCCTCAATCACTCGACCGATTTTCAAAAACAAGGCGGGGAAATATAGAGAATAGAAAGCTCTTTTCATTGCGGCGCCACTTGACCCCCCTTCCCATTAGAAAAATGTTGGGGGATGACACCCCCGCTCAGAAGATTTCGCAATTATTTTTGGGGTAAAAGCTGTCCCCCTCACAAACAAAATTGACGTGTTTTTGGATTTTTTGAAAAAAAGAGTACCCTAGCCGTTATGCCTTGCGGAACGTTTTCTATGGGCCACCCTGTATATTAGGTATTTACTTTAGATTTTCTGTACTTACTTCGTTATAAATATAGTAATAGTCAATCATACAGGATGTACAAAATTCTACGCCAAACTTTATAAATTAATTTTTCTTTGTTTTATTTTAAATGGAACACTCTCTATATTATTTTTTCAGTAGATGGAGAATTAAAAAATTAACATTTTTTGTATTTAGAGTATTTCAAAATTTTGAACGGCAGATATTCATGGTTTTATATTTTATATGGCATCTTCCACATTAATTTTTTTTCAAAGCCACTCCATGATTTTTCTCTCGTATTTTACCTATGAGAGAGCCATATGAAATAGTACTGCATGTATCTACAAAATCATTAAAAATTTTGGAATACTTTAAATACAAAAAATGTTCATTTTTAAAAAAAACAAAGAAAAATTATTTTATATTTTAGAAAGTTTGGGGTAGAATTTTAAACATCCTGTACGATTTAAGATAACGATATTTATAGCAAAGTAAGTATAAACCATCTAAAGTAAATACCTAATATAATTTTGATTTCAGGACAGTTCTTGTATTTGTAATTATTTTTTTAATAAAGGTTGAAAAATATTTATTATTTATTTATTTATTAATATTTAAAATATTTTAGACTTATGTAAGGCGATCTGAAAGGACGCCAAAAATGTAATAATATACAGTGTGTTTCATTTAAAAAAGTCATCCCGATCCACTCACACTTTTTTGAGCCCCCCTATATAAGTCAACATATTTTCCTGAAATACATCCTCGTCATACTTTAGGTTTACACTTAAAAAAATCTCTATTAGATATTTTATTAGAATAAAAAAGTTTTTTATTCTAGGAGCTATAGATGCCCGACGCACTATTGCCGGACCCTGTAGGGGAAAAGTAGCATGAAAGAGACAAGTTTTGAAAGAGCCGTTATCATTTCCGCGGTAGTTTTTGAATGTATCGTGTAGGTCTTAGTATTTTACGATAGTAACACTAGCCAGGTGTCGCCCACAAACATTTGACAGTTTACTGGAGATGAACAGCGCCTATATGACGTTTTGAATATCTTGTCGCCAAAAAGTAAAATTTCTAGTTAATTTTATTTGTTTTTTTTTTCAACTTTTCTTTATACAAATCTAATAGTTATATGATACTGTAACTTTATAATTATATTAGGCCTTATAGTAACATATATCTTTTGTCAGCAAACCTTTAACGTTATTTATTCGTCATTTTCGAGATTATGTTTCTTGAGTAGATATGTTTTTGAAAGAGTCGGGCAGCAGTGTGATGAAAAATCCAGTTTCAATAGGAATGTAATGGTCGAAATCAAAGGGAAACTCCAATTTCTTGCTTTTACTTAATGTTGATCTTTATTAAACAAATTTTTGGTATGAGTATAATGTATAATAATTCGACTTCATATTGACATAAAAGTTATTGCCTTACATCTTGAAGGAGATATATCAGATGGTGTATCGGCGTCGGAAACAGGAAATCCCATGCAAATTTTCAACTGTCCAAATATTGGCTCCCCTGTTTATTTTAGAGTAAAATCGTAAATAGGTTTATTAAAGGTTTGCGTATGCTTAATACACATACCAAATTTGAACAATTTTGGACAAGCCGTTTTTAACTAATTTAAGACAAACTACATTTATTTTTAAATTAAATCTGAACAGGTAACAATTCAAAACCAGGTAAATGTTGTTGTCCTGTCTACGGTGGTTTTATAGTACGTACGGTTAGTTTGTCCGATATGCATTTTTGTAATTTAAAACTTGTTCAAATTAGACAAAAGCCTAAGTTTTAGGAAATATAATTTGGCACTAACAAAATTATAAGTTAACAACTTAAGCTTTGTTGGCATTTAATTGGTTTTGCATTGTTATTTGTTAATTTATAAATAGATGCAGTTTTTTAAATTAGTTAAAAACGGTTTCCTCAAATTTATAAAATAGGGGAGCCAATATTTCGGCAGTTCTAAATTTACACGGGATTTCCTATGTTTCCAACACCGATGTACCACCGGGTATACGTTATTCTGATACATACTGTCTATTATGTGTATTATGGGTGTTCTGATTGCATTTTTAAATCTATTTTCTGTATTATTTCTTAAGAACGACTTGTTATGAAATAATTATCATCCACCGAATGGAAATTTAGGATAATCAAACAGAGCACTCATTTTTAGGAACGCTGCTATTACGAAATGCAGCAAAATTATTTTTGTATTTGTTAATGCGAATGCGAAGTTTAAAGAATTTTATTACAAGATTCTTACGCACCTGAATGTGTTTTTTGTGTCATTACTTTATACTATAATAATAACTAATGGTTTGTTAAGAAAAGTGTGCCTTAATCATTAAACACGAACATTAACGAATATTTAATGCGATGATAATAAAGATTTGCATGGTTTTTGAATCAGTATCTGCATGTTTATGATCTTTTTATTGTAAAAGGCTATAAAAACTTTATGGCTAACAATACCAAGAGACTTACATTTTTTAATGTGTTAGGTAATAATAATTTAGCCATATTTTTTTTTTCTCAATGAAAATCAGCAAGATTACGACTTATTTATGGCAACAAGAATACATTTTAGAGAGAGAGATTTCAAGAAAATATACAATAAGATTGCTTGTTAATAACAGTTGTCAACTGATGTACAGTAAAACATAAAAACTACTTGTACAGAGTATTCGAATTTCTTGTATTTTACGCGGTTTGTCGTTAAGAGTAAAGATACAAAGATGTAGTTTTCACTTCACTTTGCTATTTTTTATGAAACCAAAGATGCTACACGCATATTTTTCCTAGCCTTCTTAGTTCCTGATCTCAATTCCCTTCGTATTTCATTTATTTTAGACTTATCGAAAAGGTGAGTTTTATAGAGTTTTTCAAGTAGAATTATTCAGTGCCGCAACTAGATTTTCGCAGGAAGCTGTCATTCTTGAAAGGTGAACTAAACTTATATTTTTTTTAAATGGGATACACTATATATTATTTTTCATTTTATTAGCCTTGGGGTTATGATGTTTCTAAAAATACAATAAACTTATTTTATAAGGTATACTTATTTTTATAAACAAGGTAAAAAATGCATTATTTAACATTTTAACATAGGGAACCGGCTTAAATTGGGCAATCAAAACAATCAAATAATTTATTCGACGTCAAATTTTAGTTATTTGCTATTCCACGCTAGTTTCTGTCTTTCTGCGTATAGTATGATAGCTATAAATATGATGATAACACGAGAGAAAGCAAATATATCTGGTTAAATACAATAAAATAAAATAATAATACTCTTTTAAACTAGGTTGATTTATATTTAAAAGTTAAATAATGCATTTTTTATCTTTTAATGTCCCATTTGGTTGTAAAAACGGTTATTTCGCTTATTAGTGAAGATAGAAACTTGCGGTTTTCGCCAACATGGGGTACTTTTTTGTGTAACTTAAAATTCCACAAATAACATTTCAGAAAATTTTGCAACTTCAAACACCCTACGTAATCAAAAAATAAAAAACAAATTCTTATACAATTTTTTAACCGGAATTCAGTGACGCCAGTTAATGTTATACTTAATATTACTCTTTTTTGGATATTGATAAATGGTACAGCTTCTTAAAATTAGACCATAGTAATGTAGTGTAAGTTAAAGTCTCCTTTTTGCTGTCGAATTGAATGGCGAATTTGGAGGAAATTTACTGTATCCTTGGAGTCCGAACCTCGGTTTTCAACAATATACCTAATACCTTACTAACTTAGCGAGTGTTTAAATGGATACTTGCAAGATATTCCATCTTATCCGATCTCTAACCAGTACCGAGGTGAATGAGCAGTTCGTATCAATAGATTATAAACTCTTATCTTGAAACACAACGAAGATTTTCAGACGTTCGCCCCACTATACATCAACACACTGACTAACGTTGCTTAACTTTATCGTTTATCGGTTGTATATCGGTAAGTAGTCTTAATTTGTAATTACATATCTTACTTTATTTTAAAACATATAGACTATATAGAGATGATTATTGTTTATTAAAAAAATTGTGTCTGCACCATATGCGCATATCTGAAGTCAAAACTCTTACTAACAGCTATTAAATGAAGGGTTTGAA
Organism: Sitophilus oryzae; assembly: GCF_002938485.1. NCBI lineage: Eukaryota > Metazoa > Arthropoda > Insecta > Coleoptera > Curculionidae > Sitophilus > Sitophilus oryzae. The sequence continues at coordinate 3,418,737 of NW_022146927.1, read as the reverse complement.
AGACGTGTTTGAAAAAGGGTAGTTTGAAATGTCGAAAAAGTAATATATTAAAAAATATATTTTTTACGCATAAAAAATAGCTTTTTATGCGTAAAAAATAGTTCCCATGTATAACAAATAGTTTTTTACAGGTAAAAAATAGTTATTTGTGTGTAAAAAATAGTTTTTACGCATTAAAAATAGTTTTTTACGTGCAACAAATAGTTTTATACGCGTAACAAATAGTTCTTTACACGTAAACATTTGATTCACTTTTACAAAATTTGTATTAAAATATCAATATTTCTGATAAACATGTGGACTTACAAATAATACACGACGCGTCACTAGATATTTCTAAAGGTATGATTCCGAAAACGGCGACAGCGATAAGCGACCGCGACAGACGCCAGCGATACCTGTCGTTACTGTGTTGCGACTCACTGATCTTTTAGAATCCCATGGAGTAACGTCGGAGTCCGACGACAGGTGTCGCGCGACTGTTTTTATCCAACATGTCGTCTAAAGGTATGATTCCGAAGACGGCGACAGCGACAAGCGGCGACGACAGACGACAACGATAGGCGACAGTGTCGCTTATCGCTGTCGTCATATCATTGTCGATGTCGGCGACAATGTGAGCGAGATCTACGATGTAGTTGTCAGTGTTAAAAAGACGTTCGCGAAGTAGTTATAATAATTAATAAATATGTCTGGTTACGTGATCGATAAAAATGTGTTACTTGAATTACCGATATGGAAGAGGATGAAGAGGACGAAATATTATTGTTACTTGTTGTAAAGAAAAGAAGAAACCCCATTTTATATATCATTATCCTTAATCAAATTATTTTATAATTCTCCACACTAGTATCATAGAGAGTAGGACATTTATATAATAAATTAATTAATTTTATCTTCTCCCTCCCCGGTAAAATCCATTTTTTGTCAAAAATCTGCGTGTGCATATTAGTGTTGGTAGCGAATATTTCCATTCGAATTTTGCAGGAAATTTCGGTCCCAAAATCGCGAATATTCGCAAAAATCCGAATTTTGCAAGAAATTTGGTTTACTAAAAATTTAACGAAAGTATATCAAGTATGCCTATTCTTAAATCAGAAGAAAAAGAATGCTTCCCCGCTTTACAAAATAGAAAACGTGTGGCTCTTAAACATATACATTGTGCCGCGAATCTCTTGGACCCCTGTTTCCTGGAAGAGCACCTTAACAATGAAGCAAGTTCCATAGCCGCTATGGAATTTATCAATAATATCACCAACAAACATCCTCAGTTTGTCAATAATAAAGAAATCATGTTTAGATATGTAACAAATTATTGCTCCAAATCGGGTTTATGGGCTCTCGACTACGTTTGGATGTCAGTTAAAAGTGTAGACTGTCTAAGTTGGTGGCAAGCAATGTGTAAAAATACTCAGTTGAAATATTTAGCTGTTGCTCTGCTGTCTTTAACAACGTCATCTGCAGCCACTGAGAGAAGTTTCAGTACTTACAGTTTTATCCATACTAAAAGAAAGGTATCGCTTAACTGCACAAAGAGCCGGCAAAATAATGTTCGTAGCTCATAACAATAAATTATTACTACAAAAACAAAAAGTGGATATGGAGCATGATATTCAACATGAAACTCCTCCAGAACCACTACAACGCGTAGAGGTAGAGGTCCATCCTTCAGAATCAGAACCAGATGATACATCAAATATATCTGATTTGGAAATAGAAACTGACGAAGACAGTACTACTACTAAGTATACTATGAAGATGGGACTAGCTCGGCGCCAGAAAGTTTTCCGAAATAGAATAATTCATTTATTTGTGTTTTACGTTTTTTAAATTTATACGTAATTATAAATTATTTCGTGCTTTTTTGTTTTTTTAAGTTCATAGTCATAGTTCATGGTTTATATACAAAGTACAATGTTACCAAATGATGTGTGACTTTTGTGAGTTATGTATTGTTTATTAAAAATATAATAACTAATATTATGTTTATTGTTTTTTTTTTCACTTACATGTTGGTATCAAATGTCTATCTAATTTATTCCTTTATTGTATCAACAAAAATATGTAAAATTATAAAATTTCATAAATTTCTGAAAGTTCCGCAAAGTTTCGGAAATTTCCTGCAACAATCAAAAATTTCTGAAATATTAACATCACTAGTGCATATGAATGACGACACGACAGTACTGGATAAATACCGGTAGCGTTGTAGGTCGCTTAGACGACATGTTGGATAAAAACCGTCGCGCGACACCTGTCGTCGGACTCCGACGTTACTCCATTTGATTCTAAAAGATCGGTGGAGTCGCAACACACTAACGACAGGTGTCGCTGTCGTCTGCTGCGGTCGCATGTCGCTGTCGCCGTCTTCGGAATCATACCTTAAGCGACCGACTACGCTACCGGTATTTGTCCAGTATTGTCGTGTCGTCATTCATATTCACACGCAGATTTTTGACAAAAAATGGATTTTACCGGTGCGGAAGAAGAGAAATATAATTAATTTAGTATGTAAATATCCTACTCTCTGTGATACTAGTGTGGTGGATAGTCTTCTGCAGTTATTACTTCTCGAGTAGTTTTAGGTTGAAGTTCGTTACGAATTAAACTAAGTACACAGTTGAATTGCTTTTTATTTAACGGACAATAGCTTCTAAAAGTCGTCTCGTCGCTGAATAAATGTTTTTTTTATGAGTAAGGAATAACTTCCTTCCCTAGGTCTGTTTTTAAACAGAGCTAAAATGTTTTTTTTTCTTTTCTTTGCAACAAGTAACAATAATATTTCGTCCTCTTCATCATCTTCCTTCAGTAATTCAAGTAACACATTTTATCAATCACGTAATCAGACATATTTATTAATTATTATAACTACTTCGCGAACGTCATTTAAACACTGACAACTACATCGTAGATCTCGCTCATATTGTCGCCGATATCGACAATGATATGACGACAGCGATAAGCGACACTGTCGCCTGTCGCTGTCGCCGTCTTCGGAATCATACCTTAAAGGCTAAGGCTAAGAACATAGTAGAGTGACGAGGATAGCGGCGAGCAAGCAGCGCGACATCGCGCCCAAAACAAACCTGCAAAGACAAGTACTTGCGAACATAGTAAAGCTATCTGCTCGAGCGGTTAGATCGAGCGGCGAGATCGATTCAAATAACTTTGTTTTCGTCGCTCTGTCGCGCTATAGAAAATGATGTATTCCCAAAAATTAATAGATTTAGTATTTCTAAGAGAGTTTTTATGGGATCAGAAAGATAGTAATCACCATAATCGGTACATTTTAGATAAGTTATGAGGTGAAATGGGCAACAAATTTTCGTAAAAATTATAAAACTTGCCACACTCTCTCCGGTTTTTGAAAATTTCATATACACTACACCTTTTGGTTTGTTGGTTTCAAATAAACCAAATGTTTGCGACACTACTGCCAACACTGATAAAAAAGATAAACTTGAACTAAAGTCGTCATCGTCCTTGAAAAAAAAATTAGTGGCAAGAGAATTTATTTTAGCGTAAAAGAAAATATGTTCCCTGAAGAAAAACTCTCTTAACTCAAGAAAACTTGTTCTCTTGAAAAATCCGAAAATTTCTCTTGAATCTATTTTCATTCAACCAAGTGCAAGTTACTTTGTTTTATAACAAAAATACGCTAGGAAGTACTTCATTCAAGAAACATGGTCATTTTTCCAATAGCTAAATACTCTTTTGATGAAAAATAATAACGACACGCAAAGACGATGACGAAGGATGGTATATATAATCAGTCGGCAGTCCGATCAGTCTCACGTCGCATTTGATAGGTCGCACATCATATTACGCACGGGTTTTGTTGCTTGGAATTTTGCGTAATTTGCTTTTTAAACGCATATAAAAATATATCCTAAAATTTGCCCATAAAAAATGACAAATACATGTTAATAACGATCACTAATTTGTTATATGATCTTTATCTTTAAAGGATTTTCTGAAAAAATGGAAACTAGAGCATTTATTTGCTTTATTTGAAGGTAAGAGACATTTACCTAATACACCTGTTTAGATAATACATGCCTGACTATAGATAGAATAAGAATATAGGTATCGATTTTTTTATGCAAATAATTACAAAAATTTTAGAATTTCAAGTCGTCGTATTAAAAAATAGAAAATGTGACCAAAGCTTATAATTTTAATAATTTGTTTGCTTTACTTTGATTAATCGTGATGTAACATTTTTTTGTAATTTGTAGAGTGATGAACCACCCCAAAAAATACCAAGGAATGAAGAAGCAGAAATAACTACCTACTATCGAGGAAAATAATATCACTTTACTTACTACAAACTAGGAAAACCTAAATTTATCAGAAAATAATATACCTCGTAATATGCCTGTATATGATGTACAGACTTTTCTTAGATCAAAATAAATTTTAGTTGAGTCAATGGTATTCGCTATTGGTTTAAGAGAGTTCTCTCTTTAATCAAGAAATGTCCCTTTTCAATCAAGAATTTTTGCACAAATCAATTCTTTTTGCATCCTTTTTTCAGTGTAGAATTTTAGCTACTGTTAACATTTTAAATTATCAATAAACAAATGAACATAATAAATTTGCAAGTACCTCGCTATTCCTCGCCGCTCTATGTTTCAGTGCTTCTAGGTTTGCTCGAAGCGGTATCGCGCTGCTTGCTCGCCGCTATCCTCGTCGCTCCACTATAAGCCTTGCCGTAGGTAGTCCTTACTACTTTTTCGATCATTGTTGCCTTTCGTTACCACTAGCTTATGCGTCAGAGCCTTGAATGTGTAATTTCACTTCAAAAATGACCACACTGTATAGTTAAATGCTGTTTTGTAATATCAGTTGAAAGGTTAAATAGTTCGCGTATAGAAATATTATGTGACCAATTTTGGAAAAAAGTTGGTAAATTCAGCTTCTTTTTGCTCTTGAAGATGTTTTATAAGTCAGTAGGGTACCGAAGTTCTTGTACTGAAAGCATTTTTATTTTTTAAAGGCTGAAAACCTGTATTATTTTATTATAAGGGTTAGATCCCAAATTTCGTTGAAAAAAACTGAAGAGCGTTTTTTTGCATATAAATGATTTTTTAGCCTAATAAAGGCTATAGAAAAGGGACGCTCTCGAGACGGTTGTTTTTTTTAAATATTCTGTAATTTATAAGTCAGGCATTTTTAATTATTATTTTTTCTCTTTCATGGAATACATTAGTTTATCAGGTTTGGGGTAATGCCATTGAGCCAGGAAGGAGATTTTTTTCCTGTGTGTTTTATATTTTTTTATTAAAATAATATCTACTAAATTTATGGTCAATATCGACTTCAAATTTTTAAAAGAATTAATTTAGAAATAATATATTTCACTAATAATGTGTTATCACGTACTTAAACACTACGAAATTATAACAGCTTTATTACTTTAACTTTTAATGTTCGCGTCGCAGCCACTCTAAACAGTAAATATTTACTGGCCAACTTGGAGTGAGTATTAAAAATTTAGAAAGACTTCGTTGTTTGAGACAAGTCACGTCCTAATTAAAATATCTTAAATGGTAATTACTCATTGCATTTAAAATTAAAATCTATTTTTAATGCCTTATCAAAAATTAAAGAACACTAAACATTACAGTTGAGGGTTGGAACCTTTGGTGTTACACATCAATATAAAAACACTAAATCACCACAATACACCAAAACACTTTTACTTTTACACTGGACGCGCGTTTCGCTAACCATGTTAGCATCATCAGCAGATGATTATAAACTAAAGTACAATCTACAAGTTGAGCGTTTATATACTCGCTCAGTGGGCACCGAGTGGGCGTGACAAAATCTAGCCAACCGAGTCAGAGCCAACTGAGCGTAACAGTTAGATTTCCGCCACTAGAGTAGTAGGAACAAAGAACTTGAAGGAATTGGACCGTTGACTCTGTTCATACTATCTTTACATTTATTAATTCTGATGCTTTCATATGCATCTAATTGCCTGTAATTTGAGACTTGTTTAATTAATTTTAAATTATTAAGATCTATATAATGTTCATTATCAACAATATGTTCGGCAACGTAAGATTTATCCGGTCTACCATATCTTATCTGAGCTAAATGTTCTTTAAATCTAGTCAATATTGATCTTCTAGTTTGCCCAACATATTTCTGATTACAATCTTTACAAGAAATTTCATAAATACCCGACCTTTCCAGTGGAGGTGTTTTATCTTTTGGATTACCTAATAATTGTTGTAATTTATTATTAGCACTATACACAAGTTTATAATTGACATTCTTAAAAATTCCTTTTTAGACCACGGATAACTCTCTATCAAACGGTATCGAAAAATATTTAGACGTATCTTTCTCCACTTGAAAAGTCGAATTTTCAGAAATCATTAATCTATACCTACGTTTTCTAATTAATTTATCAACTAGTGAAGGAGAATATCCATTACACTCAGCTACATTCCTAATGTAATCTCTTTCTATTTCATATCTTTCGTTGGAAAGTGGGAAACTAAGTAATCTATGAACTAAGAAATTTAAACTAGCCATTTTATGTTCAACACTATGATGTGATTCATTAGGAATATATCTGCGTGTGGTCGTATTTTTCCTATAGATATCAAATTCCAGGCAATTATTAGTATTTCTAATAACTAATACATCTAGAAATGGTAATCTGTCGTTATTCTCAATTTCATGCGTAAATTTAATGGAAGGAAAACGATTATTTAACTTAGAAATAAAATTATCTATGGTGTCTGAATGTGTGTCAAAAACAGCAAAAATATCATCCACATACCTAAACCATACTCTTGGAAAATACTCAAACTGATTCTTAGCCTCCACTTCAAACCTGCTCATGAATAAATTAGCCAAAAATGCAGACAATGGATTACCCATTGCTGTACCTTCCCGCTGTTCAAAAAAGTTGTTATTAAATTGAAAACAATTTTGTTTCATACATAACGATGTAAGCTCTATATATTCACTCACAGTTTTGTTGTGGAGACCATTTGCGTTCAGTAATTCCTTTAAGTAGCCTAAAGTATGTGGAATTGGAACACTTGGGAACAACGAAGATACATCAAAGGAGACCAAAATTTCACCTTCATGCAATGTTATATCTTTAATTTTGTTAATGAATTCAATATTATTTTTAACTGAGAAAGAAGGTTCATGATCAGGTAAATTTTCGAACTCTCTTGATAACCATTTTGCCAAATTATAAGTCGGAGAACCTACAGCCGAAACAATTGGGCGCATAGACTTTTCCGGCTTATGAATTTTTGGCAAAGCATACAATTTTGGTAATGAGGGATTGGATACTTGTAATTTCCTCTTTAAAGAAAGATCAATAAGGGTGTTACATTCTTTTAGAGTTTTTTTATCGTCTGCTACCATCTTAGACAAAGGATTCTTTTTCAAATTTATGTAGGGGCCATTATCGATTAAATTGTTAACCTTATCGTACTAGTCTTTTTTATCTAATATAACAACCTTATTTCCCTTATCAGCTTTTAGATAGAAACAATCTTTGTTACGCAAACTCTTGACAATATTGTGCTCTTTGTTAGATTTTAATGAATTACTTGAAACGATATTTTTGATAACTGATTTCTACAAGCTTCTCTTGTGTAAATACTTTAGAAGCCTCGGGCAAGTGCTGAATAGCAGTTTCAACACCAACGACGATTTCCTCCAAAGCGTACCAGAGTTGGGCAATGCATACTTTAAACCTTTGTTTAATAAACTGAGCTCTTGTTTATCAAAAGTCTGCGAAGAAAGATTTTCTACTATGTTTATGTCTCTTTGGAAAACATGTTTGTTTTTAGAGTTTTTTAATTTTTTAAACTTATTATTCAAAATGGACATTTTCTTAACAAATTTTGAATTGATGGTTTTTTTTGTTTTGTTTTGTTTTGTTTTGCAACACTAAACACACAAAAAAAGCACATAAAAATAAAAATATAGATACTGTCTTAATATAAACGCCAGGAAAAGTAGCACGTTATTTCAATGACTAAAATGTTGATTAAAATGTTTTTAACTGAAAATTTCAAAATTTCATATAAATGGTACCCGTATTTATCACACGCCACCCAAAATGGTATTGCAAAGTCGCGTTTCTTGTTTAATGGTGTCAGCCAGTAGCATTGTTATCCCAAACAATAAATAGCAAAAGCTTACCTATATGATATTTAAATAGAATTTTATGCTATTAAGTTATTATTTATTATATTTCGCAGTCCCGTCTCATATTACAAAAACACCATGTAGTTGTAGCTTGCTGCACGATTTCGGTACGACGTTTAAAGAGCTGAAAATAAAAAACCAACTACCTACCCATTGCGTCACCTGACGCATGCTATCAATCTCAGTGTTGTTTGTCGTACGATAAGGTGCAGATCGTTTTGTAGTGAGTGTTCAAAAATTGTTTGTTATCAGTGTGTTTTGGAAATTGTACACTTATCTATAATGGGAAAGTATAGTGAAAATAGAAAACGCCTTAGTAAAGCCAAAATCGACAAGGTTTTGAAGAAGCTACGTCGGGAATTAGCCCGGAGTAGCAGTAGTGAAAGTTAATTTTTAGATCTAGATGTTTTTATAATTTTTCTTTTTGTTTTTGAAGGCAAAGTGTTGGGTTACAAGACCATAAAAGCCATTTAGGCATTTAAATTTTGCATGTAGAAGACTCTTTATAGGCAAAAAATTTTTGTTTTTTGTGCGGAAGGCGACGAGAAATAAATAGTATAAAAATATTCTTTTTATCGATCGCCTGAACCGAGAATGTTTTTGTTTACGTTTCAAATTCTTATCAATTGACTATTAACATTCTAAAATTAAGAGAGTTTTTGCGTTTACCCATTGTTTTGACAAACTTTTTTTGTTAATTAAAAGGGTTTACTTTAGTTGTCACCTTTGTGATCAACGATGCAAAAACTTGGCCACCCTTTGTGTGCCACTTTGGTTTGCCGCTTTTTGTGTGCAAGCTCGAAATCCGTTGATGATATTTAAAAATTATCGAATAAGAGAGTTTTTGCGTTTACCCATTGTTTTGACAAACTTTTTTGTTAATTAATAGGGTTTACTTAAGTTGTCACCTTTGTGATCAACGATGCAAAAACTTGGCCACCCTTTGTGTGCCACTTTGGTTTGCCGCTTTTTGTGTGCAAGCTCGAAATCCGTTGATGATATTTAAAAATTATCGAATAAGAGAGTTTTTGCGTTTACCCATTGTTTTGACAACTTTTTTGTTAATTAATAGGGTTTACTTAAGTTGTCACCTTTGTGATCAACGATGCAAAAACTTGGCCACCCTTTGTGTGCCACTTTGGTTTGCCGCTTTTTGTGTGCAGGCTCGAAAAACGAGAATGTGCCCGAATAATTTTTATTTTTTTGTTTATTAAGGGCCAATGCTACCCAGCTATTGAAATTTTTGAAAACACAGCTCCTTAATACATACGTACGTTTATTACAGGCTCATCAGATATAAGTTCTTGTTCTTCCTATGTTTTGGGATCGGAGGAAGAGGAGCAAAAAGATACTAATCCTATAGTTACTCAAGCAGTAATAAATGAGGACCAGCGGGGAACCTCAAAAATTAGAGACTGTTTGGGGAGGATCCAATAAAATCTGTCAAAACGGGGCCTCCCGTAAATGAAGAGACAGCCACGTATTGGCTGTCAATTCTAAAAAATGGCTTAAATACGGACAGTCGGAAAGAACTGATGGACAAACATGCTATAACCGAAAACTATAACCGAAAAATGAAGAAGTTTCAGTGGTCCTTACAGAGGCTGTCATCCGTCATGATAATTTTTTCTTGCATATACAAAACCAGATTGGGGCAGGAATAAGTGCCTTAGTCAAGCCAATTGAAAGTCAACTTCAGCAAGAAGCGAATGGTACCAGTGAAATTCTACAAAGCTTAGTGGACTCATCAAAAATATTGGCGGATGTTCACTATAAAATATCAATCCATAGGCGATATTTAATGGTGAATTTTCTTGATTCAGCAGCAAGAAAGGTCAGCGAAACATGCCCAGTTGACAAGAAATCTAAAAATCTTCTAAAGAAATGCAGAGAGCAGGCCTGGGATTAAAAAGACCTTTTTAATCCCAGGCCTGCAGGCCTGCAGGCAAAAAAAAAACCTCAGCGCCCGGGAAGGAAGGTTAGGAGTCAAAATCAAGGAAATGAGTCTTTAAACTGGAAGTGTCAGAGAGGGAAGAAATGGAAGAAGGAGGAGGGTAGCAAATACAGACACACTGTCCGAATCAGGAACGTGTACCCGGAACGGTCGTTCCAGGAAATAGAGGTACAATATTCTGGTAGATTATATAAATTTGTTGGCAACTGGGAATCTATTGTTAAGGCAAATTCAGTTGTTCTTAACTGGATTAAAGGTTGCAAAATTCGTTTTTGTAGTATGCCTAGGCAGGACTTTGTTCCTAAAAGTAATATTACCCAAACGGATAAATACATAGTAGGTAAAAAAATTCAGGAGCTATTACAAATTGGAGCCATCTCTCCTTGTAATCAGTGTGAAGGTGAATTTTTATCGATTTTTTCTGATTTCAAAGCCCGAGGGTAAAAGTCGATTTATATTAAAAAAAAAAAAAAAGTTAAATACATTTTTAACACCTCCTCATTTTCAATTAGAGGACTACAGGCGTGTTAAAAATTTATTATGCCAACGTGCTTATATGGCTAAGATTGATTTGAGAGACGCCTATTTTCTATTGAAAATGCATGATAGTTCCAAGAAATATTTAAGATTTCAACATAATGATTATATGAGTTTAATTGTTTGCCCGTGGGCCTAAGTACAGCACCATTCATTTTTACAAAGCTTCTGAAACCGGTAGTTGCACATCTTAGAAAAGAAGGTGTTATATCAGTTATTTATTTGGATGACATTTTAGTAATCAGCAGTAGTGAAGAAATTTGTCATTGTTTATTAGGTTTTATAATAAAAGGGGAAAAAACTAATGGTTTCTGGGATAGTACAGACTCGGATAAACATATAAATTATTTAGAGTTATTAGGGGCTTTTAATTGTTTGAAATTTTTTACCAATCATAAAAATAATCTGAATGTTCTTTTAAGAATAGACAATACAATTTCATGGAAGGACCTCTCATTTTATGCTTTTCCTCCATTTTCTCTGGTAGTTAAAGTCTTAAAAAAGTTAAAAATGACCAGGCAAAAGGTATATTGATGGTACCAAACTGGCAAGGGCAACCATGGTTCCCAGTTTTCCATCAAATGTTAATTGCAGAACCTTTCTTTGTGGGGCCCAATAAAGAACTCTTACTTTCTTCTACTAGGCAACTACATCCGTTATGGAGGAAGCTTATCCTGGTTGCAGGGCTTATATCAGGAAAGCATTCTTAGAGAGGTCATTTCCAGAATCTGGTATGAGTGGAATAATTTCTTCCATTAGTACACAAACTTTAAAACAATATGATAGCGTCTACCGAAAATGGTGGAGTTTTTGTATTCATAGGTATAATAGTCCTTATAATTATGTGTTAGGAGATGTTATAACTTTTTTAAATGAAATTTTCCAAACAAGTGGTCCTTATTCTTTAGTTAACACGCATAAGTCCGCATTAACCTTAGTCTTACCAATACATAAGGCTGATGAAGATCTTATTCGTAGATTTTTAAAAAGGGTTGCACAATATTAAACCCCCCCTGAGCCAGATATTCAAATACTTGGAACCCTCATCCAGTCCTTATGTACCTCAAAGACTTGTATCCATTAGAAAGTCTATCTCTGGAAAACATTACATTAAAATTAGTCACTCTTTTTGGCTCTGATTTCAGCGCACAGAATGCAGACGTTAACAAAGATAAAACTTACTAATATAAATAAGACGGAAGAGGGTATCAAAATTTTAATAGATGGATTAATAGAAAGGATCAAAACGTCAGGAAAAAATACACCTCAACCGGTTCTATTTTTGCCTTTCTATAGAGACAATTTAAACTTGTGTTTGGCTTCCACATTAGAAATATATACGCAAAAAAAAAAATCGACCAATTGGTCTTGATTACCTTGTTTTAACGACTAAAAAACCGTTTCACGCAGCTACTTCACAGACAATTAGTCGTTGGATCAAATTAGTATTATCTCGAAGTATATAGCATTATATACAGGCTATAGCATTAAGCTTTCGGCAGTGTCCACAGCTAGCTTAGCTGGGGCTAACATTGAGGTAATACGGAAAGTGGCGGGTTGGTCGAAAAAATCCACCGTTTTTTGCTCTTTTTATAATAAACCTATTATAGCTTCGTCTGATACCTTTGCAAAGGCTGTTCTGGCGGGGGCGGGTATAAAAATATGATTTCCTCTTTTTCACTAGTTTATAGTGCTTGAATTTATTAATTATAGTTAAGTGTTACAAGTTTACATTATTTAATTAATTGTACTGTGTTGGTTCAATTGTAATTTTCCAATTGTCTAAGGGTTTTTCTTTTTAGATATTTTCAAAAAGTTAATAAAATATTTTTTTGCAATAATTGTAATATGTGTTTAAATTATGCAAAATATTTTTATTATAATAATTATATGATTGGCCCTAATTTTCTTTAAACATCTACATGGTGTTTTTGTAATATGAGACGGGACTGCGAAATATAATTATAAGATCAATCGACTTACCTTAGGAAGGTTGATCATAATTATATGAGCAGTCCCGTCGAAATATTACAAAATCCTCTCCCAAATATATGTATTTTTTATTAATTGCTAGAGAGTAAAACCCACCCTATACAAATTAGGGGCCAATCTCGCCACGTACTTCCAACCACTGAGATTGATAGCATGCGTCAGGTGACGCAATGGGTAGGTAGTTGGTTTTTTATTTTCAGCTCTTTAAACGTCGTACCGAAATCGTGCAGCAAGCTACAACTACATGGTGTTTTTGTAATATTTCGACGGGACTGCTCATATAATTATGATCAACCTTCCTAAGGTAAGTCGATTGATCTTATAATTATATTCTTAATGTGCAAATCCTGCCTTATCTGTACACAACACAGAACACGAAAAACGAATATCTTCCCATTTTCTTAAACACTCACGAAATGTACGCATTTACTAACAAAATATATCCTTGTGAAATCGCCTTTTTAAGATTTTTATACCTTTTTTATGTCGGTATATGGGGAAAACTTTTAGCTTTTGTTGGCTTATTGTTTTAGAGACTTGACTCTTGACTGATATATCTACTCGGGAATACAAGCGTTTTTTTTTTCTTAAACTATAATTAAACATGAATTGTATAAACTTAAAATGACTTAGTAAAACACCTAGTAAAACATGCTGTGCTTTCAGCTGTTTTAATAGCGTTTTATTTGCTTTACGGAGGGCGCTGTAGCCGGTAGGGCCGGGCCGAATTTATTAAATTAAAAACATTCTGTCGATAACCCTTTATGGTTCGAAAACGTGTAAGTGAAATAACGTGGCTTTGGCACAGTTTGTTTATACATATATTTTTTATATTGTTACATGCTGTTGAAATGTAGTTTTTATAATACTGTATGCAATAATCATAACTAACGATTCTCTAGTAAGAATGTCCTTCTCTAATAAGATATTACATATTACGTTAAAACTAACACTTACTTGACAGTGATCAATTGACAGAATAACAAAACAATGTCAAATCTATTTTAATTTTAAAATAAAATAAAAATCGGTTTTAATTTTGTTAAGCTCATTATTTCCTTATTTGAAAAATTGCCATACATTGCGGGTGGAGTACACACAATACCACAAGGAGATGTATAGGTAGGAAATTTTGAATTCCAACGACATTTTAATAGACGCAAATTCTCAGAAAAGTAAACATTGAATAGAGATTGGCTTGTGCTGACAAGGTAAGACACTTAAATTCGAGCAAAAACAATTTATTACATTCAAAACACACGTTTTATGTGTTCGTTATTAGAGGTATTAATAATTAAACTTAAAACTGGTTAAAGGGGTGTGTTTTATTCTAGAGTTATTTATTATGTGAATACCGAAATAGATAAATTAATCATAATGGCACAACTAGTATTTTTGCACTTTATAATACAGGGTATTTTATTCACACCTTTTCTGAATTTGTCACACCTTTTCAGCAATTTTTACTTTGTTAATTGCATTTTCTTGGATGAATAATTAGAAATATAAGAAGTGGCAATGTTGCATCCGTTTTAGTACCGTAACAATGCTAATATCAGAGATTAAGAAATTAGACCGTGGGAAATTTTGCGATGAACTGGCAGTTCTACAAAGTTTTCGAAAAATATACATGGAAATTTAAAAGAAAATGCCGACATCTTTTTCTTGGGAAAAAAAACCTCATATATAGTGTGACCAACGGATCTGTAGCTACGGGGTATCGGCAGGGGAACGCAGTTGTAAACAAAACACGCCCAATTTCATTCATAAAATAGGCATGGGCGTACGGTGTTATATGAAAATAATGTGTATCATAAATATAATACTCAGATTAATAATTTTTTTCAAAAAACTTTATGCTGTTTGAATCGTTACTGTTGAGTTAGCAGATACACACTAAAAGCTTTTATTAAAGCTCCCCTTAAATATTTTGAATCATTTTATTATTGTGTTGTTAATATAATAGAAGAAATAATTACAGCTGGGGGTTGGAACCTTTGGTGTTACACAGCAAAATAAAACACTAAATCAGTACAATACACCAAAACACTTTTAATTTTACACTGGACGCACGTTTCGCTAACCATGTCTGCCATCAGCAGATGATCAAGACTGAGTCTTGAGGTATATTTATTGTTACGTTTTTCGTCGGTTCCGTGTGGATAGAAAGTCACAATTTATTTAAACACTATTTATTTAACACTAATTAACAAAAACAATAACGATAAAAGACTTATAGAACTATTTACAAACGATTTATAACTAAGAATTTATTTTGAATTTTAGCGCGTCAACTGCACTGGTATATTTATAACTGCCCTCTCTAGGCCACTGCCGCCGGCTTTATACCGACAGGTAAAAGAAATCTAGAATAGTCCAAAGATCGTTAGGCGCATAGAGAAGGTTTTCGAATGTTCTCGTATGTACTAGTCCATTCCAGTGGGACTCGATTCTTCTCGAACGAATGAATCATTGCGGTGTCTATGCGATGTTAAGGTCATCCGAGGGCGGGCCATATTGTGAGGTTAGGTCGAGTCCACACCGGCCCGCAACATTATTTATATATCTGTACTAACTATATTTTTTTCTATAATACATAATTTTAGATATAACTATTTCCAGCAAAAAAAAATCTTGAAAATAGTTAACTTTGGAAGCGCAAACAAAACATAATTTTACTCATCAGTAGATCTGATATTGCCTATTACACCAGATATGGTATCGCTCCGCCAGCAGTTTTTAAAGGTTAGGTCATTGTCTACCCATATGTTACATCCAAATAGATAATACTTGGCTATATTTTCGAATTTCGCGTATATATATTTATATCTCTCTCTGCAATATAATGGGCCGCTCCATTAATATTTATCTGTTATTTTAACATTTACGCCAAAAAAATTCATTTGATTTTAATAACCCCCTAAGCGTTTCCCTGCAAAAGGAAAATTCGATTCTTCCTGCAATTTTTGCAAAAGCTTTCTAATTGTGGGGACGAGTTTGAATTCGAGATAAAATCTATTTATCAAATTCCTGACCACTTCGAAAAAGTCGTTGAGCTTTTCGACAGCAGTCTCACGTGGTCGTTTCTTTCCAGAGAGGATATCATTTTATCGGGGTTAGTTTTCAGCCTTTTTTTTATCTTCTGTGTGAATTTTTTTATAGCCGATACGCTAACTCCGGTATAAAGAAATATCCGCTCAAGTTTACGTTTAAGCGGCAACTCAAGCGAACTCTCTGTAGCTTCTTCATCGCAAACCCTATTATGAACACAAGGAAATACACCAAATGAGATTTCATCCACGTTATTATTAACTTACCTATATAAATTAGCTATTATTTCTCTTGTCTGACTATGTAGCGTCTTACCCTTAACAAATTTATTCGTTTTAAAACACAAATATACGATCAAACTTGATATTAATAATTAAAAACTACGAACGAAAAACATTATAACAAGATAACAAAACAATAAAACACAACTTAACTATCAAATATACTAAAAATATAGGAATAAAGTTTAGGATAACCGGTATAAAATAATGAAATAAAGTAATAATGATCAAAAAAATGACACCGCCACTGGATATTTCAATAGTATTCAATATTCCTACTCTTTTCAGAAGAGACCGTGAAGTTGGGGATAAAGCAAGCGAATAGGAAAGGCGTAAAAGCCATGGCAACCGCGTGGTAACAAATCCTGTGACGTACTGCCAATCATGTTCGATGAATAGGCGGCCATGCGCGGCGATGCCGGTTTGCCAATGATATCGTTGAAAATCTTCAACTTTCATAATAGGCAGATTATACAGAATGAAAGAAATGCATTTTCTTAGATGAATAATTAGAAATATATCGAACAATGTTGCATCCGTTAAAGTACTTAGTAACATACGTCAGATATCAGAGATTAAGAAATTAGACCGTGGAAATTTTGCGATGAACTGGCATGTTCTACAAAGTTTTCGAAAAATATATATGGAAATTTAAAAGAAAATTCCCGATTTTCGACATTTTTCCTGGGAAAAACCTCATATACCTAGACGTGTTCCTGGGGTCGAAATATATAGCACGTCTGAAAATATTTGCATTTATTTAAGACTTACCCTGTATAAGTTATACGTGTTTGCTAAGCTGTGTCAATGCTACATATATAATATTATTTCGAAAAAATAAAATAAAAATATGCTGGCTGTATTATTATTCTGAGAATAAAGTTGTAGAGGAAAAACAGACAGAAAGATATTGTTTCGGAGGAATTAGACACGCAAACTTAATCAGAAAACATGTAAATTACGGACGTGAGCCATTTCTTATGTAAATTTGCGGTTGGTTTCATTTCGAGGAGTGTCTCTATTCAGCACGTCTTAAGAGGAAAAAAGTAGATTATTTGTTCATTTCTTTGAGACCTGTGGTGTCAGTTGATAAATGTCAGTTGTTGTCTTATATTATTGTTGTTGTCTTTACAGTTACAAATATAATAATAAGCTGCATTTAAAAGTAAAAAATGTCTATTAAAAAAAATAGAAAAACAGGTGAGCTCCACAAACCAAGGAAATAGCTAAAAGTATCAAAAGTCAGATACATGAGATACATATTGTAATTCATTAGTTATTAAAGTTACTATAGAACTCTGTCTTATATTAAACGTGATAGTATTAAAAGAGTGACATGATGAGTGAGTAATGTAATATCAATGTAAATCAAGGTATTTTCATTCACTGAAAAAATTAATTGGTGAATTTAATAACAAGATCGAGGGTTATTTCTTGCCACAGATTATTGTAGTAAATTTACCATCCGTTCTTTATTTTTACAACTCGTTTGTAAAATCCTTGTATTTCTTGTTTGTAAAATCCTTGTACTACCTTGTGGCATGTATGTAAATATGTTGTAATATATCTTTATTTTCACCAATATTCTTTGTGAATTTATTTAATAAATGTGGATCTCATAGTAAATTTACTCATTCATTGTAAATTTATCTTTTAAAATCGCCAACTTCTTGTACTATTACTATAGAGTAACAACAAATTAAAGAATTTAGATCAATTTATTATAATGGTTAATAAAAAATCACAAAACAGGGGCCTGTAACTCAAAATCTACAACTGTAACAAGTGTAGAACTTGTTGAAGATTCACTTGTAGCTACAATTCCTGTTAATTTCTGTAACACAAAGTTCTCAAAATGACTTGTAATAACGGCGAATATTTCTGACAAGTGTAGCTAAAGCGCACAAGAGTTGTAGGACAGACGCACTAGATCGGTAAACGTTCGTTTGTGTATTATTGCGTATGGGATAAAAGACTTGTTTAGACAAGTTCGTTCTAAAATTAATTTTGGTAAAAATGTCTTCGAAACAAGTGGTGTTTGCTAGAAAAATGCAATGGCTTATGCAAATTAAAGAAAATAAAGAGGTTCTTTTTGGGGCATTCTCGGATACTCTTCGAAAAGAAGACAAGGTGAAGCAATGGAAAGAGTTAGCTTCTCGTCCTTAAAGCGTATGCTTACTGCCCTTAGAGAAAGATTGGACATGCGCAAGAGATACCCCCTTTGGCAAAATCTAAACAGTACAGTGTTTTATGTTGTATTTTGGATTAAAACAGATTCTCAAAATTACAAAAATAGAAAGCGTCTAATCGCGTATCTGTTTTGTTAGTGTATGTTATAATCATAGAGTGTTTTGCAAAAAAATACCTACTAATCCATAATCATTTAGGGCTTCTATTAGCTTGCACAATACATATACTATGACTATAGTATAGTGAAAGCTTGGCCATTTGTTTCTTTTTCATTTACGCTGAAGAACGGAGTATTTGTTGGTATCTAGAAAAATAGATTGCTAACCCCATTGCCTAACCAGTGTAGTGCAATCAACATTTTCTGTAGAGGCTGCAGCCCATACCACCGATTACTGCTGTTTTTGTAGCTCCGGGGAGAGGTCTTCTACGAGATCCTGGCATTGCGCTCTACTTAGTCGAAATCGCTCCTCAAATTCTTTATCGGAAAGGAATGCAAAGTCAGTTCTCTCTCTGAATCGATATGGCAAACTTTTTTCAACATTTTCGTCATCACTTGACCACATTGCGCTAGACGTGTGAATAAAGCAACGACTTCTTCTAAACTGTTTCTTGTAGAATTTTGTACCCACCTTTTAAGCATGGTTAAAATTTTCCTACAATTGTAATTGAATGTGTAACATAAACTTACAAGTGTTATCTTTGAGTTACAGAACAGAACTACAATTGTAAAATATTTTCCGTAATTATAAGTCCTACACAGGTAAGTACAAGTTGCCGTGTGTTACGAAACTTTACAAGTCTATATCCAAAAGCGTACAAGTGTAGCACTTGTAGGTCTTGTGTTACAGGCCCCAGAACTTATGTATGTAAGGTACTCATTGCATTTCTTCTTTTCTAGAAGCACCTTACTGTAATTCTGCGCCTAACCAAAACAGAAACAAATTTGCCATTAGATTTAGCCAGATCAAACCAAAATAAAAAAATATACAAATAAAAGATATCTAATTAAAACAGTCAACTTACCAACTTAGAGAATTCGGATGTATAGAGTCTCTCTTCTTCTACTCCGGTCCTCTATTAAATTTGTCCTCCGAAACACAGTCTGAAAGAATAAATAATACTTGGAGACAGGTTGGATATAGAGAGATCATGGAAAAATTATGTTTACATAAAAAAATCTCTAAAATTAAAATGCATATAACTATAATAAATGGAAATTGAAACTTAATATAATATACTTAGCCTTAAATTATAAAAACACTAATAACCCAAGCTCTGAGACTCCAACCTGTTCATAAAACTTCTTAGATCTTTCCTCTAACTACGTTTTCAATCTATTACTTATTTCGCATCAGCTTTACAAGAAGTCACGTGACGAGGCGTCATTTTTTACTAAATCTATTATGGTAAATTCATTCTAGTTTTATGAATATGTCTAGAGACATGCAATTTTACTACAAGATTGTATCTCTAATTTAAGTTTAATTTTTACACTCACGAAACTCATTGTGAAAATAATATCGTTTAGTTTGATAAACTGTTTTGTAAAATTACATTTTTTTGTGAAACTATGCAAAGATATCTTATTTTTACAAGTTTCTTATTAAAAATAATATAATATATCAATATGTTTGTTGTTGTTATGTTAAATTCAATTTTTGCTTTTAATAGTTCACAAAATAAAATCACTTTTAGCACACATATCATACGTTTACATAAGTTTATGCTCGTATATATCAAGGTATTATTACTTTTTACGTTAATGAATAATTCATATGTCATTCTGAAATCAAATTAATTATGAAGTTTATGGTTGCTATGGTAATTGAAAGATTCCAAACATTCGATCATTTGTTGTCAACTAATATCAAATTTGTGCCTCAACTCTTGTAAAATGATGGAAAGTGATCAAGAAACTGAGTGTTTCCCAGCAGAAATTGAAGAAGCGGCTAATAGAATTACTTTTGATTTATTACCCAGCAAGTCCAAAGATCAGTACGAGTTTTCATATAATCGATTTTTGAGATGGTGTGACCTAAAAAATGTTAGTGGCACTGGCAAGTTCAGTGAAAAAGTACTTTTGGTATACTTCGAAGAAAAGTCCAAAATATGGAAATCGTCATCGCTATGGTCAAATTATTCCATGGTTAAGGCGATGATAAAGATTAACAATCAGGACTTTAAAAAATATTACAGGCTTTTTGCTTTTTTGAAGCGAAAAGGTGAGGGATATCGTCCAAAGAAGTCGAAACTATTGACCAGAGAACAGATCGACAAATTTCTTGCAGAGGCGTTGGATGAAATATACCTTATGAAAAAAGTTGCCGTAATTTTCGGCATATTTGGAACGTGCCGTCGCGTCGTGAAGAACTATGCAACTTGGCATTAAATAATATCGAGGATGTAGGAACTTCATTAATCGTGCATATTCCAGATACAAAAACTAATGTGGAACGAACATTTGTTATTACTGGCACATTATATTTTGAATTATTACAAAAAGTACATAGCTCTCCGTCCAGCAACCATCAACCATTCAAGAATATTTATAAAATGTATTAAGAATAAATGTGCCAGGACTCCAGTTGGAATAAACACATTTGGTAAGATGCCTGCCAATATTGCTAAATTTCTAAATTTGCCCGATTCTCATCTTTATACTGGACATTGCCTCCGAAGATCCTCGGCTAGTTTGCTGGCAGATTCTGGGGCTAATCTTAATACAATTAAGCGACACGGTGGATGGAAGTCCAGTACCGTAGCGGAGGGTTATACAGGGTGGTCCGAACTGTATTCTGGAAACTTCGGCAGCATATTTTGCAGATCAAAATAAGTAAGAAACTTCGTATAAAAGTATGTCCTAAAATACTTAGTTTTGGAGATACAGAGTGTAGAAGTTACAATTTTATTTAGATTTTTTCCAATTTCTGAAGTAACGTAAACATTTGGATGAAAATTGGTGTCTGGGATTTTTTTGACATGTCAAATTTGATTTTCATGTCAATATGACTTCTCCTTGTAGAGGGCGCCACCTACATATTTTTAACTGTTTTGAAGAGTAATAACTTTTCGTCCGTACCTGTATTAGACAACTGAGTAAAAAATATGCATTTACAACGTTTTTTACGTAAAAAATATATCTTAGTAAAAATCGCTACGAGTAATGGTTCTCGAGATATTTGAAATCGAAATTATCAAAACCTGACATCTTTGTCATAAATTAAGCAGGTTGACTAAATAGTTATTAGGTTGAAATCATAAATTTGAAATGTTTTTGTGCTAAAAGTTCTTTATCATCATTTTTTCTCAGAAAAAATTAAGATTAATTTAAAAAAAAATATGTTCCCAAATTTATCATTTCAGTCAAATATATGTCTACTCAACATGCTTATTTTTTTGTCAATAATGACATGTATTGACTATTTCCATTCTAAATATCTTGAGAACGGTTGTTCGTAGCGAATTTTACCAAGAGACATTTTCTACGTAAAAAATCACGGAAATGCATATTTTTTCACTCAGTAGTTTTATACAGGTACGGACGAAAAGTAAATACTCTCCAAAACAGTTAAACACATGTAGGTGGCGTCCTCTACAAATAGGGGTCATATTGACATCAAAATCAAATTTTTCATGTCAAAAAACTCCCAGGCGCCAATTTTCATCCAAATATTGACGGTACTTCAGAAATTATTTGGAAAAAATCGAAATAAAAATGTACACCTACACTTTGTATCTTCGAAACTAAGCATTTTAGGACACACATTTATACGAACTTTTTTACTTATTTTTATCTGCAGAATATGCTGCCGAAGTTTCCGGAATACAATTCGGACCACCCTGTATATAAGACTCTTTACAAAATAAAACGAGTATTGCAGGTCAAATTTTATCTAGAACCTCAGCGGATACTACCATTGCTTCTAATCTTGGTACAAAATTCACGTCAGAGATAACTTCTACTTGTACTACAGCTATAAATGAAATTGACCATGGAATAACTTATTCCAATTGTAATTTCACTAATTGTACATTTAATTTGAGTAAATAATTATTTTACGTTGACTTGATTTTTCTTATTTTTTTTTTCAATTATCGCTTCATTGTTAAAAGTAAATCACGTGACTTACTTTTAGCACCAGTGCGAAAAGTAATTTTAAGCACTGAAAGCATGCGTTAAAAATTACATTTTTACTGACGTTTATAGAAAAAACTGTTTATTGAAGTATTTCCAACTGGGTATAATATTCTATCGCCTCTCCGTTCTCGTCTGGATCAAGGCTGGAACAATATATTGGCAAATTTCTGGATATGCACGTAGCGGCACGAGGACAAAGACCAGCGCCGCCGGTCATAATCCGCTGAATAAACAGACACGCATACAAAACGATGGACGAAAAATAAACGTCCTTTCAGAGCTGACACGGTGCTGATTCTGTATGTTCCACCTCATTGTAGAGGTGACCGTGCATCAGCCGCAGGCCATGTCTACTCAAAGAGGTGAGAGTACTGACGTTGGCCATTAACACTGCAAAGGAAAGGGTTAAATATAAATAGCGGCAGGGTTTTCAACTAACATCTTCTATTAATAATGAAATAGAAAGTAATATATAGACAGTACATGAAATACTGTATAGACTCTCTTTTACTTTAATGTCAAAACGGGAAATACCATATCAATCTAATATACCGCGTGCGTCTCAAAAATGGCTCACAAACTTTTTATTTTTTTAGTATATGGCATAAATTAGGATTGATTGACGTATTCAATTCTTTTAGGTCACTTTCTGTTTCACAGGAAATTACTACAACTTTTGATTTTTAAATGGCACCTTTATTATTTTTTTACTTCATATATGATATATCCTCGATTTGGTATGTTACTATATGACATAAATTAGGATTGATTGACGTATTCAAATGTTTTTGGTTACTTACTACAACCTATAACTTTTGATTTTTAAATGACATCCTTGGGATTTTTTTACTTTATTCGATAGAAAATGCTAACATTAACTAACGATAACGATTATGCTAACTAACAATAACACGCTGAATAGAATGACATATCATATCTCAACTTTTGACATTTTCGCATATAATTTATTAAATTGCGTTTCATAACGACTATTTGACTCGAAATACCAAGTGTTGTGGTATCAAATTTTATTCGTAAAAAAATGCTTTTTCCAAATATGCTAATGCGCCACCCTGGTTACATTTGAAAAAATGAGATATTATTAAAAATACGATTTGGGCATATTTTAACCGCCCAGGACAAGACACAAAGATATTAGATGATCAAATATATTTTTCCAAAGCTCCTTGATTAAAAATTACTATTTTTAACACAGCCAAGGCACTCATTGAAATTTAAAATACGATTTTTTAAAGCTAGAATGTCAAAAGTTGACATATGATGTTATTCTATCCAGAGTGTCATTTTCTATCGACTAAAAAAATACTTAGGTTGCCCTTTAAAAATCAAAAGTTGTAGTCATTTCCGGTGAAACAGGAAGTGGTAGAAAACAATTAAATACGTCAATCAATCCTAATTTATTTCTAAAAATAAAATGCTAAAAATAACTTTTAAGGATAGAAGACAGATATCAACAATAACGTACGACATATAAAAAAAATGAAATATTAAAAGAATGATAATAATAAATTAAACAAAACGTCCATTGACCTAAAGTTGGTTCATTTTAATGGCTATCCTCAACCTCAAATGAGAAAATCAGCAAATGTGAGAATATATGCCTTTTATTCCCTTATTTCAGGGATGGCCATTAATAATAAATCTACCAGGAAAAGTAGAATATTTTGATTGGTTTGATAATCTCTATCTTTAAAGTCATATTTCACCCGGATATCATGGACGCGCAACTAGTATCTGTCAACAAGAACGATCTTCGGATTGTCATGGGTTTTTAACAGGACAGTCTCCTCAATGAACACCTCAATAGATTGAAGCTAAGAAACAACGGCGAATGCAGTTTCTGTGGGGAAAATGGGGAAACACCAGAACACCTCATCACTGAGTGCGCCGAGACAATAACCATAAACTTTGGTACCACTGATATCGGAGATGGAGAACAGTAAAACTAGTCTCAGATACTGGCATTACTCTGTAAAACAGTCTCAGATACTGGCTATTGTCAAAGTCCTGACACTGTATGATGAGTGATAACTCAGGAAAGAATAGATATACCGGGTGCTCACACTACAAAAGTGGCTCACCTCTATTTTTCAGATAAAAGAAAACGAGATAATATGGTATGTCATAATGTTTATATGACATAAATTAGGATTGATTGACGTATTCAATTGTTTTTGGTTACTTCCTCTTTCACCGGAAATGACTACAAATTCTGATTTTTAAATGACACCCTCGGTATATATTTACTTTATTCGATGGAAAATGACACTTTGAATAGAATGACATATCATATGTAAACTTTTGACATTTTCGCTTAAAAAAATCGTATTTTAAATTTCAATGAGTGCTTTGGTTTGGTTTGCGCAAATGTCAAATGTTGACATGTGATATGTTATTCTATTCAAAGTGTCATTTTCTATCGAATGAAGTAAAAAAATACCGAAGGTGCCATTTAAAAATCAAAAGTTGTAGTCATTTCTGGTGAAACATTAGGTGACCAAAAACGATTGAATATACGTCGATCCTAATGTCATTACCAACTCTCTTTTTTTATCTGAAAAAATGAAAAAGTTATAGGGGTGAACCTCTTTTGAGATGAACTCGGTATAAATGTCCTAGGAAATATGACACTTAATATCGATGAGACAGTATTGGTAATCTATTTGCTGCTTTAATTATTGAAACTTGTATGTTAGCAGAGAAACTAAGTCAGTTTCTATCAGCTCATACAAGAGAACTTAATTATTTCTTCCCGTTCCCATTTGTATTTGCACAAATTGAACAGCATTCCAGTTCTTATCAGAACGAACTTATTCCGGATCTAATATTGGCTTCCAACAAGTCACCGCCGACGCGACGTCGTTAACCCTTGTGGAATAACGTTGCCGACGGAGCCGGCCAAAAAGAAACGCTAATTTCCAGTCTTGTCAACTGCAGAGATTGTTCGCGCTCCGGAATTCGAATAGAATATGCCGGGGGAAAGCGACCGTGCCCAAATTCGTTTT
Organism: Sitophilus oryzae; assembly: GCF_002938485.1. NCBI lineage: Eukaryota > Metazoa > Arthropoda > Insecta > Coleoptera > Curculionidae > Sitophilus > Sitophilus oryzae. Next base: position 3,393,375 of record NW_022146927.1, on the reverse strand, counting down.
AAATAAAATACAAGCGGGAATTTTGTTGTTCTTTTTATCCTGCCAAGTAAATATTATTTTGAACAATAATTTAATTAAATAAGAAAATGCTCGGTATAATATAGAGTTCCAATGAAAAAGAAAAAAAAATACTGTGTGTAGACTCTCCTTAATTTGGACATTCTCCTTAATAACATAACATTAATTTGATTGTACCTTTGCAACCGCAAGAAAAATAAAATTGAAGATATGCAAACAACTCAGTTTAAAAACTCTTTTTAAATCTCGAATTGGGGTGATATGGAAATGTTAACCAAACGGTTCTAAAATCTACACTAATATATAAAATCCTTAAGCGACTGACATACTGATTAATCACGATCCTACTCAAACCACTCAACGTAAGAAGCTCAATTTTGGCATACAGGGTGATTCTAGGGTGTAGAGGTTCGATAAGAAGGGATTTTTCGAAATTCCAGTTCGAAGAGGGTGAAACTACCCCTCAAATATTTATTATTTAAAAAACGGTCAAGTTTCCGGAAAAACGCTTAAACACGTATATTTTATTTTGTTTTTTTACCTATTTTAAGATTTTTTAAAAATGTATACAGGGTGTTTCGAAAAATCTGGTCATTGATTAATCACGATCCTGCTTAAAGCGCTTGACGTAAAAAGCTGATTTTTGGAAAACAGATTGACTTTAGGGTGTAGAGGTTCGATAAGAAGGGATTTTTCGAAACTCGAATTCTAAGGGGTGAAACTATCCCTCAAATATTAAAATATTTTTTATTTAAAAACCGGTGAGTTTTTCGGAAAAACTCTTAAACATGTATATTTTATTTTGTTGTTTTACATATTTTAAGATTTTTTTATAAATTTATACAGGGTGTTTCATAAAATATGACCATTGAGTAATCACGATTCTGCTTAAACTGCTTGACGTTTAGCCGATTTTTGGCAAACAGATTGACTGTGGGGTGTAGAGGTTCGATAAGGAGGAGTTTCTCGAATATCAAATTCCAAGAGGGTGAAAAAGGCCCCTCAAATATTACAATATTTGTTATTTAAAACAAGGTTAGTCTTTCGGGAAAACGTTTGGACAAGCATAATTTATTTGTTTTTTTACATATTTTGAAATTTTTAAAAAAAATCATACAGGGTGTTCCAAAAAGTTGGGTAATTTCTTAACCACGATTCTGCTTAAACTGCTTGACGTAAAAACGAGCGTAAAAAGCTTATTTTTGGCAAACAGATTTTTCGAAAGCCAAATTCCAACGAGATGGAACTATCCCTCAAATATTACCAACTTATATAATAATATCGCCATATTGTTTTTTCTCATGCTGACATAAATGTGAGAAAATTTTATCCAGTTTGTATGTTAATGGAAATTCTTGCTTTGCTTTATCATCACCATTACAAATGATTAATTCGACGCGAACGAAGTCGCTGGTACACGCTAGTATAAATATAAATAGTAAAAGTTTACAAAGTAGTAGATCTGTAGACTACAAACATAGTCTACAGAATTAAATCTTTTAAATGGCATTAAGCTTCTGCTTACAACACTTTTCCTTTTCACTATCGTTGGCGAAAAGGGCGAACGGAATATACATGAGAATGGAATGGGGTGTTAATGATAGAGAGATATATATAGAAATATATACAGGGTGTCACAGAAAAAAGTGCAAGTATTTTAACTGCTAGTATAGTTCAACCCCAGAAACACGCCTATGAGTTTTTTTCGCAAAAAGAATTTGAAAATTCGAAATTTTTGGAAAATTTTTTTGGAAATTTTTTTAGTTTTTAGTTAAAAAACATAATTTCTTGATAATATGGCAACATAGGTATTAGATTAAATTTACAAGAAAGAAAATTCAGAAAAGATACAGTGGTTCTCAAAATTTTAGCAAAAATTCATTTTTTTTTAATTTTCTAAGTAAAATTACTCCGTTATTTTGGACTCATTTCTGGGACACCCTGCATAATAAAATTACAAATATAAAGACGTATTGAAATATTGTCAATGTTGAAGAGATTTTTATTGTCAATGTAGAAAAGAAATTTATGGGTTGGGTAGGATTCCATTTCAATTAATAATTTTTTAAAATATTACTTATAGGTTTCTTGACTTTTGATTGATATTATGTCTTCAAAGAGGCGATTGTAAAACTTCACTCATATTATTGGATTTCTTTCAGTTACGGTGAGGCAATGAGAAGGGAACTTGGCATCCTGGGGCGCTATTCTGTACAATCGTCGGTATCGGTAAGTTACCGACAGCTATCGGTACGTACGGCCAATGAGCGTCGTGTTGATTGTTGTTGTCATAGTTTTAGCTGTCATTAATAGGACATATAGCAAATTTGTACCGACGAATCTCGGTATCTCTACCGTGGGGTTAACAAGGACACGGTAGAGATACCGAGAGTCGTCGGTACAAATTTGCGATATGTGCCATAGGGCCGATCGGTAACTATGACAACAACAATTAACACATTTTTGCTATATACAAATACGTACTGAGAGCTGTCGTAACTTACCGATACCGACAGCTATCGGTACGTACGGCCAATTAGCGTCGTGTTGATTGTTGTCATAGTTACCGATTGGCCCTATGGCAGATATCGCAAATTTGTACCGATGACTCTCGGTATCTTTACCGTGAGGTTAACAAGGACACGGTAGAGATACCGATTTTCGTCGGTACAAATTTGCGATATCTGCCATAGGACAGATCGGTAACTATGACAACAACAATTAACACATTTTTACTATATACAAATACGTATCTAGAGGTGTCGTAACTTACCGATACCGACGATTGTACAGAATAGCGCCCCTGGATCTTGTTTGGTATTCATGAGATTTTTCCATTTTAAGTAGGGACTGATGTTTGAATATGAACATTAAACACTCATAGAAAGAGCTGGAACCGTCATAATTCCGAAGGGTTTAAAGTGTCCTCGGGAGCCATTCTATGTACTGAAGTTTCTTTATAAGTTTTGTAATTCTTTTCTGTATCACAAATATTTTGGCAGTTTCTAAGAGAATAATCACATTATTCCACAATTTCCACAGTATGTTATTATAACACCGTAGTGTTTTCATTGAGTTTGGGTTCACATAACTTGACACAATTACTTGAGCATACACAATTCTTAAACATAGTTTGTAAATATGTTGGGTTAATAAAAGGCTTAAGTACTCATCTATTCTAAGAAACATGCTTTCTCCATCAAGGCTGACATCCATCTCTCCAATTTTCAAATTGCTCGTTAATTCAATTTTCTACTGTTGTATTCGAAAAAATAGTATATTAGTTTTTTCTTTATTTAACATTAATTTCTTATCAAACCATTTATCCACGCTCATGAAAGCCTCAGTGCCATTTTTCTTTGGAATATCTTGTGTTGTGCCATCAGTAAGTAATTAGTGTCATCATGTCAAAACATGTAAGGCTAAAATTTTCATTGACTAATATTGTTTAAGTAAATGGTAAAAGGTTGAGGTATACCAATAAGTATTCAATCTTTGTATATTGGACTTGCTAATTTTTTCGTATTTTCTTGTTCTCCATTTGTCAAGTATGATGTAGTCCATTTAAGTACTGGACCTCGTTTATTAGTAGTATCACCTGTAACAATGAATTGTACGAATAGACATACAAAATTATCACCGCGTTGATTTTGGAAGGTTTTTTGGTTTAATATAAAAGATTGAAAATATATCCTGATGCAGCTCTTCTTTTTTCTTCCTTAGATAAAATTCTCGTGGTTATCGTCCTGCAGCCCTTTTGTAAATTAATTGACCAACCATGTTTACCTTGCTGCCCACCTATATATTTATTAATTAGAATTTAGAATTTAGAATGAGTGGGAGGAGGTGACATTTAATCGGCGTTAATCACTGCGACCTTACAGATCTATTGTGTCCCCCTTTCTTGAGTTATAACTCATCATACAGTCCCATTCTATCCCTTGGTGAGCAGGCACCCAGAGTAGGAGGACTTTTTTTTCTTTGCCTAATTTATTCAGCTTCTCTATGCATTCTTGGACCAATTTCGAATTGATTGATACTAAGTTGATCGCTTTTAACGCTGCTTGACTGTCAGATAAGATGGCTATTTCTTGTTTCCGATAGTTCCTATCTAAGATAAGTTGTACGCATCTTTCGATAGCGTAGATTTCTGCCTGTAGGATGTTGGGTAGGTACCCATTGGTTCAGAGTATTTAGTTCTCGGCCCAAATACTCCGATCCCTGTTCCCGCATCGGTTTAGGAAGCATCAGTATACCAAGTTATGGTATGGTCTTTTAACTGCTGAGCAGACGTTTCTTTCTTCCAATCCTTTTTATTGCTCAATACTACATTGAGATATTTCTCAAAGTTGTACATTCTTGGCATATCAGCCAGTGGGAGTTGAAGGAATGGTATTTCCTTTTCGAGGGTGTTCCAAGCCCCTGATCTGACAATTCTCCCAGTACTGATTCTGTTAGTGACCATTCTAATCATTGTCGCATTGGCATATCTACGGATGACAATGTGCAGTGGTGTTAGATGTAGAATGACCTCCATTGCTGCTGTTGGACAGGTTCTCATGGCTCCTGTGATACAAACGCATGCCAGTCTCTGGACTTTGCACATGTTTAGTCGTGCCGTCCGTTGCTCTAGTTTTGTGTACCAGGTTTGTGCTCCATAAGTAATCATGAGTCTTACTATGATGGCATACATCCAGCGCAAAATGTTAGGGGAGCAGCCCCACCTATTTCCATTTATTAATGTAGTATCGAATTTTTTCCTGATTTGTTGAAAGGGAAATAATACGCGTATACTTAAGTATACATGTATATATTAAATTAATAGCATTATATGCACATAATCTACTATCAAATACACATATTTTCCTAGTAAATAATGTCATTTAATAAACGGACTTTGTTACGTCGTTTTAACAAAAGGAAATTTCAGTAGAAAAAGCATGCGCCTCTATTTAAATTCCACCCTATACTTTGTGGTGTTAATAGCCAACGTCAGTGCCCTCATCCCTTTGAACTTGCCACAACCTCAGGCTATTACACAGTCGCATCTAGAATGACAAAGAACGGAGTGTGAGAACATATACCATCACTGCGTCGGCTTTGAAAGAAGCATACTTTTTTCGCCTCTCGGTTTCTATGCGTATCTGTTTACTCGTTAGATTATAACCTCGGGCGCTGGTCTTTGTCATCGCACCGTTACATGCACATCCAGAAATTTGCCAATATTTTTTCCAGACACGTAGGAAATTAGACTCGCGGGCCATTTTTGATTTTGTGGAGGTTTTATTGTGAGCTATCAAGGTAAACAAGGCGAAAATTTTAAATTACAATATAAATCGGAATTTCAAAAAAAAAGAATCTCCATCTAGATTATGGATTTACTTTTACTAATTTGCGACGTAATATTAATACTATACCATAGAGAAAGTCAATTTTTACTACCAAAAGGAGAGATCTCTACTACCAGAAATCAGCAGAAAAATTAAGTTAGCATGTAGTACTTATGGAAGAAACTCAACTATATTCAATGTGGCATTCAACTCAAGAATGCCACTCCATCTAAAGAAGAAAACATTCGACCAATATGTACTACTACTTAAGACGGACATCATATGGAAACTACAGGTTGTACAACTCTCAATGGACGAAATATGCTGGGAATAACCAAGAAAGACAGAATATTTTACGTTAAGGTAAAATCGCTAAACATCTGATGCGGTAACTCTTGGGTCGAATCGTTTCTGCGTCGGTTGAAACGAAATTAATATATACAATTTTTTTTATACCAGACAAAGTGCTTGTTTGTTCGTTGGTCCGTTAGAGGCCATTAAACTTATTTGATGATATTTTAAGAAGTTTATGATATTTTAAGAACCATTTTATTCCGATGTGGATCAGATTTTGGGTGCCTATCTTTTGCTAAGTGCTTTAACATTTGACTTTCACAAAGACCAATATAAAGTACAGGGAAGGGCTAAAACTATCCCCACCCCTACATAAATTTTAGTATAAAATATTTTCCAACTCAACCGATGACCGATTTTTTTCGTGATCCTTTTAGTATTTACATTTTTTGTTTCTTGTGAAAAACGCCACCGCGCATACTTTTTGAGGAAAAACAAAATTTTTCCGAATCTGACTTCCAAAAAATGTTTCTTGTCTACTATAGTGCGTCTTAAAAGTGACTTGCTTCTATAACTTTTTTATTTTGTCAGATAAAAAAAAAGAAATTTGGTATGTTCGTATATGACATAAATTAGGATTGATTGACATATGCAATTGTTTTTGTTCACTTCCTGTTTCACCGGAAATGACTACAACTTTTGATTTTTAAATGATACCCTGGGTATTTCTTTACTTTACTCGATAGAAGATGACATGAATAGAATGACATTATCATATATGTAAACTTTTGACATTTTTGTATATGGTTTATTTTAAATCGTAACAAGCGGTTTATAATGACAATTTGACTCGAAATACCAAGTGTGTGGTATCAAATTATTTGTAAAAAATGCTTTTTCCAAATATGTTAATGAGCCACCCTCGTTCCATTTGAAAAAAATGATTAAAAATACGATTTGGGCATCTTTTAACCGACCAGAACAAGACACGAAAAACATTAAACGATCAAAACTATTTTTCCAAGGCTCCTTGATTAAAAATTAGTGTTTTTAGCACAGCCATGACACTCTAGAGTGAAATTTAAAATACAATTTTTTTTAAAGCGAAAATGTCAAAATTGACATGTGATTATCGATATAAAAAAATACCGAGGGTTCCATTTACAAATCAAAAGTTGTAGTAATTTTTGGTGAAACAGGAAGTGACCAAAAACAATTGAATTCATCAATCAATCCTAATTTATGTCATACTAACATACCAAATCTCCTTTTTTATTTAAAAAAATAAAAAAGTTATAGGGGCGAGCCACTTTTGAGACGCACCCGATATAGTTTCTATACTATGTAGGCGCATACAATATCTTATGCGCTAATAATCTAGTTGGCAAAATTATGGAATTTTAAGTATCACATAAATGATGTTCGACAATAAGCTGCATAAATTTTAAATTAATTAAATTCGGGTTTATTTTTGATTATTGCCCTCTAAGGGACAAACTAAGCACTTTTGTATAGAGGTAAATTGCGTCCAATGAACTTATTTTGATTCTAAAAATACGTAGTAGTCGGAATATAATAATATAATAGTCTATGGACACGGAATATTGGGATACCCGGTATATTTCTATAATTTTTTTAGATTAGGTCAAAGAATAATTCCCCTAATATATGTTATTAGGAAACACCCGGTACACCATTGATCTACAATCAAACACTACTACTACAAAAAGCCCAAAAAATAATCTAAAAAAAGTCCAAAAATAATATTTTTTAATGTATTTTTCCTGAAGAAGTATAACGGTATTATGGACTTAATGAATATGAAAAAAAAATAATTTGATAACTAATAATTCTTTGAAGACGTGGATTTTTCCTGGAAGAAATCTAGCCAAATGACATAAATACGCCAAAAATTGGACTTGATCTATCTTTTATATCTATCTGTTATCGATAGAACGATGTTATATAACAAAACATTTCATGAAATTATTCAGGTAGAATTGCCAGCTCTAGAACAGGACATTTTTATTCTCAAGATTCCCGAAGGATTTTCGCTTTATTTATTCCAGATCGACTAGAGACAGACATATTTTTATTTCGTTTTTCGGACACAGTGTCACGGACGCGAAAGCCTACGACGACGCGGAAAGATTCAAAAGAGGAAAAGCTAGTTTTCCATAAAGTCGTTGCCTCGTAAAGAGGGCGAGAACACAAAAGGAGAAAGGACAAAGTAGTTTAGCATAAAGGCATTTCTCGCATTGTGCGGACGACGCTATTTAGGACAATTCTGTAAAGTGATATAAAAGGGCATGCAAATGGGAGGTCAGAAGAAGCAAAAAAAATCAAGATGTGTTTTTGTCAACAGCCAAGTAACTAGAAACTGTAAAGTGACGCTGAATATCTGAATTAATTAAATGAAAGAATGAAAAATAATTTTCTAATAAAATACTATTTAAAAGAATAGTCATTTTTTAATAATCTATTATAGTATTTCCGAAGTCATTGGGAATACTGAGACTCTTAATTCCCTTCTCCCGACGATACCTACAAAGATAGTGCCGAAATTAAGAGTCCCAATCTATTCCAATTAACTTCAGATAAACTATACCTACGTAATCTAAACTAAAGTAGCCTATTAAAAAAAATATTTCACAATATACAGAAATTATAACACACCCTCTACACTATGGGCGAGACAGTCCGAAGCAGGTCGAAGGTCGTGTTTTGACGCCTAACAGTGTCTTCGGTTGTCTCGGTTTGTCTATGCGTTTCTGGGCCTCTTTTTATTTCTTAAAAACGCCTCGAAACTGTTCCTGAAATTGCCGATAAGGACATGGGCGGATTTTTTTGGTGACTTTCGTTTGTCTCCTGTTGTCTCGTTTAATTCAGTTTTGTCTCGAGTTACTTCCACAACCTGTCGCGTCACCACAACAAAACATTTCAGGAAGTTATTCAGGTAGAATTGCCAGCTCTAGAACAGGACATTTTTATTCTCAAGATTCCCGAAGGATTTTCGCTTTATTTATTCCAGATCGACTAGAGACAGCCATATTTTTATTTCGTTTTTCGGACACAGTGTCACGGACGCGAAAGCCTACGACGACGCGGAAGGATTCAAAAGAGGAAAAGCTAGTTTTCCATAAAGTCGTTGCCTCGTAAAGAGGGCGAGAACACAAAAGGAGAAAGGACAAAGTAGTTTAGCATAAAGGCATTTCTCGCATTGTGCGGACGACACTATTTAGGACAATTCTGTAAAGTGATATAAAAGGGCATGCCAATGGAAGGTCAAAAGAAGCGAAAAAAAAATCAAGATGTATTTTTGTCAACAGTTATCTACATAATTTTATAACAAAATAACATTTGAATGAATAGTAATTTTTTAATAATCTATTACCTACGCAAACTAAACTAAAATAGACTATTAAAAAAACAAAATATTTTACATATTCAGAAAATATAATACACCCTATACACTACGAGCGATACAGTCCGAAGCTGGTCGAAGGTCGTGTTTCCTTGTCTAACTTTGTCTTCCATTGTCTCGGCCTGCCTTGGCCTATTTTTATTTCTTAGGCCGGCCGTACACGAGCGACATTTTGCAGTCATACCGACCACAATACTGTGGTCGCGTCTCAGCGAACTGCAGCTCATCGTAGTAGTTACAGTATATGCAATACACGGGAGTCGAGTTGCAGGCGAAGTGGGCATCTGCAGTTCATTTGTGGTCGACACCTTCGAGTGGTCGCGTTTTTCTGCAAAGTACTTGTACTGCAAATCGTCTTCAAGAATGTGGTCGAGATGTAGTCGAATGAACTACAAAAGTTGGTTCGACTGGACAGCAAATTGTGGTTGATTAAACTGCGAATTTGTGGCTCGTGTACGTCGCGCGTCGGCTTTTAAAAACGCCTCGAAACTACTGCGTGAAATGTGAAATTGTGGATAAGGGCGTGGGGCGTCACAAAAAACGCGTTTTTGGCGACTTTCGGTTGTCTCCTGTTGTCTCGTTTAATTTCGTTTAGAGATTCGAGACAACGTCGCCGTCGGTTTCTATACCCGAAGCGAAATATTTCAAGAAATATTTCGCGAAACATTTCGGGAATATTGTAACATGCGGTTCATATAGACAATGTCATGTGGTTCATATTAGTGATGGGAATGCCGGTTCCACATGAGTCCCGTTACAATAGCGACCGTTCCAGAAAAATACCGCGACAAAATACCGCGATTTTGTAACCGAGGTTCCGACTTCCAAAGTTGTTGCGGTCCTCGCTAAAAGTATATCTAACTTACCTATATTTGTAGATTAATGTAACTTTTATCCGCCACTCATTTTCCAAATATCGAGTTTATAATTGTGTATAGCCAATCAATCTCATTTTTAGAAAAACGATGACATTCCTTGTTATTTTTTTTCCTTTATCAATTTTCGTTTAAATAAAATGAACGGCTCATATTTATGTGTATTGTAATATAATATATTTAATGTTAAAATCAAGAACAAAATCCAAACCACTGTCAAAAAAAATGTTTATTGGTCTAACCTAACCTTAAAAATAGATATAAACAATAAAACATATAAACGGATAAAATCAAATAGAACAATTTTATTTTATTTGCTTTTGCGTTTCATTTTTCAAACAACACTATTTTATATCATGCCTAGTACATACCAAAAATCTCTATTTCGAAAGTAACGTAGCGACGGGGGCACCAACGCCAATAGTAACCGACCATATCGCGACAGACAAAATCGAAACCCTAGAAGCACTCTAGTGACTGCTGGAACGAAGTACGTGGCCGCCCAGGTCGAGCGTCGATAATCAGTTATAGCAGTTACTTCTGTTCGCGACAGGGAACTAAAACTCTAGGAGCGCGACGGCTGCGGCTGGAGCGAAGTACGTCGCCGCCGAGATCGAGCGTCGATACCCAGTTAGAGCAGTTACTTCTGTTCGCGACAGGGAACTACAACTCTAGGAGCGCGACGGCTGGAGCGAACACGTCCCGATCGAGATAGCGCGGCGCTACGGACATACCAGTTCCAGATACTACTGTTCGCGACCGACGAAATCGCGACGGCTGGAGCTAAACACGTCGCTATGCGGTTACTACGGTTCGAGCTAACTTCAAGTGCGATTATAAATAATTTATAATTTTGTCGTAATTATGATTCTCGTTCTTCAGTAACAGGTTCCTGATTCGTTGTGGAGCGCGACACGACGTTACAAAAAAATACCGCTCCAAAATCGCGTTGCTCAAATACCGACACATCACTAGTTCATATAGACAATGAAATACCAAGTGTGCGGCATCAAATTATTGGTAAAAAAATGCCTTTTCCAAATATGCTAATGAGTCACCCTTGTCCCATTTCCAAGACACGAAAAACATTAGACGGTCAAATCTGTTTTTTTTTCAAAGCTGCATATTTGATTGATTTTTCAAAGCCCTTTGAAAAATTGTTTTGTTTTTAACACAGCCATGGCACTCTAGATTGAAATTTAAAATATAATTTTTTTAAGCGAGAATGTAAAAATTCTATCGAATAAAGTAGAAATATGCCGAGGATGCTATTTAAAAATCAAAATTTGTAGTAATTTCTGGTGAAACAGGAAGTGACCAAGAACAGTTGAATACGTCAATCAATCCTAATTCATGTAATATACTAACATACCAAATCTCGTTTTTTTATCTGAAAAAATAAAAAAGCTATAAGGGTGAGCCACTTTCGAGACGCACCCGTTATACTACTTCAGAATTTCATACAATTTAATAGTATTTTTTTCGTCCTTTTATTGAGATTGGGAGTAAAGTTAAGTATTCTAATTTGGACAGTTCCAATTTATGGTAAAACTGACAAATTTAAATATACCCAGGAGTTTTACTTTATGATAATTCTAACATAATTATTTTACAATTTTATTAGATTATGATGTGGGTGTTTTGTAATCAGACTATTAAAGATAAACCATATTTCTATTTCTAAAAACCGTCAGTAGGTGTTAATCACCTGTTTTTTTAAATATTATATACACTTACGTCATGCCACTACGTACACTATTCGCTATTTAAAATAAAGAGTCTAATAAACATTTAAATGAGCTAAATAGAAAATAAATATTAGAAATATTTAATAGCATGTCCAAACCCCGCAATATAGTCCGTTTACTATTCGGTGTTCTGTTGGCAACCCAAAAATCGCCAAATGGAATAACAAGAAACCTTCGTTAACAAAGGTAGAAGAAGGACTTATACTTAAACAGTTGATAGCAGTAGCTGATTAGGGTTATTCTCTAGACAAATATGACCTAAACAAACCTTAATTAACCAGGGAAATATTTTGCTACTTGAATTAATGTACTGGTTCGTTAATTTTAGGTTTCAAGATTTTTAAGAATTTTTACTCAATAATTTTAGTTAATTTTCTTTTTGCATATTGCATAGTAAAAGTTAAACACGGTGCTAGAAAAAATAAACTTTAAAAAAAACTTTAAAAGTTGTATACCTTTTTTATGCTTAACTACCTATCGTACCACATAAAATAATCTTAATTACTTAACCTATCCTAACCTAACAGCGCTTTCCATGATGGAGCGGAACGTCCGCGCGGACCGGACCGTCGCCGTCGGCGCTGTTCGTCCGCGTGTTTTTTCAAGATAGCCCTCGGACGAAATTATCCGGACGGAGCATACACTGTAAAAAAAATTGAGTGAAATTTCACTCAGATTTCACTCAATACTTTCTCAATTTCTGTCCACACCCGATTGAGTGAAATTTCTACTCTACAGAACTGAGTGAATCTTCAATTCACACAGTGAAATGCACTGAGTGTTTTCACTCAATCGAGATTAGACGAAAGACTCGATTTTGATAATTTATTCACTTTAAAATGAGTGAACTCACTAAGTGTTGAGTTCAAGTACACCTTTTATTGAGTGACTTTTACTCAAATTTGTGTTACACTTAACTCGATTAGTACTCATATCTGAGTATTAATTTCACTCAGTATTGAGAAATATATTCTAAATGATTTTTTTTAAAGCTATATGTAAGCTAACTTGTTATTTTAAAACAGGTGGGCAGGTGCCTTTCAAAGGTAAGTTTCAGTTTAGGACATGGTCTCGAACATGTCCATTTCCTAAAATTCACTTTTGGGAGGCATCTGTTCATTTGTAATAAAATAACAAGTTAGCTTACATATAGCTTTTAAAAAAATCATTTAGAATATTTCGTTTTTTTAACAAACCAAATGAAAAACTGTAGAACCTTCAAAAATATTTTTATTTGTCATTTTTATTTGAAAAAACCAAATAAAACCAAATATAACACTATTATTATAATATCAAAAACATTTTAAAAATTTTTCAACTCTTTATACAGGAACTTTTTTAAGCTAGACGTCTAGAAAAGTTGCACCACATCGCAAAAATCCGCTTTATTAAGAGCATTCGTCAGCTCGGCCACCTTCTCGAATATTTCTAATTTCTAAACTAACTTTTAATAACGAAAATCCCTCGGAAAATCCAGATACTTTTGCTCCTGAAAATTAAAAAAAAATTGTTATTCTGCCAAATGTTCCAGTTCCCAATTCATGATTGAGAGAAAGTACCTAGATTTTCGCTACGCTAATTAGTCAAGGAAACATCAGCATTGCGGCATTGGCGCAGTCGAATTTGAATCTATGCTATGTTGGGCGGATTTCTGCGATGTGAAAAAAAAATGTTCTTAACATAAAACATATTATTAACAGTCACACTTTACATCACACTTTACACACACACTATGGGCTTGTGACCTTGGCACCTTCGAAGGGACAAGACAACCTACGACGTGCTACGACTCGAACAGATAATTACAAACTGAGGAACAGGGGAATAGCTTATTCGGTATCGAAGAAGCGCGTATGACGTATGATTAGTAATGAGCGAAAATACTCTAAACTGGGAGATTTCACTCAAATTTTTAATGTGTTAAACTATAACATGAGTTTTTAAGTTAATTTTTCTATTCCATTACTCAAAGATAGGAGATATAACTCGAACATGAGCTTATTCAATCGCTATTGATTAAATAGAGATCATATTTGAGTAAAATGATGAATTTACTCTATTTTAGATGAAAATGTACTCAATTATTTCACTCAAAAAATTCACTCCCTGAGAAATATGTGTTCACTCAGGCTGATTTTTTACAGTGTACGTGACCCATGTGATATTGTTCATATAAACTCATGGTACTTACTCGAAGTCGCGGACGGTCCGCTCCATCTGAAAGCGCTGTAATAAAATCTTATTTATTTCTTTACAGATTATCAGTTTTATAAAACAAAAGTTTGTCAGCAATGTCAGCATTCATGTTAAAATATATTTATAAATACTTATGTTCACTGTATTTATCTTTTTAATTGAAAATAATATATTCAGTATACAGGGTGCTACAAATTCGAGGTACGAGCAATGGTATCTCGGTAACCGTAATAGATACGAACCTGGTTAAATTGGGGCAAAGTTGCGCTTTCGGATGTTCACCAAAATGCCATCAAAAAAGTTTTAAAAATTTCAAGGATTGCTGAGTTTTTTGGAAAAAAACGGATTTTTTTGAAAATCAATTTTGTTTTTTCCTGTCGTTACTTTTTAGAAAATCAAAAAACTAATTGCACATCATCATAGCCACTTCATTAGGGCAATTTAATAGTATTTTTAGATTTTCAAATTAGCTGATAATGTGTGAGATACAGAGGCCAACATAATTTTTTTTAATACAGACCTGCATTTTTTATTTCAGATTTTGAAAGAACTCGGCCTCTTGAGTACAATGATATGCCACACTTAATATTTTTTTGTTTTGGACATTTGAACACAGTTTATTTAAACTAATTTCAAGTCCGCCTCTGTTTTAAAATATTTCATCTATTCACATTACAATACTGATAAGCTTTCAAACTTAACAATGGCGTGGGGTTAAACATTGAATACAACAATTGCAAAACAATAAAAAATAATATAAACAATCAAATCATTTCTCCGGAATATGGATTGGAAATGGTAGAGCATTATAACGGCCAGCGAGGTTCCTGGACCTATCGCCAAGGGACGGGGGGACATTACTTGAAGTCATTTGTAAAAGTGAAATCAATATATCTCAACATTTACAATAAAAAGTACAAAATACATTCGTAAGTACTTATAAGAAGAAAGTTCAAAGAGCTTTAAGCCGTAAAATTAAACGAAAAATAAAGTTGTGCAGTAAGGAGGGTGGTAACTCTTTCGAACATGTAGGGCATTTGAAACTAGTTTGTACAAGTTGATTTATTTATAATAACTACGATTAATATTATGCATATTATTAGATCGCACACTGAGATTTCAAATTCACAATAAAAAAAGTTAAAAATATTATCTTTAAATTGTTCACGTGGATATTATTTATTTGATTCTTCCGATTGGCTCGATTTTCCTTATTCAATGTTAATTAGCGCTGATCAATATTGGTGCGATGAATATAATCAAATTAAATAATTTAAAAAACCAGAGTCGGATTTGAAATTATTTTAAATAATAACTAAATAGTTTTATTGGTGGTAAGGTACCTAAAACAAAAAGAAGTATTAAGTGTGGCATATCGTTGTACTCAGAAGACCGAGTTCTTTCAAAATCTGAAATAAAATATGCAGGTCCGTATTTAAAAAAAATAAGTTGGCCTATGTATCTCACTAATTATCAGCTAACTTGAAAATCTAAAAATACCATCAGATAGCCCTTATAAAGTGGCTATGATAATGTGCAATTAGTTTTTCGATTTTCTAAAAAGTAACGGCAGGAAAAAATAAAATTGATTTTCAAAAAAATTCTTTTTTTCCAAAAAACTCAGCAATCCTTGAAATTTTTAAAACTTTTTTGATGGCATCTTGGTGAACATCCCAAAGCGCAACTTTGCCCCAATTTAACCATGTTCGTGTCTATTACGGTTACCGAGATACCAATGCTCGAACCTCGAATTTGTAGCACCCTGTATAGTATCATATTTTGATCAATAGTATATTATTTGCGTGTATTTAGTTGACTATCGAATGCTAGATAAATGTATGTATTTGCAACTCAGCGCGCTGGGATTTCCCTGTAGTTTGCTTTGGAATGAATAGATGCTTGGTTGCTAGGCAACTAGGCAGTTCATCGAAATAAAGAAACTTGTCATTTAACATTGAATATAATCGTTTAGTGTATTAGTGAATTTATTTTAAGTGTTTTATTTGCTGGTTATTGCGTCCTAAAATTTTCATGTGAGATAATAACTTTATAATTAACATTTTTGTGCCCTGAACATATACTAACAGCTTCATCGATACTTCTTAGCGAATAGGGTTTATTTTTACAATATGTTAATATCAGTTAAGGTTAAATAGCATTCTCTCATAAGATATAGATATTTTAAGTTAAGTAGTTAGTTAATTTATATTACAGTAGAACTTTGATAGTTCGGACACATATTGGAACAGCTACCGCAGAATTAATGAAGTATCCGGATTACTGGAGAAATATTTTTATATAATGTTATTGTTTCTTATACTTTAAACAAATTTAAACACATTTGTATTTATACCAAAACGCAAAGCACTTTATAAAACATATTAAAACTTCTTTTTGTTCTTATAAATTATGCTCATTGTTAATTATACTTTTATTGTTTCCAACCTAAACTCCAAATTTAAACACATTTGTATTTATACCAAAACGCAAAGCACTTTATAAAACATTTTAAAACTTCTTTTTGTTCTTATAAATTATGCTCATTGTACCTACATCCTACATGTGTACCTATATGCACCCATATAAAATAATAAACTTACCTAGTTCAGCGGCAAAAATATATAATTACCTAGTTCAGCGGCAATTCTGCTATTTTTATTTGGAATGTCCGGTTGAGTGCCGTGTCCGAATTAGAGAAGTTCTACTATGTACGAATTTTTTGTCACTTTTTTGGACGAATGTTAAAAGTTATTTATATTAGCCTAATTGCATAGTGTACTATTAATTTTAGCTTATTATGTGTTTCTTTCTTATTATATGTTACTCTTGTTACAGATTAAACAACAAAGTGTTTACAAGTTGCTTCGCAGATTGTTCAGACTGTGGTGATGCATAAAAGGTAGGAGATTATGCTATTTTGTCTCTTTGTTTCATGTTGTAAATGGGACTAACTGAACATCTATTTATTTTACATTATTTACATAATAGATTAGCGGTTTTAGCAATTTAAACCACTAATTGCCGTGCGTAAAATAAATTCACGCATTATAAATCCATTTATTTTTATTTGGGTTATGTTAAACTTTTAAAGTTGTTATGTAAAAAAACTGGATGAAATTTTATACTCGTTTTGCAAATCAATTAAAATTTTATTGGATTTTGCCATTCTGATCATTATAAAAATCTCCATGACTGAATTTAATATAATAGGATATATTATTCAAATATTCATTGCCACTTTTGATTAATATCTCGATAATACCGAGGATATTACGCTTCGTTATTAATTTTTTCGATTGCTAAATTGAGTTGGCTAAAATGTTTATTATGTTATTAATTAGTAATAAAATGAAATAAAAAATAAATCATAGTAAGCAATGAATTGCAAATCAAATTATGGGCCATATATTTAAATATTATTATATTTTAGGTTTTTTGTACTAAAATATTTTGCAGTGTTTAAAATACTTAGTTAATTTTTTAAACTGTTAATATAGTCAAATCACTTCACTCAATCACTTGCCAACCAGATGAAAGAGATTGGTGACATCATTTGACGACATATTCTTTTCAATAATTGTCATTTGATTTGGGATTAGAATTTCATTGACGGCCGTCGATCAATGTCAAAATTAAAATTTGATTGTTGCTGTAAAACAAGATTCAAATTTTTTTATTGCAAAAATGCCACAAAGATTTAACCAAAATGAACGAGCTCATTGTTAAGGTTATAAATTATTTTTTTCGAGAAAAAGACGCTGGTAGGACACTCTTGCCCGTATATGAACTGAGTACCACGCAATATGAACTGAGTGCCGTATATGAACTGAGTACCACGCAAAAGTGGTATATTTCTATGTAAAATACATATTGATAATGTTTTTATAGAATATAGCGAGTTGCTGATACTTTAGAAATAGGAATTTCAACAGTGCAATGGATTGGAATTAAAATGATCGTAACTGATAAAGAGTTCAAGAAAAAATTAATAAATGCCAAAAAAACGGAACTCGCTCAATCAATAATATAGGAACGTACTTAAAAGTTTCGAAACAATATGAACTGACTTCAGACTGAATCAGAAATATTTATTATTTTCCATGCAGATTGCTGTTTGACATAATTTGACACCAATATAACCTTTAATTTGACAAGAGCTTGACAAATTGCAAAAATCTTTGAGTTCATATGCATCTGACGCAATAAGACTGGTTAACAACAACAAGCGACGAGGTACGAGCATTGGTATCTCCGTAATAGATACGAACATGGTTAAATTGGGACAAAGTTGCGCTTTGGGATGTTCAACAAGATGCCATCAAAAAAGTTTTAAAAATTTCAAGGATTGCTGAGTTTTTTGGAAAAAACGGATTTTTTTGAAAATCAGTTTTATTTTTTCCTATCGTTATTCTTTATAAAATTAAAAAACTAATGGCACATTCTCATAGCCACTTTATTAGGGCTATCTGATTGGTATTTTTCTGGTTCTGGTATTTTTAGATTTTCCAATTAAGTGATATTTCGTGAGATACAGAGGCCGACTTAATTTTTTTAAATACGGACCTGCATTTTTTATTTCAGTTTTTGAAAGAACTCGGTCTCCTGAGTACAATGATATATCACACTTTATACTTTTTTTTTGTTTAGGACATTTGAACACAATTTCAAGTCCGGCTCTGTTTTTTTTTAATATTTATTCATCATTACAATATTGGTAAGCCTTCAAACTTAACAATGATCTGGGGTAAAACATTTAAAACGGAAAATCAAATGCAATAAAAAATTATGTAATATAAACAATCAAATAATTTCCCTGGAATACGAATTGGAAATGGTAGAGCAGTATGATGGCCAGCGAGGCTCCTGGACCTGTCGCCAAGGGGAGAGGGGTATTACTTGACGTCATTTCTAAAAGTAAAATCAATATTATTTAATATTTACAATTAAGAGTACAAAATGCATTCGGAAGTATAAAAAGAAGATATGTTCAAAGAGCTATAAATAAAATTGAACGGTTAATAAATTTGTGCAATAGGGAAGGTAGTAACCCTTTCGAACATGTAGAGCATTAGAAACTAGTTTTGTTACGGGCGAGAATTAAGGGGATCAGTTCATTAGGGTGAGTTAATGTATCAGGACTGTGGGCACTCACCTTTATTCCCGTTCTGGACTCGTACTTGTTGATTTTTTGCTTATAAAACACTTGAGGATAGCGCGCGCTTGGAGATGTACACTGTGTACTCGGCCGATCTTGTCACTCTGCGTATTCGACTACGGCTACGTACCGCTGATCAATATTGGTTGCGATGAATATAATCAAATTAAATAATGTAAAAAACCAGGGGAATCCCGATTTGAAATTATTTTAAATAATAACTAAATAGTTTTATTGGTGGTAAGGTACCTAAAACAAAAGAAGTATTAAGTGTGGCATATTGTTGTACTCAGAAGACCGAGTTCTTTCAAAATCTGAAATAAAATATGCAGGTCCGTATTTAAAAAAAATAAGTTGACTCACTAATTATCGCTAACTTGAAAATCTAAAAAATACCATCAGATAGCCCTTATAAAGTGGCTATGATAATGTGCAATTAGTTTTTCGATTTTCTAAAAAGTAACAACAGGAAAAATAAAATCGATTTCAAAAAATTCTTTTTTCCAAAAAACTCCAGCAATCCCTTTGAAATTTTTAGTAAAACTTTTTGATGACATCTTGGTGAACATCCCAAAGCGCAACTTTGCCCTAAATCTAATCCATGTTCGTGTCTAATATTGGTTACCGAGATACCAATGCTCACGTACCTCGAATTTGTAGCACCCCTCATAGCATCATATTTTATCAATATAATATTATTTGCGTGTATTTAGTTGACCATTATCGAATGCTAGATAAATGTATGTATTTGGTAACTCAGCGCGCTGGGATTTTCCTGTAGTTTGCTTTGGAATGAATAGATGCTTGCTTGCTAGGGCAACCGGCAAGTTCATCGAAATAAAGAAACTTGTCATTTAACATTAAAATATAATCGTTTAGTGTATTAGTGAATTTATTTTAAGTGTTTTATTTGCTGGTTATTGCGTCCTAAAATTTTTATGTAAGATAATAACTTTATAATTAACATTTTGTGCCCTGAACATATACTAACAGCTTCATCGATATTTCTAAGCGAATAGGGTTTGTTTTTTTTTGAATATGTTAACATCAGTTAAGGTTAAATAGCATTCTCTCATAAGATATAGATAACATTTTTAAGTTAAGTAGTTAGTTAATTTATATTACAGTTAGAACTTTGATAGTTCGGACACATATTGGAACAGCTACCGCAAGAGATGTAATAAAGTATCCGGATTACTGGAGAAATATTTTTTATATAATATTATTGTTTCTTATACTTTTATTGTTTCCAACCTAAACTCCAAATTTAAACACATTTTGTGGTATTTTATACCAAACGCATAAGCACTTTATAAAACATATTAAAAAACTTCTTTTTTGTTCTTATAAATTATGCTCATTGTACCTACATCCTACATATGTACCTATATGCACCCATAAAATAATAAAATTACCTAGTTCATGCGGCAAAAATATATAATTACCTAGTTCAGCTGACAATTCTGCTATTTTTATTTGGAATGTCCGGTTGAGTGCCGTCCGAATTAGAAGCTCTACTATGTATGAATTTTTGTCACTTTTTGGACAGAATGTTAAAAGTTATTTATATTAGCCTAATTGCATAGTGTACTATTAATTTTAGCTTATTATGTGTTTCTTTCTTATTATAATATATTTACTCTTGTTACAGATTAAACAACAAAGTGTTTACAAGTTGCTTCGCAGATTGTTCAGACTGTGGTGATGCATAAAAAGGTAGGAGATTATGCTATTTTGTCACTTTGTTTCATGTTGTAAATGGTACTAACTGAAAATCTATTTATTTTTTACATTATTTACATAATAGATTAGCGGTTTTAGCAATTTAAACCAGTAATTTCCGTACGTAAAATAAATTCACGCATTATAAATCCACATATTTTTATTTGGGTTATGTTAAACTTTTAAAGTTGTTATGTAAAAAACTGGATGAAATTTTATACTCGTTTTGAAAATCAATTAGATTTTATTGGATTTTCCACATTCTGATCATTATAAAATCTCCATGACTGAATTTAATATAATAGGATATATTATTCAAATATTCATTGCCACTTTTGATTAATATCTCGATAATACCGGAGGATATTAGGCTTCGTTGTTAATTTTTTTCGATTGCTAAATTGAGTTGGCTAAAATGTTTATTATGTTATTAATTAGTAATAAAATGAAATAAAAATAAATCATAGTAAGCAATGAATTGCAAACCCAAATTATGGCCATATATTTTAAATATTATTATATTTTAGGTTTTTTGGACTAAAATATTTTGCAGTGTTTAAAATACTTAGTTAATTTTTTAAACTGTTAATATTGTCAAATCACTTCACTCAGAGTTCTTTCCAAAACTGAAATAAAAAATACAGGTCCGTATTTAAAAAAATAAAGTCGGGCTCGTATCTCACAAATAATCAGCTAATTTGAAAATCTAAAAATACTGTCAGATAGCCCTAATAAAGTGGCTATGAGAATATGCAATTAGTTTTCTGATTTTCTAAAAAGTAACGACAGGAAAAAATAATTTTGATTTTCAAAAAAATCGTTTTTTCCAAAAAGCTCAGCAATCCTTGAAATTTTAAAAACTTTTTTGATAGCATCATGGTGAACATGACAAGGCGTAACTTTGCCCCAATTTAACCATCTTCGTATCTATTACGGTTTCCGAGATAGCAGTGCTCGTACCTCGAATTTGTAGCACCCTGTATACATATAAACCTATCCCTAGTTTTGAACGCTTTTCTAGGAATACTTTTACCCCTAAATCGGAGCGCAGGACGCCCATAAATCAGATATGGCCTGACATGCTTGAGACGCAGAAATACTTAGCAGGCACAAACTCTTAATATGTGTCGTTTTAAAACCTATGTTAAAAGAAATATTATTGGGAAAATAAACTCACGTTATAGGACATAATTTTTATTAGATATAAGATCCTGCTTTTTTAAACTAAAACCAATTTAAATAATCAAAAAGTGATTTTCTAATCATTGCTTATGTCGAAATTTTATTCCGTTTGTTTGCTATAAAAACTCATTAAGTCAAAAATGTCAGTCAGCTAAAAAGTTAAAATAATAAAATATCGACGACCTAAGTGGTTTTATTGTAAAAATTCGTTTATAGATTTCTGTTTTTAGAATTAAAATGAGTTGTTTTCATTATGGTTTTTCTGATAGTAGTACAGTGATAATTAATTTTTTACTACTATTTAAAATAATTAATTAAATGATAAGTAAAAGTAAAATAATAGTTAAGTAAATTTCTAGGTTAAGTTTAAATGATTTAAATCTTAAGTCTTTAACTTAAATCATTTTGTTTTAAGTAAATTCATATTCGTAAAGACTTAAATCAATATAATGCAATTTAAGTCGTTTTATGACTAAAGCCTATATTTTTTATTTAAATCATGATGATCTGCGAGGTAAGTCGACAAAATGACAAATCAAAATAATTACCGTCAAGATAGCCAAAATTCAATTTAAGTACCTATTTTTTAATGTTATTATAAATTTTCTTGTATTAGCGATTGGGGAGGGACATATTTCTTTATTACCTATATTATTAATTTATTATAATTCTTATTACCTATATTATTATTTTTATAAAATTTAACCGATTTTGTAGTACTTTATATGTATCCATTAGAGTTTATGTTATGGAAAAGTGGTTGTTACAAAAACTCGTGATATGTTTTGATCACCATGTAATATGTTGATGGCATAAGGTAAGAGGGGGGCTGAGGAATTTTAATGTACTCTTTAATGTAACGTCTTTTGAGTCATATGTATAACCAGTAGCGTAACTGCAATTCATCCTGGGGGTGGGAGCCTGGGGTTGAGCCCAAGGGGGACCTAGAGTTTTTTTTTAAATGAAAAATAATTTTAAAAAACACATTTTTTGAATAAAACCTTTACTTGAATTTCTCTATCAATAAATTTCATAGACTTGGTTATCAAACCGTGTTCACGTAGATTACTTAAATACCTAGAAATTTTCTAAAAAAAACTAAAAATTAACACATTTTTTGAACACAACAAAATAATATTAACTAAACAAAACTAGAAAAAGTCATTTTTAGTGCATCAACACATTTTTTGAACGCAACAAAATAATATTAACTAAACAAAACTAGAAAACGTCATTTTTACTGCATCACAAGCAAATAAAAATTAATACGTAGCCAAGAGTCATAATTCAAGATTTTTCTGGGGTAGGGGGTGCCCTGCAGTACCTGTGGGGCCCGGCACCCCTGTTGTTACGCCAATGTGCATAACGGGGTTAGGATGATTCACTTGAAAAACAACAGACTCATTATCATAATGAATAATCAAAACCGGTTCCGAAAACCTAACTTTATTTGCTAGTGGAAGTCTTTTATAAAAATATTTAAATCTTATTTAAGCCTTTTTTAATGACTTACTTTTTTTCTATTTTGAAATAACGATTTAAATCATATATCATTTTGAGAATTACTTTAATTTTAAGTTTCAAGTCAGCTTTTTTATTTAATGTCTTTAAAGTGTATTTTAAAGAACCGTTTTAAATTGTATAATCAAAATTGTCAATGATGAAAATATACCATTTTTCACTCGAAGATTTGCTAAATAAAAAAAATGAGGTGGGTTTCAGAAAAAAATCTAGATAAAACAACAAATAAATCAACAGCCATCGATTTTTCTTGTCGAAAGTCAAACCGAACGAATCGCCGACCATAATCGACTAATGATTTACGTCAAAATCGTCAATATACGATTATCGTCCGTTTTAGGCACGATACGTTGTGCGTGTTAATAAAAGAAATCTCGTTTTTAGCACTACGGTTCGGATCGGTGGTTCGCGGACTTATCGGACCAACAAAACAATTAATTACATATTATCTGAACAGTGTTTGTCCGCGAGTTTTCTACATACGATACTACATTTCTTTATAAATGATTTTGACTGATATCAAATATAGTGTAGTTGTTGTCTAACCAACGAAGTTTGGTTATAAAAATAGAAAATTCCTATTAATTTATTGAATAAAGGATACCACAGGACCATCCTAGCATCCTGCGGGCAGAAATCTACGCTATCGAAAGATGCGTACAACTTATCTTAGATAGGAACTATCGGAAACAAGAAATAGCCGTCTTATCTGATAGTCAAGCAACGTTAAAAGCGATCAACTCAGTATCAATCAATTCGAAGTTGGCCAAAGAATGCGTAGAGAAGCTGAATATATTAGGCAAAGAAAACAAAGTCCTCCTACTCTGGGTGCCTGCTCACCAAGGGAAAGAAGGCAATGAAAAAGAAAATGATCTAGCTAGAAAAGGAGCGAACACTCCACTATCTGGACCAGAACCGTTCTGCTTCCCAAGTGGTAACCAACTTAAAGCGGAACTCAAGCTTACTCAAGAACTCGGGCTTACGACCAAGAAAAATCAAAGATCTTCCTGGATTTAAGTAAGAACAATCTTCGGATTGTCACGGGGTTTTAAATAGATCTCTGTCTCCACAATGAACACTTCAGTAGATTGAAACTAAGAAGAAACGGCGAATGCAGATTCTGTGAGGGAAATGGGGAAAGACCAGAACACCTCATCTCTGAGTGCACCGAGACGACAACCATTCGTGCCATAAACTTTGGTACGACTGATATTGGAGATGGAGAACTACCCTCTGTTTGTCCCAGATACTGGCAAAGCCCTGCACTGAAAAAAAGGATCTCTCAGTCGAAATGAATATGACTTTGACCCAAAAGATTGGGGCTTTTCAATAGGGCCAAGAACGACGTTTCTTTGCCCAAAGCATTAACTCTCTTTTCTTAAGCTTTAAAAAATTACTTTAGAGAATAGAAGAATCTATCTATCCAAAGTATTTCACTCTTGACCCAAAATTAATATGCAAAGAAGTTCTTGCTACAAGAACAATAGTCTCTGTGATTCATGCAAAAATTCTTGATTGAAAAGGGACCATTTCTTGATTAAAGAGACACTTTTCTTAAACCAATAGCGAATACCATTGACTCAACTAAAATTTATTTTGATCTTAGAGAGGTCTATATATCATATACAGGCATACAGGCATATTACGAGGTATATTATTTTCTGATAAATTTAGGTTTTCCTAGTCTGTAATAAGTAAAGTGATATTATTTTCCTTGATAGTAGTAGGTAGTTATTTCTGCTTCTTCACTCCTTGGTATTTTTTGGGGTGGTTCATCACTCTAAAAATTGCAAAAAAAATGTTACATCACGATTAATCAAAGTAAAGCAAACAAATTATTAAAATTATAAGCTTTGATCACATTTTGAATTTTTTAATACGACGACTTGAAATTCTAAAATTTTTGTAATTGTTTGCATAAAAAAATCCATACCTATATTCTTATTCTATCTATAGTCAGGCATGCATTATCTAAACAGGTGCATTAGGTATTAATGCATTAGGTGTCTCTTACCTTAAAATATAGCAAATAAATGCTCTAATTTCCATTTTTTCAGAAACTCCTTTAAAGAATCCATATATCCTAAAATTTGTCCATAAAACATGACAAATGCATGTTATTAACGATCACTAATTTGTTATACGATATGCGTTTAAAAAGCAAATTATGCAAAATTCCAAGTGAAAAATTCCAAGCAACAAAACCCGTACGTAATATGATGTGCAACCTATCAAATGCGACGTGAGACTGATGGGACTGCCGACTGATTGTATATACCATCCTTCGTCATCGTCTTTGCGTGTCGTTATTATTTTTCATCAAAAGAGTATTTAGCTATTGGAAAAATGGCCATGTTTCTTGAATGAAGTACTTCCTAGCGTAGTTTTGTTATTATCTTAAAACAAAGTAACTTGCACTTGGTTGAATGAAAATAGATCCAAGAGAAATTTTCGAATTTTTCAAGAGAACACGTTTTCTTGAGTTAAGAGGGTTTTTCTTCAGGGCACATATTTTCTTTTACGCTAAAATAAATTCTCTTGCCACTATTTTTTTTTTCAAGAACGATGAGGACTTTAGTTCTAGTCTATTTTTTTTATCAGTGTGGGACTGTATGATGATTTATAACTCAAGAAAGGGGGACATAATAGATCTGTAAGGTCGCAGTGATTAACCCCCTCCCACTCATTCTAAATTCTAATTCTAAAAATTCTACCACAGGACCAAGATAATCCTATGCTATAATTTTACTTTGTGATACATACCTTTGATCGGCAAAACGTTTGCAACTAAGTAATTAGATTTTCTATGCTTGGAATTAATTGAAACAAATTAGCGGAAATAAAAAAATAGTTCTGCATTTTGAATAATAAAAAATGATATAGGTATAGCATGTTAAAAAGAAGTATAAAAAATACTCAAAAAAGTCTCGGTCTCAACGTTTATATTAAGTTAAACAGTAACACGTGTTTCGCTCATACGAGCATCATCAGACAAATACAATAAAAGTCAATCCACACACACGTTCACATTTTACATATTAAGTCACTATAGTAGCATATGCCAACAGTCTATAAAAATATTGAAAAGTATCAGGGATAAAAGTTGTTTAGATATTGATTTTCTTGGAATGTCTTATGGATATAATTAATTTATGAATGTCTTATGGATAAAATTAATGTCTTATGGATTAATTATATAATTAAAGTTTGAATTTGGTAGATTTTGTTTCCTCTATAGACCATTGTAAAGAAATTTGTGTTTAGAGAATTTAAATTTTCACCTTTATCAATACTTTGCGAGACACCGAAAAAAAAATAGTTCATTGGGAATTGTATTTATTAAATCCGATTTTCTTATACAGTGTGAGTTTTCTACGATGTTCTCTATGGGTATCTCGGAAACTACTGGAGCTAGAGGGTCGGTTAAACGGGGAAAGAATTGCAGTTTTGTGAATTCAAATATATTCGCCTTTCGGATTTTTGAAAAAAGTTTATTGCTTACTAGATATTTCGAAAAAAAAACAAATTTCGGCTATTTTAAAATGCTCCCTAATTGTATTATAATCTATTTTAAAGATTTCAGATAAAAGTTGTAGATAATCACATCCTTAATGAGATTGTTTTCTCCGTTTTTTGACATTGAAAATGTTTCTGTTATCCTATATAAGGGAGCCCAAATCGAATTAAAATGCTACATTTGCCACACCATGACGTCATATATACAAGGGTATAGGAAATCTCGGCGCAGCGGCGGCAGTCGGCCAGCGCGCGCAAAAACCATTACATCGCTAATTGTTTATTGATATATCTTTATTAGTTTAAAAGCAAAAAATATGGGGTTTGCTTTGATACCTTGTCAAGACATGAGCGAAACTTTTAAATTGTTTCTTTTTTTCATTTAGGCCTTCGTTTTTCGTTAAATGAAAGTTATATTAAAAAAAAATCTCTATTTTTAAACCAAATTTTCGCATGATTGAAATGATTATTCATGTTTAAAGTTTTTTTTTGGTCATAAGCGCTAATGGAAATGTTTTTTTGTAAATAATTATAAAAAATTACTCCCTACGAAGACTTTATTCTGTACTGGATCAAAAAATAAGTATTTGTTTTCTCTATACGGTGGTATTAATATATCGATTTTTGATGATAGTGCCTTTTTACCCTGTTTAATTTTGTACTACTTTCGGAATAAGGGTCCCCATATCATGTACTGTGATGTACTGTACTTCCATCCCTGAAAAATTCAGCTTGTGACACCGAAGTGAGAGGTAACGTCAAAATAAGCTTTAATCTACCTACATCATCATAGGTAGGTGTAGGTACTCTAGGTAAATTCTACCTAGACAGTAGCTGAACTAGCTGACAGTAGTAATTAATTTGTTATCCGATAAGTAGTTGTCATTATATAAGTTTAATCGTCTTATACCTCCTATAACGGTAGGTTTTGGATTTTTCCTGATTGGTTTGTTAAACAAAAATATACTGGGCATATAAATGTCTGTTACAGGTTAATTCGTTAAAGAAATATGTTACACACATATTATTTTAATAATAATAGTATAATAGTAATGGCTATATTATGTTATAACACATTATTGAATTAACAATTGAAAACAGTATTGAATGTACTTATTTTAACCAATGCATTGTTTTGTTTTTTTAATCTCACAAATAAGAAATATTTTATAGTTTTTATTATAAAAAACAGTGATTATACAATTTATTTACACCCCTTACACTGTTTTCTGTAAGGGGTGTAACCAGGAGTATATTTCGTAACCTTTTACGATATAAGAGGGCACAAAGTGTTTTATTACTTAATGCTTAAAATTTAATAATATATTTGTACATAAAATAAAATAGACTAGAAAGTCAATTAATTAATATTGACGTAATTACTAAATAAGTACAAGATTTTTTTTCTAATTATTTTAGTGTATTTTTAGTCACCGAATTATAAAGGAGAGATATCCAACCATTGCATTATTTTACTCACAAATAAATGTTTTATGGTTTTTATTATAAAACAACGATTAATTTATTATACACCCCTTAACCCAAACACTCCAAGGAGGATATTTCGTGACCCCGTATTTAAAGTGGACAAGGTTTATTAGTCAATGTTTTAATTACCCAGCGTCTTTAATAAAAATCTAATGTAATTTTTCATAGAAATGATCTGACATGAAAAGCAAATTTTATCAAAAAACTTTTTGATTATCTACAAGGAGTAAACCGCTGACAAATGTCTGTATACTAATGCCAAAGTAATGCCAAAAATACAAATTAAATACCAAATTTCTCATATAATGCCCCACTAATGCCAAGCTGATTCCAATATAATACCACTAATACCACGAATAATATGTAACACATTTGTTTCACGAATTAACCTGTAACAATACTGGTAGGTACGTGCACAGATTTTTTCCTAGGTAACTTAAAAGTCGTTAAAAAGTCTAATTATATTTAAAGAAGATATAATTCCAACAAATTACATTATAAGGCCAATAATGCACAAGTAATACCATTAAAATTTTAGCGTTTTTAACTTGTGTAACATATTTCTTTAACGAATTAACCTGTAACAATAGTGGTAGGTACGCGCACAGATTTTTTCGCTAGGTAACTTATTAAGTCGTTAAACAGGCCTATAAAAGCTATAACAACATAGGTAACTAATATTTATAATTTAATTCGAGTTTTAATCTCAAATAATAAATGTTTTTACTGGTGTATTTCTGAAGTGTTCATTATTAAAAGTAGATATTCTTCAAGTTATGCGAAGTAATAAGTAATGTTTCCGGTGAGACCGCGTATATGTCACCGGATTCTGGTTAGTATAAAGACTTTTTCTATAGAAAGAGTTTTTTCTATATTTTCCTTTCAAAATAAGACTAATTTCTTCTTATTCTTTTAAATATTACAGTGTTTCTTTTTCCTAAAATGTTATACTTAATTTTCGCTTAAAATTAAAAAATCACAAATGGAGGAAAATATACGTTATTGAATAAAGTTTATACAAATCACTTTACCATAACAAAAAAGTAAAAACATGTCATGGCGGAAGATATTCAGGTGGCATTTCACACATTTATCTATTAAAATCGAGATTAAAATAATAAACTTGCGTAACATGTTATACACGAGATAGAAAGTTTCAGAATCGATTAATACGCAATACGCTACGCAGTCAACTTATTCCTATGCGCGGATGAGCGTCTTCAAGACTCTTCCTTCGGCCAGGGTCACGACGCCGCCGAAGAGGAATCGGCCTACGTTTGGCTAAACAGGCTGGACACGGTGGAGTACGATATTGGCGAGTCTGAATATTTATAAAAATTTGCAAAGTAAAATATGTTGGAAAAATAATTAATCCATACATATATAAAAGCTCAAAGGGTTTTTTTGTTGCATCCATCCCGCCGAAACCGCTTTACCAATCTTGATGATTCTTTTTTTAAATGAAAGGTATATATGTGTAGATTTGTTATGAAGTATTTTTATAGTGCTTAATGGCTATTTCTTTGTGTAAAACGACTAAATACTAAAACATACCTGAAAAACACCTACACACAATACCTCCAGAAATAAATTATTTGTCATTGTCAGTGGTGTGTCAGTTAGATTATATATTACGTTTTTAGATATTTTAGAGTGAGTTCATGCCGCCAGCTTTAGATACATAAATATTAGCACAAAGGTTCGTTTAAACGACATTAGTGAATTAGCTACACAAAGCGATTTTAGGAAATTCATCCTCTTAGAGAGTAAAATTATCTCGGAACAGTTTGTTGTATGAAAATTCCTTACTATTTGGTCTAGAAGAATGAAATCCTACAAAAAGAATTAGAAGAAATTTTTGAAATTCATCAACCAAATGGGTAAAGTTAGTAAAAATTTATATAAAACTTGGTGACTCTGGATTATACACACATAAAATTGGCACAAAGGTAAAAGCGAATTTATGAAATTTATACCCTTAGGGAGTAGAATAGGGAATGAAAGTTTGCTGTACGAAAATGCAATACTAACATTATAAACCAGACAGTATAAAATTTTATACAAGGGTTTATTTAGTGACATCATAACGAAATATATCTTCGTCAATTATCCTTCAAAGAATAAAAAATAACCTATAAAGAGAGTATTAGTGCTCTTAATAAATAAAAAAAAGATGAAAATTAAAAAACATCTATGCTCACTAGCTCTCTATAAAGAAGTAAAAAATCATTTAAATCAATGCATAAACGATTCGAGGTGTAACGCGAACGTAGTCGCGAGAAAAAGCTAGTAATTTATTAAATTATTTTATTTAACTCATTAATTTTCACTGAAAAGGAATTTTTGTAATTCGCCACTATATTAGTAAAAAACTAAGAAACTCATATCAAATTTAAGTTTTGCGATTTTGACTTATACTTTTTACAAAATCTGAACACATTTTAAAAGAAAAAAATTTTTTGATAATATTTGTGTAGATTGACTACAAGTTGTATAACATAAATTTCTACGACCGGTCTACCTAGTGGTCTGCAGCATCGCCTTGTGGTGCAAACGTGGGCCTGTTAATCTGTGACGTGACGCACAACAGCCAAGAAAAACAGAAGCGTGGCTAAGAATTTAGTAATTTAAAAAAAGTCTTTTAAATACAGTAGTAGGTATTAAAAAGTTTTGTGTTTAAATGGGGTTTGCCTTTAACAGGTAAAAAGTTATATCGTAAAGTGTAACTTTCCGTAAGAATTCTTTATCTGTCATTGATCATGATCTGTCATCATGTTAACCTGATGTTTTGTATGTTATTTTGTTTTTTTCGAGGTTTTTTTGCTTGCTTGTTTTACGGATAGGTGCGATCGCATAATTATTATTGATAGTGTTATATTTAATGTTAACATTACTACTTTTTCAGTGAATCTTTAAATCTGTTGTTTTTTGTTAAGTTCGTTATTTAAACATATGTATGTAATACACTCATATTAACACTAATCATATTTTTACGTTTTTATTCATCATTTTCAATGCCCCCCCGGTTTCATCTTTGTAAAGGACTGTGAATTTTTTTCTAAAGCCCGTAATTTTTGACATGACACAAACATACGTATTTTCTAAATGGAAATCATTGTGCCATGACTATAAAAGGGGCCATTTTTTAAGCTTTTTAGCTATATGAGAATATGTTTTTTTTTCGAAATATTACTGAGTTATAGCCAATTCTTATCTTTTTTGGCTAATTTCACTTAGGTATTCTTATTTTATCATGATTTATAACTTATAACAAGACTAAGAATATATTATTAAACGGTTCTTTATAATTTACATTAATTCGTTAAACAAACCCCTTAAACAATTTAAAACTTAAAAACTAATATAACTACATACACTTTAAGTTATTTTAACAAATGTTCAATAAATCCGCCATTGTTTTGAGTACATAAAATGCATCTTTTTAAAACTGAATTACAAGCTTTTCTCGCAGTTTGGTGGTTGACATTATTAAACTTCTCCCGTATGTACCGACTCTTCTAGTGCCTCTCTTGATTCGTAAGTTCCCTTTTACACCTCCCTCGTTGTTAACCATACTGCAAAAAAAATCTAAAAGAGATAAGTCAGATGACCGAGGGGGCCTATTGAACTGGTCCACCTCTTCTTATCTTTGAGTTTGCATAATTATAATCTAAATAATTGTTAATATTTCTTTCATTATGAGTCGAAGCGTTATAATGAAAGTCATACTGGAACCACTCTATTGATGAACGAGTCTCTAAATTTAAATAAACATGTCTTGGAAACCGTTCTCTAAAAAGCGTAAAAGTAACGTTCACCGGTCAACGTGTCCTCGAAAATGTATGGTCCAAGAAGAGATGAACTCACACGCTTTTCTTCATTTGAAAAAATCATATTCACAATTTAGTTGCGTCTTGATAATATACAGGGTGGTCCGAACTGTATTCCGGAAATTTCGGCAGCATATTCTGCAGATAAAAATAAGTAAAAAAGTTCATATAAATATATGTCCTAAAATGCTTAGTTTCGAAGATACAGGGTGGGTGGAGAAGTTTCTTATGAATGAATTTTACTGCCAAAAAAATGATGACAAAACAGTTTCTTTTGAACTTTTGACACAAAAACATTTAAAATTTATGGTTTCAGTCTAATAACTATTTAGTCAACATGTTTAATTTATGTCAATGATGACAGGTATTGATAACTTCGATTTCAAATATCTCGAGAACTATTACTCGGTAGCGATTTTTACAAAGAGACGGTTTTACGTAAAAAATATCGCAAATGTAGATTTTTTTACTCAATAGTTTTATACAGGTACCGAAGAAAAGTTATTATTCTTCAAACCAATTAGAAAATATGTAGGTGGCGCCCTCTACAATGAGCATTGCAACTCATTTGCAATGAGTCATATTGACATCAAAATCAAATTTCTCATGTCAAAAAACTCCCAGACACGAATTTTCATCCAAATATTACGAAAGCGTAGAGCTGCCATCGCAACATTGAAAAATATTTTTAACAAAATTTACACTTTTTCTGTAAATTTACAAAATTTCTGTAAATTTACAGATTTTCTGTAAATTTACACTTTTTCTGTAAATTTACACCTTTTCTGTCAATTTCTGCGTTAGTGGAAACAGTGGTGCGTTATTCTACGAGTAGTTCCCATCGAACTCTCCAGTTTCTAGTTTTGTATTGGAGACATGCGATCTATATGACAAGATTAAGCAATATCCCAGTATAAATATTCAAAGGTATATTTTGTTCTGAAATCACACTCCCTTTAAAAATACTTGAAGAATTATTCCTCATCGTCTATACTGAACCTGGGACTAAAAAAAATTCCGGTGATCTCTTATTTTAGAGATTATCTATTTGATTTGGAATGTATGTGATATAACACATATAATATGCTTTTAGGCGACCCGGAAAGTATTGTCACCCTTTCCGCTGTATTAGTATTTGCAACAGGATCTGATTGTCCGCCACTTCTGGGATTTCCCTTAATGCCACAGATCATGTTTTTGCATGAAGATCAATCACAATTTCCTATGGCAAATGCTCCTTGCAGTTAAAACTGCCAGTCATTCATAAGAATTATGAATATTTTAAAACAGATATGGATTTTGCTATAGGTAATGCTAAAACATTTGGATTCGCCTAATGTTTTAGCGCTACCCATGTTTTGGTTTATTTTATTCGTAGGATAATAATTGATTTTATTTACGTTTTTATATTAAGAATACTCTGTTTTGTTATACAGTTACAATTTGGTTATCTATATTACATTCTAACATTGATGTAGATTTATAATGTTAAATAAAAATATTTTTATGCATACTTATACAGCTGAGTACTTAAAGAATTTCGAAATAAATTAGTTCGTCCCAAATGCCTTCGCAAATGACGTAAACTTAGGGCGTAACAAAGGACATAACCATCCTCTAATGTCAAAATTTCTTTGTGACTTAATCCGGTTTGAAAGTAGTTTTTAATGTATTCGTCCATAATCTCTGATGAATATCTTTACTTCGTCGGCACAATGGCAACTTAACCAGCAGAGAACAAGGCTCACTTGTAACTAACGAACAGGTCAATGCCGAGAGGTAACGCGTCGTCCTGCTGGGTAGTAAATTTCGCATGCAATTTAGAGAAAAAGTGTAAATTTACAGAAAATCTGTAAATTTACAGAAAAAGTGTAAATTTACAGAAAAAGTGTAAATTTGCAGAAAATCTGTAAATTTAAAGAAAATGTGTAAATTTACAGAAAAAGTGTAAATTTTAAATTTACAGAAAAAGTGTAAATTTACAGAAAATCTGTAAATTTACAGAAAAAGTGTAAATTTTGCTAAAATTATTTTTCAGTGTTGCGATGGCAGCTCTACGCTTTCGTGAAATATTGACGTTACTGCAGAAATTATTTGGAAAAAATCGAAATAAAAATGAAACTTCTACACCCTGTACCTCCGAAACTAAGCATTTTAGGACATACATTTATACGGACTTTTTTACTTATTTTTATCCGCAGAATATGCTGCCGAAGTTTCCGGAATACAGTTCGGACCACCCTGTATATTTGTTTGTATGTGACAGTTTGACATCTCTGAGAGCAACGACGATTAAACATATTTCCATGGCTAACTGAATGAAATTGTTTAAAAAAGATAATAATTGGCTATATCTCAGTAATTTTTTGAAATAAAAAACATATAGCTTATATCGCTAAAAAAGTTTAAAAATGGCGCATTTTATGAAGACATTGCCAACTATGGTTTGCATTAAAAAAAACATATATTTGAGTCATATGTCAAAATTGAATTGACAGCCTTTAAAAAAACGGAGAAGACAGTCTTATTAAGGATGTGATTATCTACAAATTTTATTCGCAAATTTTTTATCTAATATAGGTTATAATGAAATTAGGGAGCATTTTACAACAGCTGAAATTTGTTTTCAAAATATCTAGTAGCCATAAACTATTTCAAAAATCCGAAAGGCGCATATATTTGTCCTCTAAAACCGCAATTCTTTCTCCATTTAACCGATTCTCTAGCGCCAGTAGTTTCCAACCATATCAGAACATCATAGAAAACTCATCGTAGTTATTATTCAAACAACACTTTCGTTTACATGGTGCCGCGCTAGTCACATTAACAAAAAGTGTTTACAAGGTGCCACTAATATGCAGGATACTGGCGCCAGCTACTGGATACGTGTAAATTGGTCTCTAGGTTTTAGCGCTTCTTACCTTTTTGTGCCATAGGTTTAACAAATTTTTGGCAATTTTTTGACATGGCGTGTTTTTCCAGTAGTACTGAGAATGGGCAAATACAACCTTTTTACACTGTCCTTTTTCAAGTGACTTTTAGTAGTGCCAGTGAAATCTTCAGATACACGAAGGGGATACACGCGCTCTCTTTTTTGAGAAATAATTAGCTAGTTCATTATTTTTGAAGTGAAACTTCTTTACGCGCGGTGGGAGTAAACATTAAAGGCCGTGCCACACGAGACGGGAGAGGAAGAGTGGTAACAATCTTGGAGTGTCATAACTCGGACTCTAAGTGAGCTAGTGTAAAGAAACTCTGAATGTAGATGGGGCTCGAAGAGCCTCATCTTTTCATGATATTTTGACGACGTTTCGTGCACTACAGAACCCCATCATCAACGAATAAAATTAAAAAAAATTGCCCTATTTAAATGACATTTGGTATCTTTAAGAAATGTCGCAATAATGCATAATATATTAGTTTTAATAAATTTAGTTACTTAAAAAACTGTCGATAAATTCAGCAGTGGAAATTCATTTACTTCGTAAGTTTTAAGTTTTGAAAGTTATGTTTTTTTTTCAAACGTCACAAAAGTATTAACTTTTGCGACGTGATGACAACATAAAAAAGTCATTTTAATGCCTAGGCACAAAAGTAAATCCCTTTTACGGCTAAGAACAAATATACCAAAATATATTATTAAACTGACATAAAGTGTGTCAGATTCAACGAGCGTAACCATAGTTTCTTGACATACATGTAATTATTGCTTATAAGGTATTACTTCTAATTTTTTTAGATCTGTTATTTGGAACGTTTGAAACTGTTTAAAAAATTATTTGTGGCGTTTGAAAAAAAAAATAGCATGTTTTTTGTGCCTTGTCTGTATGGCTAGTATACAGACTAGTATACAGCTGTATACATCATTTTTACTCCTAATAAAATAATATATGTAGGTACTATTTTTGCTCTTATATCACTAAAAAATGTTGACGTCCGTATTTTGTATTTTGTTCGGATTTTTGGAAAGGCTTGTCCGGGGTGGACCAGTTTTCATCTGGTAAGTAAGAAGAAGTTTTACTTCAAATATGCGCACATAGTGTACACAATTTTTTTTTTATATAACCACCCGACATAGTACCCAAGTTTAAAAAAGAACGAAAAATAATTATGAAAGACACAATTAGGTAGTAAACACTGTAACATCTCAAGATAAATGTTATCAGAAAAAAATATAGAAAAATAAATTTAAAAAAAGATAAATTCCCAGCATAT
Source organism: Sitophilus oryzae (assembly GCF_002938485.1). NCBI lineage: Eukaryota > Metazoa > Arthropoda > Insecta > Coleoptera > Curculionidae > Sitophilus > Sitophilus oryzae. The sequence continues at coordinate 3,356,861 of NW_022146927.1, read as the reverse complement.
CGAAAAAAAAATGCAAGATATCTATATCATTGTACAAAATGTGTAAAAAATCCAATCTAGATTTCCTTTTTATATTTGTACTTTTGAAATTTCTATTAGCAGGTTCAGCTCTGGACATTGTATATCAAACAATTACATTTTCTATTGTGTACGTTCGTATAGAGAACCAGTATTGTAGTTTGTAACAGTAAGGTAAATATTTTAATTAAATCGTAGAATTGAAAAGAAACGGCCACCTTAGAAACTCGATTTATTTCGACCATTCCAATTAATTCTTTCGCAGTGTAAAATCGATCTAACAGAATAACGGAAACGGTAAATCTGTCTCGAGCTACCTTAATACCAAGACGGTGAAATAATCGGGCACGACATTCAAAAAAACAATTCGGCCGGTATTAAACTCTGGCGCAATATCCTCTGAATACCGAATTGTTTTTTGGTCTCCATTGATTGATGCAAGAGAGTTCCGAATTAACAATTTACAGAAAATCGGTGTCTTTCGCATAAAAGATGAGGTTAATAGCCTTAACGTTCGATTTTGTCGGTACATTGTCTCTCTAATTTGTATCTAACATTATTAAGGCCCATAGATGTTAGCGTTATCAATTTGTAATGCTACCTTTCGAAAAAAGTTATATTTTAGTAAATAGTTTTAAACTTTTATAGTTCTTTTTGTTCCGTTATTTTTATTATTTTGGTGAAGATTTTCTACAGTATGTTCCTGGATTGTATTTACAACAGGAAAAACATTAGTGGCATTTTGAGAAAAATACATTCTTCATAAAACTTGTTGCTTATTCTAAAGTGGTTAATCCCGTTTATACTTCTCCAAATTTCCATATATTGTTTTAGAGAAAATTAAAAAAATGTATTAAAATACAGTTGAATATTTTCAAGGCAACGGCCCAGCTACATCGAAACACCGGTTCCCATTAGAACACCGAAGTTAAGCGACGTACGGCGATACTAGTGGATGGACGGGTGACCGGTTCGAAACTCTGTATCGTGCTGTTGTCCAATAAAGGCAAAAGTGTAAAATGTATTGACACACACTGCTCATTCACGCCGGTTCGAGGTCGGATGAGATCGGATATCTCGTGAGTAAGAGTTGATTTAGACACTTGTCAAGTCGGTAGGCCATTGACCATGATATGGCCGAGGACCGCGGTTCGGATTCCGCGTAAACAAAGTAGGCCTCGTCCAGATTAGCCCTGGCAGCAAAAAGGAGACGTTAACTGAAAGCTTTACTTTACTTTGCAGTTGAATATTTTCAAAAATCCCGAAAATCAAAACGCCTTTCTATACAGGGTTGTTCACCACATACGACATGGAGTATTGTAGCTAAACGATTAAAAAAAAGTTTTGGGTTCGTTGAAGGACTATTAGAGCTACAATTTAAAAATAATTTTACAAGATACAGAGTGTCCCAAGTAAGTAAAAAATATTATAGTTTTATTTTTTAAATGGAACACCCTGTATATTATTCTATTTTCAGATTCTTCGGTTGCAATAAAGGTCAATTTGATTAAGGTTTATAATACTTAAACCTTACAATTTTTTTAAATATATTCAATTTTGTGAAATTGCAGTAAAAAATTTAAGGCTTCATTTCTCCAAGGGCAGTTTTTAATAATCCTGTATATATATATATATATATATATATATATATATATATATATATATATATATATATATATATATATATATATATATATATATATATATATATATATATATATATATATATATATATATATATATATATAGAATTTTAATTAACGTAATATTTTCTTCTGTTTTAAAAATGTTAGTGAAGCACAACATTTATTTAGTTCAATGCTACCGAATGTGTGATAATAGTCGGAAAATATGATACTTTAACGACAGCAAAAATATGACCTTACGACAGCAAAAATATGACCATTCATAATATAACCATCTACCAAAGAATGAAACCTAAATTATATTACCACAGAAAGGCGTTTTGATTTTTAGGACTTTTTTTTATAGGAAATTTAACTATAATTTCATGTTTTTTTTTAAATTTTCTCTAAAACCGTATGGAAATTTGGAAGAGTATAAACGGGATTAACCATTTTAGAACAAGTCAAATTTTTTACGCAAAATGCTTTTTTCTTAAAATGTCTATATCAAAAAAGTGTTTTCTCTTGTAAAGACAATCATGGACATACTGCATACTATTTTTGTAGTAAATTTGGTGTTATAAATAGGTTTGATGTATTAGGTATACTGAATTAAAACATGCTCAAGGAATAGCCATTTTAGGGCTGTTAAGTTTGTTCCTTTCTCATAAAATATATTATTAATAAAATCCAGTTGATGTTGGAAACTCTGGACTCACAACAGCAAAATACCAAGTTAAAGAGGTGGAGAAAATGGATACAGATCCTCCCGCCTCCACCTCACGGGTTCCTCAGTCGGAGGAAAGCTCCTCGACTGTGAAGGGCAGCACGGAGGGCCAAACTCCAACCGTGGAAGGGTGTGTCCCTCGGAGGAAGAACTGCTGTCAGAGGAGGATGGGAAATACCCTGTCCCTTCTACAACAGGGGTATGATTGGCTATAGACTATGTGATGACTCAAGGAAAGGGAGCACACACACAATAGGTCTTCATTCTACATTCTACAACGGCAAAATAGCTCCACAATACACCAAACACTTTACTATTATTATTCTGGGGTTGTACTTCGTTAACGGTGTTATACACAAAGGTCCATTTTGGTTGTGGATATTCCAGATCATGAATTTTGTGCATTGTGTGATTTCAGCTGCCCTTGGATTTCCTCGCCTCTGTCCCAATGTGCGCGCTGCTTTACAAGAAAGTTGAAATTGGAGCTACACCGAATTAATTTTCTGAAAAGTAAATTACATATCGTACATTTTTTTTGATTATATGCAATAGTGCTGTAACGAATATCAATCTAATTAATCGTGAATGTGAATATCTGCAGCCAAATTTATTATATTCGAGGCTAATGCCAATATTACAGGTGGTATAATTATGAAAAAAAAAAAAAATGTTAAATATTTCCTAAAAGTAATTTAATTATGGAATATCTTGGTTGGTATTAGTATTTTCGGTTATAAACGAAGACATTCTTATATATAAAGTTGAAATTAAATGTTGATTTATATAATAATGGGTAAGAATATAATTATTCTAAACCAATACCGAATATTACACTAAAGGCTGAATCTTATTGATGTAATTGCAAGACTATGTTAAGTTACAAGGATAAATGTAAAGATAAATATTTCGTAATAAAAATATACGCATATTCCTTTGTGCAATTTATCTAATGTTATTTATATTTTTCAAATGTTGATGTTCTCGAAATATTCGCATAAATTTTGGGAATGCAAATTAGAATATGTGTATCAAAAATGTCTATCACTAGCAGGTGCCTTGTATTAGGTGTTCAGAAAGTGTAGAAAAATAGAACCAATCTGACATCTGACTTTACACAAGGAGTTACACCAAAGAGTGAGTTTCTCATTACGTTTAGAATGTAGAATGTAGGAGAGGGGGTTTAATGACTGCGACCTTAAATATCTATTGTGCCCCCTTCCTTGAGTCATTACACAGTCTATAACCAATCATACCTCTGTTGTAGAGGGGACAGGGTATTTCCCATCCTCCTCTGACAACAGATGTTCTTCCTCCGAGGGTACACCCTTCCACGGTTGGAGTTTGGCCCACCGTGCCCTTCACAGTAGAGGAGCTTGCGTCCGGCTGAGGTACCCGTGAGGTGAAGGCTGGAGGATCTGTCTCCATTTTCTCCACCACTTTAACTTGGTCTCTCCTTAGACATGATACCGCTGTTGTCCCATATCTATAATAGAAGATATGCCTCTCTTTCTCTATTGCCTCCTTGGATTTGAGGTCAGTTCCTATTGTGAGGACCTGACCATGACCCTCCTCCCCCGAGTTGGTGACTCGCCAAGTCAATGTCCTTACATTGAAGTTCTGACCCTGGATAAGGCTCAGCAGGTAGGTGGTGTCTTTCCCCTTGCTCCTCGGCAAAAAGACCGTGATGGCCGCCCCTTTAGGGATGTTTTCTCCCTTCACTGCAACCAGTTCCGGCCCCTGCCAATTTTTAAGCTTAGGTGCGATTTCCACCAACCAATTCGCCGATTCTTAAGATACACAATCTATGATGATCATGCCGACCCGAATGTGTATCCCCGCAATACGCAACTGACCCACATTTTGTAGATCGTTGTGTTGCGATCCGATCGCCACTACTTTGTTCAGTATAGCCTCTTCTAGAGAAGTTCGCTGGTCGGTGGTCAGAGCAACCTCTGGGAAATCCTTTGGCAGCACCGCCATTTTTACTTGTCCAGCAATAGCGACAAAACTGGTGATACGTCCCTGCTTGCCTCCCGGTGTTGGACGGTTTTCTATCCTGGCTTTCTTCTCTCCCTGCCGGAGAAGAGGTGGGCGGTTCTCGCTCCCTCTCTTGTCCTTTGATGGAGATGACTCAGGTTGTTTCTTGATTTCATTACTCTCCCCTTTTCGGAGGAGTGTTTTCGCTTTTGCTTCCTCTGGAGCAAGTCCTTCTTGGAGCAGTCGGAGATGTCTCCGTGCTTCTGCTCCGCTAAGACCTACTCTCAGAGGATCGTCTAGCCCGCCTGGTTGACCCAGGTCGGGTAGACGAAACGGCAGCTTGTGTTGCTTATTAGGTCTAGAGGTAGACTCCCGACCCTTACTAGAGGAGGTGGTAGCTTGTGTGCCACTTGTGGAAGCTGGCCTCGCGCAAGTGTCAGCCGCCTCTCCTGTAGTGCATGATGTTCCTGTTCATTCATAATGTCCCCAGTGTTTACTAGGGGGTTTCCCCACAGCTTCACCAGTGCTGTTTTTATGATTGTTTGATCTCATAGTGTTCCCACGAATAGCTAGGGATAGTCGGTCCACTTCTCCAGAGCCCCGCATGTAGAAGTAAGTTTATGGCATGAATGGTTGTCGTCTCGGCGCACTCAGTGAGGTGTTCTGGTGTCCCCCCTTTTCTGGATTCGCCGTTATTTCTTAACTTCAATCTACTTAGAGGTGTTTGTTGAGGAGACAATGTCCTGTTAAAAAAACCCTGACAATCCGAAGACTGTTCTGACTTAAATTGAGGAAAATATTTGAGTTTTCTCGGTCGTAAATTCTAAGAAATATCTTCGAGTGTCTTAGACCGTGGGAGGATTCTCATTTCAGGTTCTTGAGTTCTGATTGTTCTGTTGAGTTGGTTCCCACTTGGGACGCAGAACGGTTCTGGTCCAGTTAGTGGAGTGTTCGCTCCTTTTCTAGCTAGATAGTTTGCTTTTTCATTGCCTTCTGTCCCTTGGCGAGCTAGCACCCAGATTAGGATGATTTTATTTTCTTTTCCCAATTTATTCAGCATTTCTAGGCATTCTTTAACCAACTTCGAATTGATGGTTACCGATTTGATCGTTTTTAGTGCTGCTTGACTATCGGATAAGATGGTTATTTCCTGTTTCTGATAGTTCCTATCTAAGATAAGTTGTAGTTGTCCATCATTACTTTTAACCGCAATAGCGATTTACAACATTTGAATTGAAACCATTAGGTGAGCGGACTAAGAAGCACTGTTTTATGTATGAGAATATCCGCAATTTTTTGAAAGGACTCTACTGTTAAAAGTGGAATATCTTTAGACATTGTGTACTTTTTCGCGGCAAACGTATTCAGGTCTTCATGTAACGTGCTGTGAAATGCCTTTTCCTGAAAAATAACTTTTGTTTCGCTCCAGTAGGCAGACTTTCATTTGGCGTTATGGATAATTACTGTACTATTATGTGCTAATACGAATACGTTGTTATGCGTAATCCTGTTTAAAGTAATTGTTTAATAGAAAAATAGAACTAAACGCTAATAAATGAGCACATTTCTAAAGTAGTTATCTTCTTCTTCTTCTAGTGCGAATCCATTAATGGATGTTGTGATAACATTTTCCATCGCTTCTCTATTCCTGGTAGCAGCTTCTCTATTCTAAAGTAGTTAACGATAATGTAAATATATCCCCAAATTTAAACTTTGTAAATAACTTCTTTATAGAGGGTGAGTCTTAAATAAGTGCAAATATTTTTTGGGGGTGGAATATTTCCACTTTTTTTTTAAATTTGGATTTTTTTGAAAAAAAATGATTTTTTTAATTTTTATTTAAAAAACATAATGCCTTGTTAATATGGCACGTAGATTATATTTACAAAAAAAAACACAAAAGATCCAGTGGTTCTCAAAATTTAAGCAAAACAATATAGATCTTTTTAATTTTTAAACTAAAATAACTAAGGTCCGACCGAGATCTCGGTCTCGGTCTCGGTTACAGTCATTCTCGGCGAAATATCAGGCCGAGATCGCGGTCTCGTTCTCGGCATAAAAAGGCCGAAGGAGATTATCAGCCACGACCGAGACTGCTCACGACCGTCAAATTAGCTTATTTTTGAGCGTATCGCTCCACTATCGATGCGTAGATGAATGAAATAATCGTCAGTCGCAAGTCGAAAATAATAATGGTTCATATCTGATCCATAATATTATGATGTGATCGAATCACGAAGTGGATTTCCCGGACGGCTGAAGAATCGTCTTCGTATTTCGATGCGTAAACAATGAAGGAAATGTTAGATGTTAGTGTCTTTTATATAATAATGTAAGTTATATAAATTTAACAGAATTGTGTTTTTTTTTGTAAAACACTCGTATATTCTGCTAATAAGTAAAATTTTTGTGTGTAATTATTCACCTCCATACAGAGTACTGACACCAACAGCTTTTAATGCTTGTTGGTGTGCACCACCAACAAGCGTCTCTTGCAAACAACTATTTAGAAAGAATATAATGAAACACTATATAAATTGAAAGGATGCAATGCTGAAAAATTATTTTTTAACATATAAACATAGACTAAAAAAAGTAATTATATTGGTATTAGTAATTTTATAGTATTAAATCTCAATAAAACCGTTTCTGCATGAAAATAACGTTTTTATTACATTATTGTGAGATTTTTTTTCACATTATAAATTATTAAAAAAATATTGCATCGTGTCTTGGTCTCGGTCTTGTTCTCGGCCGAGAATTTCTTTTTTTCTCGGTCTCGGTCTCGGCCGAGACTGAAAATTCAGGTTCTGTCGGACCTTAAAAATAACTCGGTTATTTTGGACTTATTTGAAAAACGGCGAAGAGAAAATAAGTTTTTTTACCGAGATCTACTAATTCTGAAATATTTGCCCTTGTTTAAGATTCACCCTGTATATATAAATAAATTTCCTAAAAAATATAACTTTTTTATGCGGCTCGGTGTCGAAAAGCGCACTTTGTTACATTAATACATTTTCTTTCTAAATTTAATTGAATCCAAACTGAAGTAACAGGGAAATCATAAAGTAAAGTTGATAACTCCAATTTAGATACAAGTCACTAATCTTCTTCGGCAAAGATATGTCGGTTTTTGAGCTCTAAAAGATAGCACAAGAAAAAAATTTATCTAGGATTTTTTTAAATAACTATCAAAGGATATAAAATAATGCTCTTTTTAGCATTGAGAAATTATACCGTGTGGTGCATCGGTACGCGGGACATAGGAAATCCCATGTAAATTTTAGAAAGGTCAAATATTATCTCCCCAGATGATTTTGTGCAAAAATTGTATTAGGATGTTTTGAGAGAGAGGCGTTAAAGTTGTTCTTTAACGCCTTAAATTCATTTACCCACTAGTAGATATAAAAAGCATTTTTGGTAAACTCTGTCTCAAATAGTTTCTGAAAAATAAAATTAATTTTCTTAAAAAGGTCCGATTAAATTTATATCTCCGAAACTAAAGTTCCAAGAAAAGCTTGTCGTCTAGAATGTCGTTTTATTTGGAATAGGCATCTAAAAGTTATTTACAAAAATCTACCTTTAAATTACTAAAAATTTATAATACGGCCCAGAGGAAGCTGCAATTAAAATACCAGCCAAAAAAAAAGATTTTGTCATTGTGAAAAAAGAATTTGAATTTACCAAATAAAGTAATTTTGTATTTTTGAGTGTGCTCGACAGGTATGGAATAAGTTGTTCGGCGAAAGATCCTGTAATGTTTTCCTACTGTATCCGACAATAAAGGGAGTCAATGTTTTTCTTTTCTTTAACATGAAGAATATTCAAGTCATTGTTATTTTCATCCTGTTCAATTATTATTGTCTTCACACTTCCAGGTGCTAATACCTTAGTGCCTTTAGTGCCAAACCAAACCTCCAGTTTAAGGTTGATTCTCACTATACCTTCCATATCCATAATTCCACATCCATTCCATATCCGTTCCGTATTTTTATTGTATTGACGCTATACGTAAACTTCCGTTCCGTGTCAGTTCCATACTTTTTATTGTACAATTTACATAATTACGAAAGTTTTATTTTAAAAATTTGTATCTTTTGAAAAAGGTACTAGATTTAATTAAGAGGCGAAATAATAAAGAAATATCAGCAAGATTTTCAGAGAGCTGGTACAAATGTCAGAAGTTGACAACGCTGTTTCCGATACCTTTCAGTCCGTCCGCCAAAAAAATGTATAGAAGGAAAGGATATGGAACGGAAGGGAAACGGAACGGATAGTTTGCATTTTCCTATTCATTTACATAATATAATATTTTATGTAAACGGAAGGGAAACGGTAGGGAGCTGATATGGAAGGTATATGGTGAGAATCAACCTTTATTCTTTAAACTGTTTACCTACTTATTCGGTATAGGCTTTTCGGAGACTGAGCTGTGAACATAGCTAATACAGCGGGAATACTTTTTCAAGCAAAATGCCGTTTAATCATCGCAACCTGTACAGAAGTGGCGAAATTCATAATTATTTTATACAAAATTACTCTGTTTGGTACCTTCAAATTTTTGTAAACAAAATGTGACATCGAATTTGACAATGACGCAATCACTTTTTTTTCTGGTATTTTATTTCTTTCTAGTTTTCTATGGGCCGTATTATAAATTTTACTAATTTGAACGTAAATTTTTGCAAATAACTTTTAAATGACTATTCCAAATGAAATTAAGTTCTACACAAAAGTACAATTGTAACGCCTCTTCCAAAAAGTCTAATACAACATTTGCATAAAATCATCTGGGGAGATAATATTGGACCTTTTCAAACTTAACATGGGGTTTCCTGTATATTCTAAGAAAGATATAAAAGTTTGAATTTACGCACGCATATTTATTTACGATATCCGAGTTTTTTAGGCGAGTTAAAAATCAAACTTATTAGGTTTTCAAAAAAGTAAATTGCATAACAATCTACCCACTAAAGAACAACAAATTAGGGAAAGTTCATTTCCTGCGCGAACGGCTTATGGTTACGATTCTGTTTCTCAACTTCCTTGTAACTCGACTTCGCCAACTTGGATATCTAATAGCATCCTCTCTAAGGAAACTATCGGATCCACATCAGATTACAGCAATTTACTTGACAAATTACCGAGTAACGGGTCTCGGTAATATCAGGACAGAAGGACCTCTTTGAATAAATAGTCGATTTGCAGTCGGTTCGGCGTTTACTTATTCTTCCGGTCACTGTTTTTACTGGAAGAAATAAACTTTGTTGACCTATTTCTATCTAGTCAGACGTTTATTAGAACAATTACGCGAATACTTTAAATAAACAGTCGACAAGGAGATTTGTCTTTACTATAGATTCACTGTCATTCATTTGTCTTTACTATAGACACACTGAAAAAAATAATTTCTGAATTTAATAACAATATTGGGGGTTATTTCTTGCCACAGATTATTGTGGTAAATTTACCATTCGTTCTTTTGTTTTACAACTCATGTTTGTAAATATGTTATAATATATCTTTATATTCACCAATATTCTTTGTGAATTAATTTAAAAATGTCTATCTCATAGTAAATTTCCTTATTCATTGTAATTTTATCTTTTAAAATTGCCAACTTCTTGTAAATTACTATAGAATAACAACAAATTAAAACATTTTATTATCGTGTACAAATGTAATTGTAAATTCACAAAGCGTTTAAAATAATTTTTTAATAAAATTTTAAATTCACAAAGCAATTAATAAATTTAATAAAACACGTGTTTATAATTATAATCTTTATTTATAAAGATTATATAATAAAAAGTTACAAAACAGAATTTATGTATGTAAGATACTCATTGCCACCTCTTGTTGTCTAGAAGAACCTTACTGGAATTCTGCGCCTAACAAAAATAGGAACAAAATTGCCATTACATAGGTTTGGTTAGGTTAGAGTCCTCTATAGTCCTCTAATCGGGTGGTCTAATAAATTTGTCCTCCGACACACAGTCTGGAGGAATAAATAATACTTAGAAATATGTCAATATAGAAAGATTATGGAACAGTAATTATGCTTACATAAAAAAATCGCTAAAATTAAAATGCATATAATTATAATAAATATAGATTGTGTTTTCTAAGAGAGCTGGTTTTGATATTTACAGTATAAACTACATATATAAACGTAATTAGTATAATATAAAAAGAAGAAATAGCCTCTAAAAGAAAAATAAAAGAGGCTTTTGTAATACAATCTAATAAAAATAAATGTATACTGTTCATGCACCTGTAGATGTTAAGTAATGTATGGCAATCGTTTCTTTGATTTTAAAGAACACAACATACGTAAATATTGTTATCAGTTAGTAATTGTTCATTTTGAAATTTAACTTGACATAATGTCATTTTAACAGAACGTCAACGGTTTTTGTAGACGTATCTGTTTAAAAAAAAACAAAGTTTTCTCGAATAGTTGCATTTAGATATTTTAAATAATTTTTTTCTCTCTTCTTTGTATTTTTTTGCTTCCGACGACGGAAAGAGATATACTTTCCGAAACGTTAAGCATTTTATAGCGTTTTTAAACCACTACCACTACGAACGGCAGCTTTTCATCGGTAGAGCAGTCGTGGATACTGTACTTCACTGGTGAAAAAACTAATTAACAATAATAAATTAAAAATATAGATATTGGGCACCAAGCATGAACAGAGAAAGAAAACACAGTTGTATATTACTTAAAATTAATGACTATATTTATTCATGAGGGACTCTGTTGATAGTTTACTTACTATTCTACAATGTCATTTATGACATTGTAGAATTCTAGCAATTATAGTTGTTATAGGTCGAAGAAAGTTATATTAAAAATAATATTAAATATGTTCAATGAAAGACTATGGAAGACAATATAGATAGAGCTATTAAAAATATATAAAAGGTAGCATTACTTTTTATACGATGTTGAATCCGAGATGTTGCAAGCAGTAGATTGTAGAATTTATTCGGTTATCCATCTATCAAAGTTAGTCTATAACATATAGAAAGTAATACTATTACAAAACGTAATGTTCGCATAGAAACTAAGATCTAAGTCATATTTTAAATACTAATCTGACATAAGTATTTTAACCACTAAGCATAAAGTCTGTACGATATTAAGCATAAACTAAGACTTAAATTTAAACTTAGCTGTTCGTTCTTTAGGTAATCCTGCTTCAAACAATACAGCGTGAGATGGGACTTGTATCACTCCCTCTCGGCTTCGCCGTTGGCTAATATAACAAAAGAGGTCAGTATGAGTACACCATGAACCATTATAGCCGTAACTATCACCTTAGGGCTTAAGCTACATCCATACTGAGATACTACAATCTATACATGAGATAAACTATTCGTACAGTGACACTCGTCCATAGGACATCCGTACATAGGACACTGTCCGCACCTTGGACACTACCCGTATATAGGAAACTACTACCCTTACATGGGACATCCGTCCACACCTTGGACCCTCGAAATACTTTCGAGGGCTTAATAATACACAAATTCATCTGTCCTTTCTTCCATTCAATATTCTGGTACGAGTTGAGTTGGGTCAATCCAAAACTCTACCCTAAAAATACGCAGTAATAATAGCGAATCTAAAAATGATAATATCTCATCTTTACCTGTTTGAAATAGCAGCCGATTCAAATTTTTCAGCAAGATTTAAACAATTACAATTTCTCTAAGCCGGGTTGCTGATGGCGACAGAGCGGCCAAACCAAAAGTGAGGTTATATCTCGGAGAGCAAAACCTTGAAAATGAATGTCCACAAAAGCAGCGCAGGGTTGTCTGAGAACGTTGAAACTACGCCAAGCGTTCCAAATAAATTATCAGGCCTGAACGATACGGAATCCGGTGATGATACACCAGACATCATATATTATATACCTATAAAGGACATGTAACGAACTAAAGACGTTACAATTTTTTTGTTTATTAGTAAGCTACTGCGCTGACAACTGTCTCCCTTGGATTAACGCAGCAGTGTTTACGAAAAAATAACTATTTTATTTTAGTAGATTTTCTTACAGTTGTGAAATACGTATATGACTTTTTGGGAAAGATTAAAATGAATGAAATTTTGAGACATTAAAATATGTTACATAAATACGACATATCTTAATGCTAAAAAAGTGCCGACATATTTACCAGAGACGTGCATATGGGTTATCACTGGAATATTTTTCTTGTTAGCGAAATAGTGTAAGCCATATCAACATAGGTCCGATTCTGCTTTGTTTCGTAGCTACAGGGTGTTAATGTCTTAATATTTTTTCGATTTATTATAATTTTCTTCCAAGTACTTTTAGCGTTTCGAATGAAATTTTGAGGGTAAAAGTTACTATAAATGCGACATATTTTAAAGCCTATAAAAGTGTCGACATATTCACCAGGTACGTGCACATGGGTTATCACTGGAATATTTTTCTAAATAAAGCATGTATGCCACTGACTTTTTTTTCTTTTGTTAACGAAGTAAGCAGTTCAATGCCGATTAAAAGTTGTTTCTTGATATTTTTTCGATTTCGGCCTCCTTGATGAGATAAACGCACTTTAGAAGATGACGAACGCAAGATAAACAAAGCTATATCGGACCTATATTGGTATGAAAAATAAATCTTATTTTTACGCGAGGGGGGTGTCTCCCACGAGAGATAGCACATGTTTTTTGAAACACCCTGTACAGGGTGGCGCTTCTCATACGCAGCGGAAGATCCAAGGACAACGGTAGTTTATATCGAAATGAAATTTTGCCAGCGTATGTAGGTTAACTGAAAGCATTTTATAAAAATATGTAAAATTATACAGGGTGTCCCAAAAAAAGTTACACATCAAAGTTGTGTTTTTCTAATGGAACAACCTATATATTAATTGATTTTCGGATTCTAGGAAAAAAATAAAGGTGAGTTTTATTAAAGAAGCATATACCTAAAATCTAAGGATTTTGACATATTTTATATATTATGAATATGATGGGAAAATTTAAAATTTCGATAACAGTTACCTAAATTTTAGTTGACTTTGTATAGCCTCATATTTAATTACATTAACCATTGTATGTTAAACCAAATTGAAATTTGACGCGAAAAGTTATACAGGATGAGTCAAAATTAATATGGAACATTAGTCCCTTTAAAAACCAAGTTACTTCTTTATTTTAAATGGAACACCCAGTATATTTTTTCGGTGTTAAATGGGGACTTTATATATCTTCAAAATATGATTAAGGTTGCCTACACCTTAGACAAAGATTTTCCTAGATATTTTAATTTTTATGATTTTGTGTCTTTTTTTAATAATTAAATTTAATAATTAAAAAAATAAAGATTTTAGAGTTAAATACTCAAAGGTAATAAAAAGATACACGTTTAAAACATATTTTAATAATTACAGAATTAAAACTAGATATAAAATTTATAATTATGTGACAAAAATTAGCTAGAAGAAATGAAATGCTCAAAATGCTTCCTTTCCTGTTAACTGCATAAAATGATTGTCTTTTTAAAAGGATCTTTTCATTTTAAAAGGCCTATATGGAGTTCTACCTCGAAAAAAGCAGCTACAGTAATTTCTCTCATGTTGTCGACAATAGTTGGTCGAGTTTTGTAAACACTGTATTTAACATATCCCCATTAAAAAAACAGACTAGATAAAATCAGGAGCATTTAAGAATTCTAATAATTGGTGAATGCACACTGCATTCGCCATTGAATAGAATAATATCAATTCTTTCTGATGTAGGATAGGTTTGCATTTTCGGCAAATTTCTGAGAATTTTTTTGTTTTAACTGACACAAAATGATAACTAGTTGTTAAAGTTGGACTAATTAGACAGATGTGTTGAAGTTACGCCAGACATATCACAGCCACCTAGATTTTATCAAATTATAAAGATCTACTCAGATCAAATCATGTAAATGAAATTATCTGGGAAAATCTTTGTTTGAGGGGTAGGCAACCTTAATAGTATTTTGAAGAGACATGAAGTCTCCATTGAATATCGGAGTAATATGCTGGATGTTCCATTTAAAATAAAAGAGTAATATGCTTTTAAAGGTGACCAATGTTCCATATTAATTTTGTCTCACCCTGTATAACTTTTTGTATCAAGTTTTAATTTAATTTAAATTACTATAGTTAGTTTAACTGCATATTAGGCTATACCGGGTAAATTCCAATTTAGGTAGATTTTATTGTAATTTAAAAATAAAATTGTTCTTTATTTCTAGAAAATGTTAAATGAATGTGTCAAAAACCTTACATTTTAATCATATACTTCTCTTATAAAACTCACCTTTATTTTTCTCCCAGAATTCGAAAATCAATTAATATACAGATTCATTACAAAAAACACAACTTTGATATGTAACTTTATTTGGAGACACCCTATAGAACTCTCTATATTTTTAAAAAGTGCTCTGAATTTCTTACAAAATTTCATTTCAATACAAACTGTCTTTCTCCTTGGAGCCTCCGCGGCGTATGAGAGGCGCCACCCTGTATAGGAGTCAAATTTCTACATTAATAATGTTATTATTAGCTTTCTCTTGTAAAATTACAACATACCCAATCACTCCCTGTCTCTTGGGGTGTAATTCGGTTGATAAATATCGGTTCCCGACCTCAGGCTGACCGACAGTTTCTTCATTTCGAAACTGTCACCGCAAAACTGGGGTATGGACAGTAACCCGCTGGACTGTTCCATCCAAATTACCTCCCTGTCCACACGCGCCCTGTTATTACTAAGATGGTCCTGCCGACCGGTAATTTGTCAAGTAGATCGCAGTAATCTGATACCGGTGTGATGTTATGTCGCGCGGGCGAGATGGACCCCATTAGGATTCCGTCTTTGGATAAGTCGAACTGGAGGGAGATGGAGATGCAGTTTCGTAACCTTAAACGCTTTTACGGACTTTCTCTAACTAGCGACATCGATCAAACAAGATTGAGCTGAATTTGTTAAATAAATAATAGTTTATTGCTCGACAGGTTAATAATCCAAATTAAAGACAATTAGGTAAATAAAATGTAAATTCAAAAGTAAAACAATAAATATTCCTTCAAATAAAATAAAATGAAATAATTGAATAAACAGAACATTGATAATTTATTATTGGAAATTAAATTAATGTATACCGGGTGCGTCTCAAAAGTGCCTCACCCCTATAACTTTTTTATTTTTTCTGTTAAAAAAACGAGATTTAGTATGTTAGTATATGACATAAATTAGGACGTATTCAATTGTTTTTGGTTTTGGGATGACTAAAGGTTGTCCTATTCACCGGAAATGACAACAAATTTTGATTTTTAAATGGCACCCTCGGTATTTTTTCACTTTATTCTATAGAAAATGACATTCTGAATAGAATGAAATATCATATGCCAGCTTTTGACAATCTCGCTTAATAAAAAATCGTATTTTAAAATTCAGTATAGAGTGCCATGGATATGTTAAAAACACTGGTTCTTAGTAAAATAAAAACACTAAATCACCACAATACACCAAAACACTTTTACTTTTACACTGGACGCGCGTTTCGCTAACCATGTTAGCATCATCAGCATGGTGTATTGTGGTGATTTAGTGTTTTTATTTTGCTGTGTAACACCAAAGGTTCCAACCCTCAACTGTAACTAATTCTTAATCAAGGAGCCTTGGAAAAATAGATTTGATCGTCCAATGTTTTTAGTGTCTTCTGGCCAGTTAGAAAATGCCCAAATCGTATTTTTTATCATACCTCAATTTTTTCAAATGGAACGACGATGGGTGACTCATTAGCATATTTGGAAAAAGCATTTTTTAGGAATAATTTAATACCACACACCTGGTATTTCGAGTCAAATTTTCATTACGAACCGCAAGTTATAATTTCAAATAAACTATATGGGAAAATGTCAAAAGTTGACATATGATATGTCATTTTATTCAGAATGTCATTTTCTTTCGAATAAAGTAAAAAAAAATATCGAGGGTGCCATTTAAAAATCAAAATTTCCAGTCATTTCTGGTGAAACAGAGGAAGTGACCAAAAACAATTGAATACGTTAATCAATCCTAATTCATGTCATATACTAACATACCGAATCTCGTTTTTTAACAGAAAAATAAAAAAGTTATAGGGGTGAGCCACTTTTGAGCCGCACCCGGTATAGAGGATTTTTATTGATAGCCTGGGGGATGACTAAAGGTTGTCGCCCACTAGACCACGGCGCGACGCGGCGCGGCGCCATGTGGGAATTTCTTTTGTCTGCTTGCCATGTATTTAAATGGACCAACGCACATTAGAGCGCGCAGCGCAGAAGCCCGCCGCGGGATTTCCGTCAAGAAGTCGGAAGACTTCTCTAGCAACTTTTTTCCGTCTCCCGCGTTACGGCGCGTTGCAGTGTGCGTACTCACAAGGGAAATAATTTTGCATTCGAGTCTTTTCAGTTGGCTTTTTGACTAGGAACTAGTGATATGTATCAATGGCAGAATTGTATTTTTAAAGGTAAATTAGGCAAATCGATTTTCATAAAGGAATATGATATTTTTTTTAGTCTTCCCTCACTAGAGAGAGATGGACGAAATGCCTTTCTATCAAAGATTTAATATAATTGAGGGGTGTAGAGGCAAAACTGGCAATCTCCACTTTTTAACAAAAGTGACAATCTCCATTTTTAAATTCTAATTACCTAAATATATAAAAAGATCAGGTTTTTTTGACCACATAACTAATATACACATCAGAATAAATAAGAATTATCAAAAATATTAGTAATTTGTCTCTTCAGAAAAAATATGATGAGTAGATATACCCGGTGTTTTTTCTTCTAAAACCCTCAATTGAGGAGTGCGTAAAATGTTTCCTTTATATTTTGTAATACTGAAAAAAAAATGATTTTGTCTTTTATTAAATCTGGAAAAAGATGGTAAAATTCTCCAAACTTCTTTCTTTTTTTGTTAATCGTATGAGTCTAAACTTTTCCTCACCCCCTCTTCCTCTTCCTCTGTTAGAAGAGCACAAAAAATACGCTTTCGTCCGTACTTGAACTCATTGCTTTAAAAACTAAACTACAGTAAGTAAAAAACACTTCGACTATAACTAAATAGCGTTGCCGCGTTTCAAAAGCGCGCTATAGTGGGCGCAGTCCCGTCGCAGCCGGAAAAAATTCTCTTCCCAGCGCCGCGCCGCGCAGCGGTCTAGTGGGCGACAACCTTAAGTCTCCAAGTAAGACCGGCTAGGATCTTCTCCATCTCGCGTCTAACTCTGTTGATGTCTAGATTAATATGTGATAACATTAAATAATGAACAGGCTCGGTAAATTGATGACTTTGTGGCAGTGCAAATTTATGAGGTGTGCAGGTAAGGTGAATAACCCTGCATATATACCCATGAAACTTAAAATTAAAGCTTTTGGGTTATACAATAAAAAAGCTGTTTTATTATTGGATTTTATATTTATGTGTAATACCGCAATACCCAGACGTTTTCAAGAGTTAATTATTATGCTGTGCTTTTTATTAGGGCGGGGTAATATATTATATGGTAGCTATTACAACTTGTTTACATTTATGCCATAGGAAAATCAAATATTGTCCTATTTTGTGGTAAATGTAAACATATTTTTTTAAATGGGGTAATAATGAACCAAGAACTATAGAAGTTTATTTTAGTTGAATTATAAGTTTATCAATGTGTTTACAATTTGTTTACAATTTTCCCCATGGAGACAAAATAAAACATTTTATTATAAAGACAAATTTTTTATTACTGTTTCATTAAAAGTGTATTAAAAATATTAAGGTTTTCAAAAACAACTATCTTTCCGGAAAGCGAATATATTATCTTCCTTCCTACAAATTTGATTTGTGGTTGTAGAATGGCTTCGACCATATCAAGATTAACATAATGATGTGGCTTCGTTAATGTAGAAATCCGTACTAGTCCCGTCCTCATCTGTCTATTGTACCACACATACATACTTATACTCGATACAATGCAGTACAGTGTTTTTAGGAAATCCTTTATATATTTTACAAGAACGAAGGTGTCCACTTGTAAGTCATCCCATTTTTCCTACTAACTACTGTTACTACTGATTACTAATACCCTACTAACTAGTTTCTATGGTAATAT
Source organism: Sitophilus oryzae (assembly GCF_002938485.1). NCBI lineage: Eukaryota > Metazoa > Arthropoda > Insecta > Coleoptera > Curculionidae > Sitophilus > Sitophilus oryzae. The sequence continues at coordinate 3,338,361 of NW_022146927.1, read as the reverse complement.
CAATACATTTCATTCTTTGATTGATGGTAATTAATAATGTTGATTAACGTCATATTCTTTGCTGTTGTTAAAGTATCAGATTTTTCGATAAGTGTCATCACTCTTTCCGTAGTATTGAACTAAATAAATTTTGTGCTTCTTTAACATTTTAAAACAACAAAAAATATGACGTTAATTAAAATTCTATGAATAACAAAGAATGAAAACGAAGTTAAATTACCATAGCAACGCGTCTTGATTTTTAGGAAAAAATTCAACAATATGTTCAGGTTTTTCTTAATTTTCTCTAAAACGGTATGGAAATTTGGAAAAGTATAAACGGGATTAAACCATTTTAGAACAGCAACATTTTTTATGAAGAATGCATTTTTTCTCAAAATGCAATAAAGAAGTTTTTCCTCTTGTAAAGGCAATCCGGGGGGACATACTGTAGTTATTAATACAACTCCGGACTTTATTTTTCTTGCCAACATATACTTTTTTACTGAAAAGCTTTCTTAAAGTTAGTACTTGTGTTAAGGAAATTTGAGCTCGTTTGTTTATCCAGAGGCGCCATGTTGTCTTACTATTTTCAAGTCTTCGCTATTAGGTAGTTTGTCAAGTAGATTGCAGTAATAGGATGTGGGCGGGATAGTTTAGCGGCGAGGAGGCTATTAAGAGTCCGAATTGGCGAGGTCGAGCTACAAGTAAGTCGAAACGTAGGGCTGTAACCCTAAACCTTTTGCGGTGGCGAACGGAAGCCTTTCTCTAAATTGTTAATTTGGAACTCCGGACATCAATCAAAGGGGCCGGACAAAATTTGGTATTCATGAGGCAGTGCGTTCAGACGACCTTAAGGTTTTTCGGTTCGCAGATTAAATTATTTTGTTAGTCTTTAAATTCGCGTAGGACCAACTTGCCAGTTGTGGAAATTGAAATATAAACATTGAAATATAAATAAAATTAGTGGTTGAGTAATACCGCATGGTTGGGATGATAAAACGGTGTCAGCGATGGCTATGAAATGAAGATCGCTGTCATTTTATATGTAAATTTATATGGGAAATGTCATCGATCGTCATTTCTCAGCCCCCTAGATTACCGTACGCACTAAAACATTATATCCCTTGATCTAGCCACAGCGCGAAAAACTGACCAATCAAATTCGATGTTCTGTTTCCAGGGTCAGAATATTATTGTGTGCGAAAACATTATGACCCTTGATCTAGCCACAGCGCGATTCTGCCACGCACTTTAGTATACAAGATACAAGTAATACGTGTTTGCAGCTGTTTATTAGTAAGACTATAGGCTCTTTTTGTAAGCACCAGGCAGGAGTTCTACATTACTTTCAGAGGGCATCTTTAAATGCTCCAAGCTGTAGTACAGAATCAAGATACTTAATGGCTCAACTAGCTTTTGGAGAAAATGTACAGCCGAAGTAGTTTTATATGCCATTTATAAATCAAAAGCTAAATGAAACTATGAGTGGTGCTCCTGAGTTTTCAGATAATATGAGTTCAGATATTAGTCTGCTACCCAAGAATGATACGACAAATTGTCAAGGCTTCACTGAACACCAATCTGGGGAAAATATTAATGATTTTCATTCGAGTCACTTATTAATCTGTTGAAGGAAAAAAACAAAATTTGGTACTACTACCCAAAGTGTTAATAGATATTCACGTACAACCAACGTCTATTGCTAGAAGAAGACCAGGAATTGTAAGGGGATGCAAAAGAGCTCCTATAGGCCGCGAAGCAGAATACGATCCCAAAAAAAGACCAAAACGGCACAATTTGGCAGATAATGTCAAAGGAAATCGCCCTAATGCTATAAAACATGGCACTGCGCATTGAGCATGGTCTCATACTTAATGATTAATGTTGTACGTTTTTTAAATATTTATTTTAATAAAAACTTGTTTCTTAGGAGGTATTTATTTATTTAAATAATTTTTTACCATGAAATATTCCAAATAAAGTATATCCTGCTTAATGGTGCTCGCTGTATTGTATGCAACGTTCTGACCCACGATTTGACGCACAATACCATTATGACCCTGAAAATAGAACAACACATTTGATTGGTCGGTCGTTTGCCATGACGTGGCTAGATCAAGAGTCATAATATTTTAATGCACACGGTACTAATTCTGTAATTTTAGCCCAGAATGGTATGGAAAAAGATATAATTTTTGCTTCAGAAAAAAAACTGAATAAATATTGTCTAAGCCTTTGTAGCAGGTCCTTTTCTTTGAAAAAAAAATGGGTATTTCGCCATTGAGAGACCAAAAAAAGTTATTTTCCTAAACACCGTTGTGTAGGATGAAAACGGAAACTATATTTGATATCAATTAACATTTAGTTTTAGACATATGTACTTGACGCCAGGCTGACCAATTGGAATTTAAATTTCCCGCTGGGATTCAGGTGGTAACTCTGCTGTAAAAAATGTCAAGTTTCCACATTTATTTATTTATAATAGACAGGCAAAATATCAAAATAAAAACTTGTTATACAATTTTGTATATACGAATATATTTTAGTGTACCAGTAATACTTCAATGTCACTAAGGTTTGCACAATAGTAAAATATTTAATTTATGCTTGTTTTAGTGGCATTTCGTTGAAGATTAAAATCAGAACTTTTAATATCATATTGTTACGAAACTCCTTATATTTGTAGAATGTTTACCTCTATTAGCCCTTTTTATCATTTCCCGCGGCATTGTAAAGCATTGTTCTCGATCCTTCAAGATGGGCTACGAATAATCCAGCACTTACTAAACTTACCATAGTCCGTAGAGTAGAGGTGGGCAAAGATTGAACGAGTCGTTCATTTGAACGAGTATTAAAAACGAATCGTGAGATTCGATTCACCATTTAGAATACGGTTCGTTCAATTGAATCGTGGCCAGGACGGTGTTGTATTACCGTTTTGTTGTATTTGAACGAACGAGTTGTAAAAAAGAGCTGTAGGAATTATTGAATCGGATCACAAAGAGTCGTGAGAATTAATTCATTGCTTACGATATACGGTTCGTTTAGTTGAATCGTGCCAGCCCGGATCCATAAACTGTGAACGATGAGTCGTTAAAAAGATTCGTAAAATTGAATTGGATCATAAGGCAACTCGGTCGTTCAAAGAATCGTGAGAGTTAATTCATTACATACAATACGGTTCGTTCAATTGAATCGTGGCCAGCACGGCAGCACCGATCCATAAGATTTGAACGATGAGCCGTGAAAAAGAATCGTGATTTCTCACAATTCTCACGATTCTTTTTTCGGATTACAATGCGACTCTGATTTGGAGCGTGTTCCTACGACCGGCGCCGACGGTGGCGGCCGCGGTGCGCGGTGATATAGGCATAGAGAGATCGGTCTTGATCGGTCGGGTGTCGGGTACCATATTTCGACTTGAACAAAAGCCCTAAACAAACAGCATAGGCATAAATTTCCCGTTTAAAGAACATCAACCCATAGACGAGGAAACAAGAAATATTCCTCTTCGCTATTTCAACACCTATGCTTCATGTAGTATACATGATCTTCACTATATTCAACCTTGGCCTACTTCGATTTACTTCGTGAGTAATGCAGAGGACGTTTAATGTTAAGCAATTCTTAGCTCACCTTGAAAAAAAAGTAAAAAGAAAATTAAGATTTACAGTGTAATTGAGGCTATAATACATCAATTTTATATTACATGTAGGTATACATTTTTTCAGTCGGTTGCTCATTTTATGATTTGGTAGTTAAATGTTAAAAATACATCTACCATATTCTTTTCTGCTAAACGAAAATATTTCCCCGCGAGGCAAGCGTGAAGGAAAAAGGTAGTATAACATTTTCCGCCACATGCTTGTGCCCTTTTAAATATTACTTGATGTTTATTACATGAGCAGACTCCTATCGATCAAAACGGAGCGATGCGCTATTGTTCGCGTTACCTTTTCTGAAGAAATCATTAAATACATTTTTACATTATTTGCTGAGTTTGAATGTACAGAAATATATATGTACAGGTTTTTTTACGCAACTAATTTATTATAAGCTCTTTAGGATCTAATATAGATACAAATTTGAATATTTCAAATTATCTAAGTTTATTTCGAGATGTAGTTTCTTTTTAAAATAACCTTCTATTTTCAACTTTTTGGCACTTCGGTTTTACCAGAATTACTCGACATCTTTATTATTTTAGATAGAATTGATAGATAAACACATGGAATCTAAACATGCGGAAGAAAAAGATCTTTCAATAAAGTTTAAAACATTCAGGGTGTTCCATTAAAAAAAAGTGAAGTTATTATTTTTCTTAATTTTCTGATCCTCTTTTGTAAGCCAAGTTTAAGTCTTCAATAAGCCAATTTAATGTAAACCCAAGGGAACCGTTCACGTATACGTGAGTACCCTATACCAAAAAGGGCCATTTACACTCTCAGTTAATTTGCGTAAACTGGTTTGCTCATACCAAACTGCACCAATAATATTAGACTATCTTTAAAAACTCACCACAATTAAATACACATTCGATAAAGAAATTGTGACGTGAAATGTTCACCAAAAAATGTGACAGCTATCTAAAACCGTGCTAACGCTCAGTTAACAACGACGGCTAGACAGATTTTTATTCAAGCCAAATTTTTGAACCGCTATGACAAACTAATAGTCTTTTGAAGTAATAGGCTTTGAACTGCTATGACAAACTAGCGAGATATGAAATGTCTCGTGTTTTTTTGGGGGGAAAATCTCCAGTAGATAAGACTGCAGGCATGGTACTAAATATTTGTGAAAACCATGTACCTAAGTTTATCCCATTTTGGAATAATTCGAGTTTTACGTTAAATATGATATTTTCAGAGCGAATGATAATTAAATATTCTTCAGTTTCAGTGATTTTTTTTCATTCAGTGTCGGTCATTTTTCATAACCGGCTGATCTATTTCGGATGTTCAAAATGTCTTTATTTTTTTTATTTCACTTCTTTTTATGTTAAGTCTATCGTTAAAATAGTAGTATTTTGAGAGCCAATTTTGGAAATTCCATTTTTTTACTTTTAAATAAATTTAAAATATATTATATGGAAGCAGACATAAATAATTCCTTTCGTCGATGGATCGACGTGTTTACGAATTTGCACCGTAAATGTAATCAAAACAATCCATATTCATGAGTCGGTCAAACAAAGCGGTTAAACAAATATCGCCGTACTCTATTCGATGCAATTCGCTCGCCAATGAAAAGGAAGAAAATAATTGACAATTGTGCTTATTCTAGGGATGTGGTAAGTGTTCTCATTTACATTATTACTACACACTTATTTTTACAGGTGTTTTTTTAACATAATCTATACAGGATCTTCCATTCAACTTGTTTATTAAAGTTTTTTAGGATATAATTTAGATACAAATGTAAATGTTTTAGGTGGTTTTGAGGTGTAAGGATCTCTTGAAGTGTAACTTGTAAAATTGGAAACTTATTGAGTACTTATATTTAATATAAGCATATTAAATTAACCATAATATAAAGTAATTCTTTACTAAAGAGATGCTGTTGATGACTTACTTTTGATCTTAGTATCTGTATCTGGTATGTACAGGGTGTCCCACTAAGAATAGCTCTCTAAAATATTTATAACTAAAGAGACTATGACAAATTGCTGGAAATTATTTTCAAGTTTGTAGAACGCCCGCTAAGCGGCGCAACTGCAACAAAAAATAAGAAAATGGAGTTTTACACAATTTTGCCTAGATAAGGTGTACTATAAGTAATAGCTTCTTAATCTTCAGTAAATTTTAAATATTTTTTGTTAGAGCCATTTTTACCCTATCTACCAAAATAAAGTGGTAGGGGAAAGTTAGATCTATTTTTAAATATTAATAACTCTGGACTGTATGATCGGAATCCAACAAGCGAGGGCTCGTTTAAAAGAGCGTTTCTTACTCTATATTATACCATATAAACAATAATAATAAACTTTTGAACGTAGACGCTAGGGGGCGTTGTCTTACAATTTAACAAACATTGCGCGTTTTTTCAAAAAAATTAAATGCAATAGTGTATGTAATTTTAGCTGATCGTAAAGAATAGTAAAAGCTTAAAAAGTCAGCGAAAACCTCATCTTGATATCTTCTTTCAAACCGAAGATATTAGCAAAATTATAATCTTCTTCTTTACGTGCCGTCTCTTTCGTGGAGGTTGGCGATCACATTGGCAAAATTTTCACCATTCTCGGCTTTCCTTATGAGTTCTTCAAAAGTTAGGTGAGTCCAGTTTCTGATGTTTCTCAACCAAGATAGTTTCTTCCTGCCGAGACCTCTCTTTCCTTCAATCTTACCCTTAACTATCAATTATAAGACGTGGTATTTTTCATTTCTCAATATATGTCCTAAGTATGATGTTTTTCTTATTTTTATTATATTGAACAATTCTCTTTCTCTGCCTATTCTGTTGTAGACTTCGGTATTTGTGATATGGACTGTCCATGGAATTTTAAGCATTCTTCGATATATCCATGTTTCGAACGATTCGAGGCGATTCATCTCCTGAGCTTTCAGTGTCCATGTTTCTGCTCCGTATAACATGATTGATAACAGGATTGACCAAACATAACACTTAAAATTATAATATATACCAAAAAATAAGCTCTTAATTACCTTACTTTTACAATACGGTATCAGTAGCCCTCTTGATTATGTCTATTCTAACATAAAATAAGATAGAAACAGTTAGTTTATTTTAAAATCGTCGAAATACCAGAATACCATAATACCAGAGGTATTAATATCTAATAATTAAGATATTAATAACAGTGGACAAGAAACGATAATTCAGTGAAGTCATGGTAGGTTTTGGAAAAAAGTTGCTTTTCACGTAATAGTATAAACGTCAAATTGTTATTAGATCAACATTTTGATAGTCTTAGCAGCGTTTTTTTTTTATCTTTTGATTGCTTTTTCAAAATGCCAACAACTTCAACTACTTCAAATAATAAAATTAAATAACTGGACTGAATCATCGTTTCTTGTCCACTGTTATTAATATCTTAATTATTAGATATCTGGTATTATGGTATTCTGGTATTTCGTCGATTTTAAAATAAACTAACTGTTTCTATCTTATTTTTTGTTAGAATGGACATCAAGAGGGCTACTGATACCGTATTGTAAACATAAGGTAATTAAGGGCTTATTTTTTGGTATCTTTATAATTTTGCTAATATCTTCGGTTTGAAAGAAGATATCAAGATGCGGTTTTCGCTGACTTTTTAAGCTTTTACTACTCTTTCCGGTCAGCTAAAATTACATATACTATTGCATTTTATTTTTTTGAAAAAACACGCAATGTTTGTTACATTGTAAGACAACGCCCCTTAGCGTCTATGTTCAAAAGCTTATTATTATTGTTTATACGGTATAATATAGAGTAAGAAATGTTTTTTTAAACGAGCCCTCGCTTGTTGGATTCCGATCATCCAGTCCAGAGTTATTAATATTTAAATAGAAACAGATCTAACTTTCCCCCACCACTTTATTTTGGTAGATAGAGAAAAATGGCTCTAACAAAAAGTATTCAAAATTTACTGAAGATTTTGAAGCTATTACTTATAGTACACCTTATCTACGCAAAATTGTGTAAAAACTCTATTTTCTTATTTTTTGTTGCAGTTGCGCCCCCTAGCGGTCGTTCTACAAACTTAAATAATTTCCAGCAATTTCTCATAGTCTCTTTAGTTATAAATATTTTTTTCCGCAGACCCTACGGCTAATACTTTCCGAGATACAGCCGAGAGCTATTCTTAGTGGGACACCCGGTACATGTGTATACAGGGTGTCTTCATATTCCGTGTACATAGAACTACTACGTACTTTTGGAATCAAAATAAGTGCATTGGACACAATTTACCTCTATACAAAAGTGCGTCGTTTGCCGTCAGAGGGCATCAAACTTTAAAAAAAAAAAGGCATTTTTTTCAGATATGTAAAGAGCCGTTATTCTGATTAGAATGAGATTTTGGGTGTCTATATTTTGCTAAGTGCTTTAACATTTGACTTACAAGAAATCAAGAAAAAGTACGAGAATGGTAAAAACTACTCCCACCGCTACATAAATTTTAGTATAAATATTTTTCAACTCTACCGACGACCGATTTTTTTCCGTAAAATGACCCTTCTAGTATTTACTACATTTTTTGTCTCTTTTAAAAAAACGCCACAGCGCATACTCTGAGGAAAAAAAATATTTTTCTGAAGCTGACTTCCAAAAAAATGTTTTGTCACATCAAGCTATGGAGGCGCATAAAATATATTATGCTTTAATAATTTAGTTGGCAAAAAATTGAATTTTATGTTAGTATGATTAATTATATTTGACAATAAGCTTCATAAAAAGCTTAAAAGTTAATACCTACATTTTAAATTATTTAACGTTCTGGTTTATTTCATATGCCCCCTAACGAACAAATGAAGCACGGTTTTTTGTATAAAGGTAAATGTTGTGCAACTAGCTTATTTTAATTCAGAAAATACCTAGATGTTCTATGTCCACGGTATATTGGAACACCCTGTATAATTTTTAAGTCTGCTGTGGAAAAATAAATTCTCTAAACATTTTTTTCTCAAAAACTATGCGGCGCTTTTTACAATAGACAAAAATTGTAGTAAATACTAGAAGGACCATTTTACGAAAAGAAAATCTGTCGACGATAAAGTTATAAAATATTTATACTAAAATTTACGTAGGGTTGGTGGTAGTTTTCACCCTTCCCGTATTTTTCTCGGATGGAATGGAATGGAAATGGGAATAACGGTTCTTAAAATATTTGTAAAAATGTGTTTATTTTTTTATTCCCTCTAGCGGACAAACTAAGCAAATAAGTATTCGTTGATATTCAATGCATAGATGAGTATTAATGAAATTCTATATTATCTGTTTAGCAATTAGTACGTAAATTTAATTTTACACACAAACTAGCTGTGTCGGGCGAATTCTCTTTATTTTTAATTACTTTCCTGGTATCTTTATTTATGAATTTTTGTGTAGATACCGTATGTTCGTAAATAATTATAATTAAGCAAGTCATGGATTAATATTTTGAAACTAAAATATGGTTTGGTTTGGCTGCTTTTTAGCTGAATATGTTTTTTCTGGCCTAATATGAAAGTCCTTTTTAAATGTTTTAATTAATCACAAGCTCCACAATGCAATTACTTCTGAAAAGAAACTTTCTTCTTGTTAAATTGATTTAATTTTAAGATTTTATACGGGGTTATTAAGGTAATTCTATACAGGCTAAATGGTTTCATTTCTAGAAAATGTAGTATTAAACTAAATTCCGTATGGTTCAGAGTCTGCCATATATTGTGGGAAGGATATTAAAATTATATGTTTTTTTTTAAATGGCGCACCTTGTGTATTAATGTACTTTTTGTTTCTATGAGTAAAGGTCACTTGGATTAATGTTTATCTTAATCCAATTTTTGGTGGAGACTGTAGGTAAATATCTTACCATCAACTAGAACGTCAGCACGCTGACTCAGAAACTGAAAGAGTATAACTTTATAGTTTAATTTAAGATCCTGCTGCAGGATTATTACGCTCATCATATTTTTAATCAAAACCTAATGTTTACATATATTTATGAATAGGGGAATACACTTTTAACAGGGTGCCAATCAAAAAGTTTAAATCTGTATCTCATGTGAATTACAGTCGGGTATTTTATTGATGAAAGAGCCATATGTAATAAAAACGCAAATATTTGCGAAACCGTTAAAACTTTTGAAATACTTTAAATATAAAAAAAATGTTTATTTTTAATTCTCCGTTTAACAAAGGAATAATATACAGATGTTCCATTAAAAAAAATCATCCCGATCCATTCACATTTTTTTGAGCGACACTGTAGAAGTTAAAATATTTTCCTAAAATACATGCTAACACATACTTTAGGTTGGCACTTATATAAAATTCCTATTTTTTATTATAGGAGCTACAGATACCCGACGCACTATTACCGGGCCCGTATAAAGTATTAGCACAAATTATACAGATTATAAACTTTGTTTTTTCTTTATTGTTTTTCGTGGTTCCAATGTTCGGAATCGGGCACTAGTTAAGTTACTAGTTTGCGCACATAGCACGCCCACTTATGGCCTCTAAAATTGTGCACAGCGCCTGACCGGCACAGTTATTAGAGAGATATCGGAAAACCGAATAGCGTCTTGTAGTATTTACGCGTACCTTATCATGGTTATGATATGCGCGACTCGAATTTTTAACGCAACACCCGCTAATAACGTTACCGCCTAACGTAATTTGCGGATCAGTTACACCAGGCGCTATTTCTAAATAACGTTTAAAAATTGCTTAAATGGGCATGTGCGGGTATTTGACAACCGGGGCCGGCCGGCTAGATCTTTTATTTTAGGTAATGTTTGAATTGTTTTGAATTTAATGGTATTATATCAAATTGGTAATTTGATATTTAAGTAATTGGGATTAGTTTTAATTAAATAAATATGGCCCAAAATATGGATTCCACCTCTTCCAATATTAAAGTATCTATAAAGAGGCTTAGATTTAGAGCAGATGAGACTACTTAGCCCTTCTAAGAGAATTTGTTGCTTGTTGCCCTAAACCCACTGGCAGACGTTGAACAATAAAGCACTGGAAATAAGCACTTTAGCTCTTTAGTTTTAAAATACCTAGTAAACAAAACAATTTCAAAGTTAGGTTAAGTTTAAATAGCGGGCGCGACGGGCACAGAATTCTTTCCGATCCAATAACTATAGATGAAGAGAGTTAATACCACCTCACGTAAAGGAAATAACACCTGGCCTTATTAACGTCCATGCACGCTATTCGGTTTAGCAATATCTCCCTATTACGCTGTTTATTGTTATTTTACGCGAGTTTATTTTTGCGCACAGGAAATTTTACTCGTTTGCACATCGTCATAAAAAACAATTTTCGTATCACGAATTAGGGACAAGATTTTGATCTGTATACTTATAGGATACCTAATCTGTGGTATTAGGAACTTGAACCCACTATTAGGGACTTTGAACCCAGGCAACCCCTATTTGCGGCAACTTTTTCATAGACACCCGTATAACATCATGCACAGACAAAAAATAGCTTTAATTTGAGATGTAAAATGTAGAATGTTTAGGAGGGGAGTTAATCAGCGCGTCCTTACAGATCTATTGTGTGTTCCCCTTTCTTGAGTTAGAACTCATCATACAGTCCCAGGGCTTTAACAAAAGCCAGTATCTGAGAAGGCTCCACAGAGGCCAGCTCTCTATCTTCGACATCAGTCGTACTAAGGTTCATGGCACGAACGGTCGTCGTCGTCTCGGCGCACTCAGTGATAAGGTGTTCTGGTGTTTCCCCATTCTCCCCACAGAATCTGCGTTCGCCGTTGTTTCCCACCCTCAGCCTACTGAGGTGTTCGTTGAGGAGACAGTGTCCTATTAGAAACTCCGTGACAATCCGGAGATTGTTCTTACTTAAATCAAGAAAAATCTTTGATTTTTTTCAGTCGTTAGTTCCGATGAACTTTTTCGAGTATCTTAGACCGTTGGAGGACACCCATTCCAGGTTACGAATGGATTCATCTTCATATAAACGATCAAAAAAAATTATGAACGTAATGTCATCTCCAAAATCAGTTATTATTATTATATTATTAATTAAACATAGTTGCGGCAAATTTTTTATTGGCACCCTGTTAAAAGTGTATTTCCCTATTCATAGATACGTAAAAATTAGGTTTTGATTAAAAATATGATGAGCGTAATAACATGCAGCCGGATCCTGTCTTATTACTGACACTTAACTTATTATATAAATCAAAATGTATACTTGCAAACACGAATAAGTTTATAGTATCTTTGTTGCCCGTGCCTTCACCAATAGATTACCATTACCTTTCAAGTCTGACTTCTGACCGCTTAAATTACACAAAACAACCTAGCGTGTCGACATAGCTGGGCTGTTGCCCCAAGAAAGAAAGCGAAACACAAATAGAAAAAAAAACGAATTTAGTTACAAATTAATTATTGTCTATGTTTGACTCAAGAATAATTGTACAAGAACAGTTTTGTTTCGTATATCGGTTCATTTGAATAACAATGCTTCGTTATGGTGCCAATTTTCTTAATCGAATGACATGGCAATTAAAAGGAAGGAAATGTCAAGGACTTGGTGCGGCACTATTCCCGGATCTCCCACGGTGCAGCCGCTGCTGAAGTCTTAATGTTGCCGACGATGCATTTTCCATTTCCTGCGATGAAAGAATCGCTCTCCCGAGAATTTTCTTCTAGCATCCCTAATTTCCAATTAGATAGAGGCAGTCTAAAAGCTTTTTCGTGTTTCTGTACAACAGAAGAAAGATTTGAGTCGCTCGGTATCTATAATTTTTGTCGCTCGGTTAGGGCTGAGACCGTATATAGTAAACTAACCATTTATTACATAATTTACTGCTGCAGTAAAATGTTTGTGTTGTATACTATGTATGTTAGTGCTGTATGCCTGTACTTGTCTTCCCTTTTTATGACAATGTGGGAAAGCTGGGGTTTTTAGAAAACATTTTAGAAAAAATCGCTACATATGCAGAATAACCGATTTTTTAACTGCTAGAAATTTATATTTATGGTTCATTGAGTACAGATAAATAGTATTCATATATTTATCCATAAACAACTAATTTTGGATATTTGAAATAGTAGAAAATACAATTTGTTATTCTTTTAATTATATGCTAAGAAAAATATGTTGTTTAGTTAAACAAAATCACTAAAACATTATTTTTTGCACTTCCTTATGTATTGTTGCCATCAGAAATAATTCAAATTGTTTACATTAATCATTTACAATTAATCTTATAGCACAGCTTAAGTAAAAACCAGCTCGGACAGTGTAGCGTGCCGCTTTGATCTTTTTACGCTCGGATTTGCGATTCGAAAGAGGGGGAACACTAGAGCGGCGAGGTCTCTCGCCAAAACCAATAGCCGCCTAAGCGCCAGTCAGCCCAGAGATGTATTCAAAAAAAATTTACACGTGACGTAAAAAATTATTCGACTGGTGCTAGAACATAATTTAGATACACGTTTTTTAAATTGTTGACTTTCAATAAATATGCATTCTCAAAGAAAAACATTTAAAAAACAAATTAATTAATTTATTTCTAGAAATAACAGCAAAATGAAATAGGTACATTGATTACTTATAGTTATTTACGAATGTTTCTAAATAATCTAAAGTTTCTAAAAAAAAAAAAGCTTTCGGTTTTTGTTTGCTACATTTAAGTTCTTATTAATATTCTTTAAGGTATAATAAATTCTAACTTTTGCGTATAATTTTAACAAAAAATACATTATAGGAAAATTTTGATTGATGGTTGAATTTAATTGTCTGAAATAATTTAACGAATTTACATAATATATTTTCATTTAAGGAAAGTTCTTCAAAATTGTTCTGAAAAATTTTATAAAAAAACTTTTTTAAATCAAGTTTTTATTTAAATACACTAAAAAGAACAAAATAAACTTTTTCTTTAAAACTTTTATTATGAACTTATAACGTCATTACACAATTTTAATATTATATAAAAGCTTGTCGCGAGATTTGAGTGTACAGTTGCACTCATAAAAATCTGGTACGACAACTTTATCTTGTAATTCCTGGTCTAGTGGTCTATCATAACACAAACTTTGAAAATGAGACAGGGTAGACACAGGTTTTAGTTAATTTACTTGTTTATCGATGTAGAGAAATTTCGCGACAAGCTTTTATATATCTAATATTAAAATTGTGTAATGACGTTCTAAGTTCATAATAAAAGTTTTAAAGAAAAAGAGTTTATTTTATTCTTTTAGTGTATTTAAATAAAAGCTTGTTTTTTAAAAAGGTTTTTTAAAAATTTATTTTCTACTTTTTAGTTATGCTGGTTTCTCAGTGCCACACACTTAAACTCAATTTTTCTTAAATAACTTTCTATGGGTATCCTAATAATATGTATATCGATTTTCATTAAAAAAGGAGAACTTAAAAAAAACGACAGCTGTCAAATTTGACAGTTCAAATGTGAGACAAATAAAATGAAAACCGACTATGGGGTAGGGGGCATCAATATATCGATTTTTATCAAAATCGGACAAATTTGAAATTATTTGATAGCTGTCACATTTGACAGCTCAAAATTTTTTTTCTTTCATTTTAGCCCACGGCCATCATCGATTTTTATCAAAATCGGACAACTTTGAAATTTTTTTGACAGCTGTCAAATTTGACAGCTCAATTTTTTTTTCTTTCATTTTAGCCCATGGCCATCCCATATATCAATTTTTATGAAAATCGGTTGACTTTGAAATTTTGACATGTCATTAAACTGTCATTTTTTCAAGATGGCCGCCCATATATTTTTTTTCATATGTATATACCCACAATATACCTATGCAGGTTGTTAAATTGTTCATTACTCGCGGCAAGAGTTTTATGGTTTAAATAACCTCGGCCCGCTCGTCGATAGACGACGCGACGGGACGAGTCGGTAGAAAAATCAATAATGCATACGTTCTCAATAGGCAGTGTTGCCATTCTGTTTCCCTATAAGTAACTGTCGAGTTAACAACCTGTATATATTTATATATATATATATATATATATATATATATATATATATATATATATATATATATATATATATATATATATATATATATATATATATATATATATATATATATATAATTTCAGCCCGATCCATTCATAAATAGAATTTTAAAAAATCAAAAACCTCAAAAATGCCGCCATTTTGACAGCTGTCAAAAATTCGGGCCATGCCTTGCAAAAAAATGTATTGTCATCGGGACTGAACCTACATGCCAAATTTCAATCTCCTATAATAAAAGGAAGTGGTTTTAATTTAGCTTACAAGATTTGCCCCGAACAAACATACATACATACAAAGCAAGTTAAATAAAAGCTTATAAAAATAGCATCCAATGAGGAAACTAAATAAAAAAATGGTCACTTGGCATTAGTAAGCCTCCAAATAAGTAGTCTTCATCGTTTTGAAAAGCTCTAAAGTGTGAATATACTTTTGAATTGAACATTAATTTTGAATTGAATTGAAAATTAAACAGACTATATTTTGAATTATTTCCATAATTATTTGTGCAACCAGCAGCCGCACATCCCGGAAAACCTTTTCCCATTCCATCAATAAAAATAAAATTGAAATAAAAGCACAAATACCTATGGTTAAATATAAGAAAAAAAATCGAATTAAAATCTTCCGTAATACGGCCCCACGCGCCACCGGTGGAGGCTATGCATCGACTGAATGAGGCTGACTGTCGGTCGCTTAATTCAGTTAGCGCATCGTCGGAGTAGGGCGTTTTAAATTCGAGCGTGGGAAAAATTGGCGAGTGTCCAAGCTATATTATTCTGTAAGCTGTGCTTATAGCTTATTCCGCTCAGTTTGTCCAAAACGTTCCACTACCCTTTTGGTCGTAGAGCGATGAGCCACATATTCATATAATATTTCTTATCTTCAACAAGAACAACGATTTTTGCACAATCTTCGACATTAAAATCAATATTCAATCGTAGGTATACAAAATGTAATTATCAATATGATATTACGATGATATTCATTAAAGCCACCTCGTCATATTAAAAAATAATATCAAAAACTGATGATGACTGAACAAATTTGCAAATTAGTGGTGGCAAGTTTATTTCCCTCTTAAAAATTGACCAAGGCATGTGTTGATGTGAGCCAAAAAACAAATACTCAGTAGTCATGGATGAAAAAAAATGTTTATAGGAAAATTTAGTCACGAAATTATTGAACAGGGTGTTTTAAAGTTAGGTTAAAAAACAATCCTTTGATTAGTCCTGCATAATAAGCCCACTACAAAAGCTTTTAAAAAAGTGATTTGCTAATTAAAGTAGATATGTATATTTATACCGGGTGGTGCATCGGAATGCGGGTCATAGGAAATCCCATGTAAATTTTAAAAAGTCAAATATTATCTCCTCAGATGATTCTATGCAAAAATTGTTTTAGACTTTTTTGAAGAGGCGTTAAATTGTACTCATGTTGTCCTGTCCTCTAGAATTTCGTTTTATTTGGAATAGGCATCTAAAAGTTATTTGCAAAAATTTACCTTCAAATTACTAAAAATTTATAATACCGCCCAGAGAAAGCTACATTTAAAATACCATCAAAAATATGATTATGCCATGGTCAAATTCGATATTACATTTTTTTTGTTTACAAGAATTTTTATGGTTTGAAAAGGGTGGTTAATTTTTTTCTGAATTGGAATGATTATCCACAAAAGAATTAGTTGACTTAAGAATAGTATTCGCGGTGTATGACTTGCTGTTCATTACTCGATCACTTGCATGCTTCGCTCATAAATCCACAATAATTAACGAATAATAGAAATATTTGTAACTAATGGACCTTTATTAAACTATGCTAATTAATAAAATGTTTACATAATCCCCTATTCACAGCCAAACAATACCCCAAATGATTGTGAAATTTACGCCTCACAATTACAAAGCTGTCAAAGGGAGAATCTTTCGCAATCCACAGAGATGTCGATTTCAGTCTATCTAAATTTCTGTATTTATGCCCATAAAGACGGTTTTTGAGTGTGCTCCACAAGAAGAAGTCCTTCGGCTAAAGATCCTGTGGTATTTTCGTACTGTATCCCCAATAAAGGGGAGTCAATATTTTTCTTTTCTTCAGCATAAGAATATTCAAGTCATTGTTATTTTCTTCCTGTTCAATTTTTTTTGTCGTCACACTTCCATGGCCTTAATACCTTAGTACCTTTAGTTTCAAACCTCCTGTTTAGTCTTTAAACTGTTGACTTATTCGGTATTATAAGAACTGTAATTATTGTTGGGGGCGATTATGCATAATATAACCGGGTGTCCCATGTAAATTTTGAATATTTTTTGTTAGAGCTATTTTCCCCTATCTACCTAAATAAAGTGGTGGGGGAAGGTTAGATCTCTTTTTATTTAAATATTAATAACTCAGGACTGTATTATCGGAATCCAACAAGCTAGGGCTCCTTTAAAAGAGCGTTTCTTACTCTATATTGTACCATATAAATAATAATAATAAGCTTTTGAACGTAGACGCTAGGGGGCGTTGTCTTACAATTTAACAAACATTGCGCGTTTTTTCAAAAAAAAATGCAATTGTATATGTAATTTTAGCTGATAGTAAAGAGTAGTAAAAGTTTAGAAAGTCAGCGAAAACCGCATCTTGATATCTTCTTTCAAACCGAAGATATTAGCAAAATTATAATAAATACCAAAAAATAAGCCCTTAATTACCTTATTTTTACAACACGGTACAGTAGCCCTCTTAATTATGCCCATTCTAACAAAGATATAAGATAGAAACAGTTAGTTTATTTTAAAATCGACGAAATACCAGAATACCATAATACCAGAGGTATTAATATCTAATAATTAAGATATTAATAACAGTGAACAAGAAACGATGATTAGGTGAAGTCATGCTAGGCTTTGGAAAAAAGTTGCTTTTGACGTAATAGTATAAACGTCAAATTGTTATTACATAAATATTTTCATAGTCTTAGCAGCGTTTTTTATCTTTTGATTGCTTTTTCAAAATGCCAACAACTTCAACTATTTCAAATAATAAAGGCATTTCGAAAAAGCAATCAGAAGATAAAAAACGCTGCTAACACTATGAAAATGTTTATCTAATAACAATTTGACGTTTATACTATTACGTCAAAAGCAACTTTTTTCCAAAGCCTACCATGACATCACCGAATCATCGTTTCTTGTTCACTGTTATTAATATCTTAATTATTACATATTAATACCTCTGCGATGGTATTATGGTATTCTGGTATTTCGTTATAATTTTTTTCCGCAGCCCCTACGGCTAATACTTTCCGAGATACAGTCGAGAGCTATTCTTAGTGGGACACCCAGTATATACGCCCTATGTATGCATAATGAAAAATGTTTTAACTAGCCTCAACAGAAAAAATCTTCTGGAGCTGATGACATGGCACTAAATAAGCCCGTAAGTTGATAGAGAGCGAATTATGTTGATTTCTTTCTCCATCTGATAATGAGCATAAGTAAACTCATTAAAGCTGCTTTTCAGACAAGAACGAATTGCGAAAGTCGACTTCCGGCGGCCAGGTCCCGACGTCGGCTGAACGTTCGGAAGCTGCACCTAATTCGACTTCCTTCCATGTTTTTGTGACGCGAGCTCCTTTCCAGGATGCTCGAATTCACTCGGCATCCTCCACCTTAATTAAAGGCAGTCTTGTATAATTCACTGGCAAACTAGGGCTTTTGGAAACCTAATAGGTGTACTTCCTGTGCCTTGCCGTGTAATCCGCGTGAAAATATCGCTTGTTTAAAAAATATCTTCTATGAATATAAACGAACTTCGTATAAGGGATGAAACTAAAAATTGAATTTTGTGCATAGTACTGTTTTATATTTTCCAGAGTTTGATGATTATTATGTATTAGGATATTAAGATACATTTTTTCAAATCTGTATCAGGGTCATATGTATCAGGTTGACATACTTTCCCAAACCATTTGTATATTTTGTTTTTCCTTCATTAATTTAAATATAAATACTACGAATTATTTTGTTTTCACTAAGCAAAGTATTTCTGACAAATCCCAATAACAAATACTACCAAACCAAGCCAAAATATAATATATATTTGTTGAAGACAATTTCAATCCAACTCCCAGTGGATAACATATCGAGAATGTACAACTTTGAGAAACACCTCACCGTAGTATCGAGCAATAAAAAGGATTGGAAGAGAGAAACGCTTCCTGATGTGAAGTTTGTGTGAAGGAATCATCATCTTTCAGGCAGAAATTTACGCTATCGAAAGACGCGGACAATTTATCTTAGGAACTCTCGAAAATAGGAAATAACCGTCTTATCCGACAGTCAAGCAGCACTAAAAGCGATCAACTCTGTAACCATCAATTCGAAGTTGGTCAAAGAATGCCTAGAGAAGCTGAAAAAATTACACTATAGAAAATAAAGTCATCCTACTCTGTGTTTGGTTTGGTTGGGGCTTCCTACTCCGGGTTGGTTTTGGGTTGGTTTTGGCTTTTGGTTTTGGCTTCCTACTCTGGGTTTGGTTGGATCGCCCATCACTTAACCAAAACCGTTCTGCTTTCCAAGCGAAAACCAACTTAAATCGGAAACTGAAGAATCTGGAGGACTCTGCATCCGTAACCTGGAATGGGAATCGTCCAACGCAACGGTCTAAGACACTTGAAAAAGTTTCCCAGAACTTACGACCGAGAAAAATTAAAGAATTTCTTTGATTTAAGTAAGAACAATCTTCGGATTGTTACGGGGTTTCAAATAGGACACTCGTCGTCTGCTCCACGAACCCCTGAGCAGTTTGAAGTTAATAAAACAACGGCGAATGCAGATTCTGTGGGGAAAATGGGGAAACACCTTATCACTAAGTGCATCAAGACGACAACCGTTCGTGCCATAAACTTTGGTACGGCAGATGTCGGAGATTGGAGTGCTGACCCCTGTGGAGCCGTCTCAGATACTGGCATTTATCAATGCCCTAAAACTGTATGACGAGTTAAAACTCGTTGTAACTCAAAAAAGGGTTACATTATAGTTAACGTCAGTTGTAAAAGTGAAATCAATACACCTCAACGTTTACAACAAAGAGTAAAAAATGCATTCGGAATCTGTTGAAAGGGCTATACATAAAATTGAAAAAAAAATAAATATGTGCCATAGGGAAGGTGGTAACCCTTTCGAACATGTAGATCATTAAAAATTAGTTTGTAGAAGTTGATTTATTTATTATAACTATCGATTAATATTATGCATATTATTAGATCGTACATTGAGATTTGAAATTCACAATAGAAAAAGTTAAAAATAATATCTTTAAATTGCTGACCTGAAAGTTATTTATTTGAATCTATCTTTCAATTGGCTCGGTTCCATACCAACAGGTATGGTAGGCTACTTATAAGATCGGCAAAATTTTTTTTTTTAATTTCACTCAAAATGAGTTATTTGGGTCATAAATGACCTATAAATACAAAATATTTTCATGGTGTCTGTCTGTCTGTCTGTCTGTCCGTCTGTAACACGATAACTCAAAAACCGCTAAACCGATTTTAACCAAATTTGGCACAATTTGGTAAGGGGGTGTGGGAGGGGGTTACAAATTTTAAAAAATTGTAACTCCAAAATTACAGTAGCTAGCGAAACGCGGTTTCAATTTAAGATTAGGAATATTTGCAACAAAATTTGTAATAACATCAGAATTAGTCAAAGTCGCAGTTTTTGAGATATTCCGTGTTTCCGTAGTCCGTTTTTGAGAAAATCCGTGTGAAGAACTCCAAACTCCTATCGGACGCGACCTCAGGTGGCGGATAGGGGAAATTACTGCGGACCAAAATTGGGAAAAATTCCTTTACTTTGAACCTAAAAGAACTGCCTACCAACTTTTTTAGTATGGGCCTATATTATACGTGCCTCCCGTCGCCAATTTTTTGATAGCATGTTGGCGAACATCCCAAGGCGCAACTTTGCCCCAATTTAACCTTCTTGGTACCTCGAATTTATAACACCCTGTATAAATCAATTTTTCAGAATAATGATTTTTAACCTAATCGTGCTATGTTTACATGACAGTGTGAAAAAATTGCATATTCAGAAATCGGCTACTCGATCTACAACGAAAATCGTTCGCTGGTTCGACTTTTTCTTTCTTTTACCAAAAACACGGAAAAGCTTTTAGTCGGCCTACGTCTAATTGAAAATTAGAATAGTTTGAGAAAAACTTGCTCAAGACGGTCGATCGTTGCCGGTGCTCGGATCGAAAATGCATCGTTAGCTACAATGGTCGGAGCATTCATTTGCAGATCTCGCAGTTCGAGGCAAATAATCGACGTTTCCCTGCTCTTTATTATGCCAACGATTGGAAATTTCAAAGGTTTAATGAGAACTCTAACTACAAGAGGAACAGTAAAAAGAACAACAAAAGGAGGAGCTTTAAATGAATGAAGAGATTGGATATCCTGTTTCGTTCAGGATGCACAGGAAAATCTAAACTTAACTTTAGTTATTTTTGTATTTGTAGTATTTTAATTCTGAATTATTTAATTTTGAAGTAGTGATGGGCAAAACTGTTATTTTTAGATAACAGTTGAAACTGTTATAGTTATTTATAAAAAACAGCTTAAAATAACAGCTCAAAAATAACAGGTTTCTTTATTTTATTGCTAAATATCTGAAAGAGTATGAAGCGGTCGCCGCCAGGCGTATTAACGCAGTTGCAAGTTGCTACAATGACATGCTCGGTGGTAGTATTTCCAGGGTGTCTAAAAATTTCTAAATATCGATTGTTATCTAAAATATCTCTCTAAAAACGGTCGTTGTTTACAAATAAGCGCTGTTTACAAATTGCGATATAAAAAAGCCAAAATTCCGCCACTCGTCTATACGTATACATTCCGATCTACCTACGCCTTGCCCCTCGATCGGCGTAGATCCTGAATTGCGTAGCAGTGTACAGGGTGCATCTCACTCGACGGACAAGAAGCTCTTAGTTATAATTTTACCATTTGTGGTCAAAAATAGCAATATAAGAAAATGTGTAGTATATTCTTCATAAGTAAACCAACTATACACTAGAGTTCGAATTAATTTTACACTTAAACTAGCGTGTACCCGCGACTTCGTTCACGTCGAATTAATAATTTGTAATTGTGATGATAAAGCAAAGCAAGAATTTCTATTGACATACAAACTGGATAAAATTTTCTCACATTTGCCAAAAATAAGCTTTAAACGTCGAGCAGTTTAAGCAGAATCGTGGTTAATCAATTACTCAACTTTTTGGAACACCCTGTATTATTTTTTAAAAAATTTCAAAATATGTAAAAAAACAAAATAAATTATGCGTGTCCAAGCGTTTTCCCGAAAGACTAACCGTTTTTAAATAACAAATATTGTAATATTTGAGGGGCGTTTTCACCCTCTTGGAATTTAAGATTCGAGAAACCCCTCCTTATCGAACCTCAACCCCACAGTCAATCCGTTTGCCAAAACTCAGCTTTAAACGTCAAGCAGTTTAAGCAGAATCGTGATTACTCAATGCTCACATTTTATGAAACACCCTGTATATATTTTTAAAAAATCTTAAAATATGTAAAACAACGAAATAAAATATACGTGTTTAAGAGTTTTTCCGGAAAACTCACCGGTTTTTAAATAAAAAATATTCTAATATTTGAGGGTGGTTTCACCCCCTTTGAATTCGAGTTTCTTACCGAACCTCTACACCCTAAAGTCAATCCGTTTTCCAAAAATCAGCTTTTTACGTCAAGGGCTTTAAGCAGGATCGTGATTAATCAATGACCAGATTTTTCAAAACACCCTGTATACATTTTTAAAAAATCTTAAAATATTATTCTGAAAATTTTTCAGAATAAATAAATACCTAAATATTGAAACTTAATAACGTACTCAAACATACAGCGCCATAATATCTCGACCTCCGCCCGTTATGCTCGTAACAGGTTGAAAAACAATATATCTAAAACAACTGATGCGTTATTCTCCAACCTGTTTCGAACTTCCATCGACAATCGACCGATGCAGCAGCCTTCCTTTCCCACTCCTGTTATCTCGACCGCCAGGCGTTATGCCCGCAACTGTTTCAAAAACCTGCTTCTTTTATATCCTATTATTTTTAAGCTGTTATAAGCGCAATACGACCGTCGACGGGATCGACCGAAGCAGCTACGTTCGCCGTAGCGCATTCCCCACTCCGTTGTCCGTTGTCTCGCCGCCTGTATCGATGGTTGACGAAATAACAGGTTTTCCATCCATACTAGTTGTTTTTTGGAATTGCTTCGAGCAGCATAGAATTTCGGGGCGGTGCAGAGCGCCGACTTCGTTTTTCGTTTCACGTGCGGCCGATCTCTACGTGTCGTTATTTTATATCTGTTATTTTTTAGAAGTAGTAACGGTTGCGTTATGTTATTTCTAAATAATTGTTATAAAATAACAGATAGTTAAATAACAACCCATCACTATTTTGAAGCCATTGTATTGTATTTTAAAAAAGTTAGTTGTGGTGTGAAGGAGAGAGATATCTATTATCTAAAAAGGTTATTAAAAAATATTGGAAATTTTATAATTTTTATTTCTTAGTAGGTACCTATTATAAAATATTTCTAAATTTTATACCGGGTGCGTCTCTAAAGTGGCTCACCCCTATAACTTTTTTTATTTTTACCGATAAAAAAACGAGATTTGGTATGTTAGTATAAAATAGGATTGATATTATTAGACATAAATTAGGATTGATTGACATATTCTAGTGTTTTCGGTTTTCGGTCACTTCTTGTTTCACCGGAAAGGACTACAACTATTGATTTTTAAGTGGCACCCTCGGTATTTTTTACTTCATTCGATAGAAAATGACACTCTGAATCGAATGACATATCGTATGTCAACTTTTGACATATTCGCTCATAAATAAATTGTATTTTAAATTTCAATCTAGGGTGCCGTGGCTGTGTTAAAACACTAATTTTTAATCAAGGAGCCTTGGAAAAATAGATTGGATTGTCTAATGTTTTTAGTGTCTTGTCCTTGCCGGTTAAAAGGTGCCCAAATCGTATTTTTAATCATATCTCAATTTTTTCAAATGGAATGCGAGTGGCCCAATTGGATATTTGGAAAAAACATTTTTTTACGAATAATTTGATACCACACACATGATATTTCAAGTCAAATTGTCGTTATGAACCGCATGTTAAGATTTCAAATAAACCATATGCGAAAATGTCAAATGTTGACATATGATATGTCATTTTATTCAGAGTGTCATTTTCTATCGAATAAAGTGAAAAAATACCGAGGGTGTCATTTAAAAATCAAAAGTTGTAGTCATTTTTCGAAGTGACCGAAAACAATTGAAACGTCAATTAATCCTAATTTATG
The DNA here is from genome assembly GCF_002938485.1 of Sitophilus oryzae. NCBI lineage: Eukaryota > Metazoa > Arthropoda > Insecta > Coleoptera > Curculionidae > Sitophilus > Sitophilus oryzae. The sequence goes on along the minus strand of NW_022146927.1, from coordinate 3,314,319 downwards.
TCATATACTAACATACCAAATCTCGTTGTTTTATCTGAAAAATTAAAAAAGTTATAGGGGTGAGCCACTTTTGAGACGCACCCGGTATACACAAAATATATTTTAAAATAAATATAATAAAACATATATTCTGTCAATCTTTAAAAAAAAATCAAACACCACTAAGATTTCTTAGATAATCAAAAATTAATTGAATTTACTATTTTAAAAGTAATTTTGATTAATAAAATTATTAATTTTTTAAAATTATTCATTTAATAAAATTGATAATTTACTAAAGTATAACTTAATCATCCATATTTATCAAAATTCAACTAAAAAATGCCGATTTAAATAATTTAAAACAAAATAAAATTACATTGAAGCGTAGCAAAGGGTGTATATTTATTTATTATTTATCCCAATTAAAGTTAATGTATAAAGTGATTCTGGGTGAGTTGGAGCAAAACGTTTTTGATCTCATTATCAAAATAATAATTGTATGAAATATCTTTTGAAAATAAAAACCATCGCATCTAGAAATGATAGGATACATAATATACCTATTTTTATACAGGGTAGTCCATTAGTGCGAGGAAGTCCAATATCGTCGTTGGTGTGGCAGATATAAAAAAAAACTTTTATACAAAAGTGCATATTCTTAAAACATTATGATGTATACAGGGAGTCCTAAAGAAAGTAAGGTTTAAGTTAATTTTACTCCTGTTTTTAACCACTTTTCGGATACAGTGTTTTCAACCAAAATTTCAGTTATTAAGAAATAGAATGTCAACACCGCTTAGTCGCATCCAAATAAGAATAGCGTACGATATGCAATTTTTTTTGCTGAATCAAATTCTGTACAGAAAAATGGGGGTTGCAAGTTGCAAAAGAAAAAATTAAAAACTTTTATCATTACTATTTTTCGAAGCTCTTGCGTACAATTAAATATTTTTGTACTTAAACTTTCAGATCTTCTATAATAAAGGCAATATTGGACTTCTTTGCACTAATGTGCCATTCTGTATGTATTTTTATGGAAAGGTATTAACTTTATTATGTTGTATGATCCTAACAAAAGCCTAAAAAAATGCAACGGAAATTTTTTTCGTCAAATTTATAGTGTTATATTTTTTATTTTTAGCTCTATTTTCAAGATTTTTTTTTATAAAAATAATTACTAATAAAATAATTTTTATTTTATAAAAATAAAAATTTACATAAACTCTAAAAAATAAAGTTTTTTTATAAATTGTGGTATTTTTTTGTGTTTATTATACAGGGTTAACCCAAGGGTTGTTTTTTTACCCTGTAAAACACCTTGTGCTGTTTTTAACTGTAAAATACCCTGTGCAATAATTTCACCCTAATCAAATTTTTCTAAAATATTATATTTTCTAAAATATTATCTTACAACCATGTCTCCTGAGCATTTTATTTTTTGGATCATGTCAATACATGCCTTGGTTAATTTTTAAGAGCGAAATGAATTTCCCACCAACAATTTTCAATTTTTTCAAGTATCATTTCTTTTTTATGATGCTTTTCTTTGAGGATTATTGTGGACTCTATACTGCTATGAATTGTCCAGCATGTTCGACAGATCTGAACTCTATAGAACACGTTTGGGAAATGCTTCGCAGGAAGGTTAGAGGTCGCAAAGTGGCACCAGCTTCATTAAATAAACAGCTGTGCTTGGTTTTTGAAGAAAAATGGGAAAACCTAACGCAATATGATATATGCAGATGCAGCCTCATTGACGTATGAACGGACGTCTCAGGCAGTTATAGCATCCAAGGGAGGCAATACAAAGTATTAGAGTATTTTCTACACTTTTTTTTTCCTGTTTGTATACTTGATTAATACAGATGTTTTCTGTATTATCTTTAGTTCTGTTATCGTTATTAATCTAGCGTAATATGATGACAATAGTCATCAAGGCCACCTCGTCATATTGAAAAATAACATAACCTAACCTAACCTAACCAAAAGTAATGATCATTGAAAAAGTTGCAAATTGTTGTTGGAAAGTTCATTTCGCTCTTAAAAATTAGCGAAGGCATGTATTGACATGATTCACAAAATAAAATGCTCAGGAGACTTGGTTCTGACCGAAAAATAATATTTTAGGCAAATTTGCTGACGAAATGATTGCAAAAGGCGTTTTAAAATTAGAGTAAAAAATAACGATTCGATAAACACTGTATAATAAAACACAATAACTAAAGTTTTTAAAAAACTGCATTTACGGCTTAAAATTGATATATTCTTATACAGTTTGCCAAAAGAATCATAAAAATTGGGCTAAAAAATAAAAAAAATATATAACACTTTAAATTTGATGAGAAAATTTTCCGTTGCTTTATTTTTGTATTCTGAGTGTATATTATAAAGAATAAGAAAATTCAAAAACTTAAAAAATCTGTTTTTATTTAAAAGTCATTATTATCTACAACCTTCAAACAAATCGCTTTATTATATTACACTGAAATGTAGCCTTGATACGATTTTCATATTCAATTTATCTTTAGCGGTGTCACGTTTTCGATATAAGGACTATACTAGAATAATCCCTGTCGAAGCATTTTACAAGGGTCTCATAAAAATAGGTATTAATCTATCGTTTTTTCGCCTACTGGCGGTCTGTCGATCGGCCGGGAATCCGCCCCAGTAAAACAGTTGGCGTCAGCGGTGTTCCGGAAGCGACGGTGCATTTCCATGCGAACCTGCAAGAGAAATTGATAAATCGACCAGTCAGAATGAGGATATCCGAAAGGACGTTAAATTTTTCAATTTATTTTGACAAGGAAATTTAACATTTCTTGATCTTAAATATTTTTACGAGTATTTTTATCTATTTTTTTAAAATTAAGAACTAAAGTAAAACATTACAAAACATTGGTAATCTCTGTATTTTGTTATACCACTTTATAAATATCTTTTGATATTAATATCTATTTATATTATTAGCTTGTAGTTTGTATCTTTATCGTAATGATAAAAGTATTACAAGTAGAGGGGATGGTTGATTCTGCCTCCACCATATAGTACGCGAGCTAGCAACGTCGGGAAAAAAGTATTTTGAGAAAGCTGGGCTCTTTAATATATCGTTTACTATGCTCTATAGAACAGCATGCGGCCCGTCTGGCTGCCGGTAAACGTTGCGTTCCGTACTTCGCATTGAAAGAACCAAACCAAACCAAACTCGCGTCTAGTGCAAAGGTAAAGTGTTTTGGGGTATTGTGGTGAATTAGTGTTTTATTTTGCTGACATTACATAACTAATAAACACTATTTCATAGTTTTGTTGACTAGGACCAAAAGCAAAGGCATAGTTGTAATGTAAAGATTACGAAAACATGTTTGTGTTTTCATAGTTGAATATCTCCAAATAAAATATAGCTATTGAGATGAACCAAAAAACAAACTATCAAGAAGAGATGCCAGATGGGAACTTTTATTTTTAATTTAGAAAGGTATACTGAAAAGTGAAATAATTTAGCTACGAGTTGTTTAAAAAATCAAGTCCATTAGAACACAATATAGAGGGTGTTTCAAAAATATGTGCTATCTCTCGAGGGGAGATTCCTTACGTAAAAATAAAATTTATTTTTCATATCAACATTAAGTCCGATTCTGCTTTGTTTTGTAGCTACAGGAGGTTAAAGTCTTAATAATCTTTCGATTTATTATAATTTGGTTCCAAAAATTTTTAGGATAAAGCTGCATTAAGAACTTCCCAGTTAGTGGAATAAATTAGTGGTTTCAATTACACTTTATACTTTTTAGTTTACGATCATTCACAATGTCTAAAAAACATAATTAAAATTAATAAAACATCCTAGCAACAGTAGCAGAGAAAGCATAATATTTAGCTTATAAAACAATAAACAACGGCCAAAATGACATTCCGCGCAAATTTTGAAGTATAATTAGTGGAAAAGTCAAAAGTTTGTTAACTTTTTCCACTAATTGAAAATTACTACAACTCATTATGACGTTCTGAATGCTTACATTACAATTAGGTGAGCAAACTTCTACGGCAAATTGAAACTACTAATTTATTCCACTGATTTCCAGGTTCTGAATGAAGCTTAAAAGTTACTAAGTGCTACATATTTTAATGCTAAAAAAATATCGATAAATTTATCAGGAACGTGCATATGGGTTATAACTGGAAACTTTAAAAAAAACATGTGCGCCACTAATTAAAAAAGTAATTAAAAGTTATCTCTTGATATTTTTTTTCGGTCTCCTTGATGAGATAAACGCAATTTTATTAATCATAATAAATAAAATTAAAATAAAAATAAAATGAATAAATTACATATTTTACCTAATTTATTATTACTATTAGTTATTACTATTAGTCCAACATGCAGCAATTAAAAATAAAAAAATAACGGTATTTAAGATAATTACAACAAAACCTAATTTTAAAAAGTTTTAACATCCTGTAACTAAAACTATGCATTTCCATACCCATGTTTATGGGATTTTTTTTTCATATTTTGTGAGGAATCAATGAGTACTTATTTAAAACTTTCGCAAGTTAATGATATTGAATTTTCTAAATGCTGCTATTATCTCATCAAGGTGGCCGAAATCGACAAAATATCAAGAGATATATTTTAATTAGCATTAAACTGCTTACACAATTTCGCTAATAAGAGAATAAAAAGTCAGTGACGTACATGCTTTTTTTTAGAAATATATTCCAGTGATAACCCATATGGAGTATGGTCCCTGGTAACCTATATGGGATATGGTTTCTGGTGAATATGCCGACACCTTTTAACTTTAAAATATGTCGCATTTAAAGTAACTTTTACCTTTTACTAAAATATCATTGGAAACGCTAAAAGTACTTGGAAGAAAATTATAATAAATCGAAAAAATATTAAGACTTTAACATCCTGCAGCTACGGAACAAAGCGGACCTATGTTGATCTAAAAATAAATATTATTTTTACGTGAGGAATCTCCCCACGAGAGATGGCACATGTTTTTTGAAACACCCTGTATAAACTGTAAACCTTTAAAATATATCAAAATTTTAAGTTGCCCGTTTTTCGTGACGGTGGCGGTGAGGTGTATTTTTGCATTGTTTTTACATTAACTCTCAAGGATTTGAAAAATGTCCTTCCCCATAAATTTTCCCTAATTTTAGCCTTAGAAGTTAAAAGATAACTGTATTTAGAAATGGTGTTTCGAACACAAAGGGGAGAAGAACCTTCCAGAGAAAAATGAACAATTTCTGCGGACAGACGTCGCGTCGAGACATAAAAGACTAGAGCGGAATGATTTATGGCTTAGGGCTGGAAGTTATCTTCTCTTCCTGCTAAGAAAAATAATCCGTATTAAGGAAAATATTGTGCTGTGAAATAAGAAAATTATTGTATCGTTACGAGTTGGGAGAGAGTTGCCATTCGGGTCGGAGCATCTGCAGCGTGACGATGAAGAAGCTTAAGAACGTTTTCGGATTGTATTACAAGCTTGCGCTTAAATTGGATAAAATATTTTTTTGATATTGATAAATTTATTAGAATTTTATAATTTTTAATGGGTTTCTCGTTTATTAGTAGAGATGGGGGATTTTTACTTCAGTATACTACTTTTTATGAAACTAAAGATGCTACACATAAATTTGTCCTAGCGTTAATTTTAATTATGTAAAATATAGGTTTTATCCAAATATTACAAATGTATATCAATCTATTCCGCTATTAACTTTAGTACTAGCTTTTGCCGATGACTTCGTTCGCGTTACATTTCGAATATGTACCTATACGTTATGTATTTTGAAAAAAATCGGAAAATTTAAATAACGTGTTTTATTTTTTCATCCTCTGTGTATTACCTTATGACAGACTTTTTTTATACCAAAAATGTAACGTTTGATTATACTCTTCGGAAATAAACAATCTTAATAATACTGAAAATTATCATATCAAGTTATTTTAAAGAATTTCAATTTTGGCCTCAAAATTATTTCGAAATCTTGCTTTTTTACACTTTTTTTTAAATTTTTGGTTGGATAAAGGATGGATGGCGCTCTCCCATGCCGTTTTTTTTATTTCCTAATTATATATAGAGTATTTTAGATGTCAAATCCGCGCGCGAAAATACAAATTTTGCAAAATCTGAAAAAAGCAAATCTCTCAAAGATAACAAATAGTGAAATGAACGTTTACTCTCTATGGATAGAGCTAATAAAGAGCCCTACAAAGAACTTACTTCTTACAGTGCCATTTCTATATGGGGCATGGTGGTGTATGTGTCTACTGCGCAGAGAACATAAAATTTACTGAAGTAAAATTTATTGTTGATAGTAGCATTGAGGGTACAGTGGAGTATGCCTGCGCTGTAAACAAAGAAAACAAAATTATTGTAGTTTGTGTATATAGAAGAGGACTGAGTTGTTTTCAAGAATATTTGGTAAGCTTTGAGCAAATTTTAAAACACTTATGTACAGTTTTTTTTAATTATAAATTAGTCATAGGAGGTGACTTTAATGTTAATCTGCTTGCCAATGATAATCAGTCAATAAGTTTTTTGGATCTAGTAAATAGTTTTAATTTAAATCAGTGTATCTTTCAACCAACTAGAGTAGGAAAGTATTCTTCTACAGTAATTGATAATTTTTTTTACAATAACGACCAAGATTTTCAGGGGTTTGTTATTGATACAGCGCTATCTGATCATCATGGTCAAATTCTAGTAATTGATAGATATTTACAACCAGATAATAAAATAAACTTTCAAGTTAAAAGAATATATTCCCAATCAAAACTAAATCATTTTTATGATGAGCTCTCACAGACCACTTGGGTGTCAGTATATGAATGTGACGAGGTAAACTCAGCCTATACAGCTTTCTTTCGGGAATTTATGATTCCATTTAATCAAATATTTGTAAAGAAAAAAGTTAATGTTTCTAATAAGAGGCATAATAATTGGATTACATCTGGTATTAAAATATCATGTAAAACTAAAAAGAAATTATATGCAAAACAAATTAACGCACAAATATCAGAAGAATATTATAAAAAATATTGTAAAATTCTTAAAGAGGTTATTGTTAAGGCAAAGAGCATATTCTCTGAATTTTGAATGCCCATAACAAGACCAAGGCAACTTGGAAGTTAACAAGACCAAGGCAACTTAGTGTATTCGCAAATTTTTCGGAAAAATATAATGAAGACCTTATCTTAAATAAACTAAACGAATATTTTGTTTCTTCCTCTCATACAGTATTAAATAGTAACAAAACAGAATTTCAGATTAAAATAAATAACAATTCCTTATTCTTACTTCCTACAAATCCAACAGAAATTCAAAAAACTATCCTCAGCTTAAATAATAAAACATCGGTTGGTGATGATGAAATACCGATTAAAGTTTTAAAAAAAGTATCGAATATTATTTCAACACCTATAGCATATGTGATAAATCTTTGTTTTACTACCGGATATTTTTCTGATGTGTTAAAGAACGCCCATGTCAGGGCTCTATACAAAAAGGGAGAAAAAGACCATGAGGAAAACTACAGACCAATATCCTTCCTCTCAAATGTCAGTAAAATTTTTGAAAAAATCATATCTAGCAGGTTTATTGAATTCTTTGAGCGACACTCACTACTCTCGGACAGACAGAATGGCTTTAGAAAGGGCAAGTCTACGATACGCGCAATTTACCAAGCTTTAGAAAAAATATTAAATTCATTAAATAATAACAACAAGACTTTAGCAATGTGACCTTTCTAAAGCTTTTGATAGAGTGAACCATCAAATTCTATGCAAAAAGTTGGAAATCTACGGTGTTAGGGGGATGGCTTTGGATTTGATTAGAAGTTATTTAGAAGGTAGAACTCAGCAAGTAATAGAATATAACGACCATGGTACATTATGGAGGTCAAAAAAACTTTCTGTAAGTCATGGAGTTCCACATGCTCTATTCTCGGTCCTTTCTTATATATAGTATATACTAACGAACTCCCACTGGTATCCTCTGAATATATTACACTTTATGCCGATGATGCAAACATCGTTTTTAGTGAGAAAGATAATTATGAACTGGAGTTAAAGGCTGTTAATACTTTGGAAACCCTGAATGATTACTTTTTGGCTAATGACCTTTTACTGAATGTTTCAAAAACACAGCTATTATTATTCGGAAACAGAACAAGGGAGATTATTAAATTGCTCTACAATGACAACGAAATTGTTTCTGCCGAAAATGTATCACTTCTGGGAATTAATGTATATAGAAGGTTAGATTGGAAATATCACATAGCATGTGTTGTTTCTAATATAGCTCGTTATAGTTACGCAATGAAAATTATCTCTGAAAATATATCTGAAGCCGTTGCAATAACAGCATATTATGCCTACATAAACTCTGTAATACGCTATGGCTTGATGTTCTGGGGGAACTCATCGGATGTTAATAATAGGATAATGATTGTACAGAAGCGCTGTATTCGAAACATTTTCAAATTAAGTTATCGTGAAAGTTGTCGCAAATTTTTCATAGAAAGGAAAATACTAACAATAATCCCTATGTATATTCTGGATTCGGTAGTATTTGTTTACGACAATAAAAGTCTCTTTAAAGAACCAGAGTTAAAACATCAATACTCTACTAGAAATAGAGATATGTTACAAACCAACAAGAGCAACTACACGTATGTACAGAAGAATGTGAAGCACAGCCTTGTAAAGTTATATAATACTTTCCCACTCTCAGTTACTGATTTACGTAGACCAAGATTACTGTTAACCCTAAAAAATTATCTATTAGACAAGGCATTTTATACGCTAGATGAATTCTATGCAGACAAGGGTAAGCTGTTAATACAGCATTTAATATTATTTGTAGTAAGTATTATTGTGTTTTCAATTTATTTTCTTGTTAAAATTATATAAATATTGAAACTAGTAAATTATAGTTATGTAATACAATATAAAGACTCTTCAGAAAAGTATTTTAGGAATCATGTTTATATTACGATACATTTAGTAGTATTTGAGTGTTTTAGTATCTTGAGTTTTTTGTTAACATGTTCCACACCCATCTTGGGTCAATTTATGTAATTGTATTACTTGGAACTAATAAAGATTTATCTATCTATCTATCTATCTATACAGAGCGTCGGTTACCTCTCGCATGTACTTGTGATGTGTGTCATCGAGTGTGTCATCAGTGTATCACAAGTACTCGACGCTCTCACACTACAAAAAACAAAAATAGATAAATATACAGGGTGCTACAAATTCGAGGTACGAGCATTGGTATCTCGGAAACCGTAATAGATACGAAGATGGTTAAATTGGGACAAAGTTGCGCCTTGGGATGTTCACCAAGATGACATCAAAAAAGATTTAAACATTTCGAGGATTGCTGAGTTTTTGGAAAAAATGGATATTTTTGAAAATCAATTTTATTTTTTCCTGTCGTTAATTTCTAGAAAATCAAAAAACTAATTGCAAATTCTTATAGCCACTTTATTAGTGCTAGCTGACAGTACTTTTAAATTTTTAAAATTTAAAAAAAATAAGTCGGCCTTTGTATCAGTTAATTGTATCAGCATTGTAATTATCAGCTAATTTGAAAATCTAAAAGTATTTATGGTTTTGAAAGAACTCGGTCTCCTGAGTACAATGATATGCCACACTCTATACCCCACCATCCCATCAATTGTTTTAAGTGTTCACTCAAGGATAGTTTGTGCAGAGTTTCATACTTCTACAACAGATAGCAAAGGCATTTTCATACAACACACTTTCCAAAACTATTTTACTTTCTAAGAGGATGAATTTCCTAAGATCGCTTTGTCCAGCTAATAAAATAATGCCATGATTTATAATTTATATGTATAAACTTCAGGTATAAACCGACCTCTTACTACAAATAAAAACTAACGAATCCAACTGACACATCACTGACAATGACCAATAATTTATTTCTGAAGGTATTGCTTGATGGCTGTTTGTCAGGTGTTTTTTAATATTTAGTAGTTTTACATAAAGAAATAGCCATTCAACAGTATAAAAAAACTTCATTTCATAACCTATCTGTAAATATATACCTTTCATTTAAAAAAAAAAAAAACAATCATCAAGATTGGTGAAACGGTAGTTGCGGAATGGATGGGGCAAAAAAAATTGAGCTTATTCGTTACAAAATTTATCAATAAACATCTCACATACCTACTATACAGGGTGTCCCAGAAATAAGTGCAGATATTTTAACTGGTAGTATAGTTCAACCCCAGAAACACGCCTATGAGGTTTTTTTTGCGAAAAAAAAATGTTGAAAATTTAAAATTTTTCTTGACATTTTCCGGGAAATTTGAAAAAACTTTTTAGTGCCACTTGTTTATTCACCTGAGATTTCTCTACGGTGTATCTAAACCATGCAGTGTTGTAACCTCCTATGTTATCCACATTCTACATAGTTCTACATTTATAAATTCATAGAAAAATTTCTACTCAAAAATTAAGAATGTTAAATTTTCATCAGTGCTCATTATTAATAATTATTATAGAAAAAAAACACATTAATTATTTTTAGTACTTACCCTTTCAATGAAAACTTAACAAAAACCACCGAAAATTAACTAAAACATTACGTTTTTCGTAATTTAGAATTCAATATTTGTTTTCTTTCATGTTTCTCTGTTTTATTTGAACCACTGATTTACAAAACACCTTGAAAAGCGCACATTACTTTGAATACCGTCTCTTATCGCCACTTTACGAACTACTTTCAATTTAAGACCTGTTTCACTCAACAATTTTAAATACCTATTTTATTTTTTCGCTATTTTTTCGATGTATTTTGACAGACCGACCGTCGCGCGTCGGCCAAGAGTGCCACGTGTGAACTGGTCCTTTGAGCCGCGCCGTCGTGGCAGGCTTGCGTCAGACGACGATGTTAAGCAACGTTGCCGTAGTTACAACAATTTCAAATTCAAGAGATTCGAAGCAATCAAATTTGTATTAAATTTTAAAAATAAAACAGAGAAACATGAAAGGAAACAAACAAAACGAAAATGAATTGATTATTCGTCGGGCTGTTTTCGATATATTGAATTCTGAATTACGATAAACAATTTAGAAATTTCTTTTTTGTGACCTTATCAATAATCAATCATTTGTGTTTTGTTTGTTTCCTTTCATGTTTTTCTGTTTTATTTTTAAAATTTAATAAGAATTTGATTGCTTCGAGTGTCTTGAATTTGAAATTGTTGAAACTACGGCAACCTCGCATGACGCAAGCTCGACACGCCGGCGCGACAAAGAAGCAGTGAGCAGTTACCAACCAGTGATGCGTGGCTGTCTTGGCCGACGGATGGTTGAGCTGTTGACGGAATTGTCGAAATACATCGAAAAAATAGCGAAAAAGCAAAATACGTATTTAAAATTGTTGAGTGAAACATGTATTTTCTTAGATTGAAAGTAGTTCGTAAAGTGGCGGTAAAAGACAATAATTCTCAACATTTATTCATTCAGAAAGATATTCAAAGTAATGTGTAATGTGTGCTTTTCAAGGTGTTTTGTAAATCAGTGGTTCAAATTGTGATGAAGCCTATACGAAAATAATGTGTTAAGTTAAAAATGGGGACTGTTATTTTAGCAGTTTTTATAATAGCACGTACAAGTAAAGCAGCACAATGAAGTGTATTTAGTTAAGTGTGTATCGAAAAAGAGAACTGTCGCAGTTACATCGATCTGTCATAAGTATCTTTTTTAATGTTGGGTAAGTTTTTTAATTTAACTTTTAAACATTTAACTTTTAATTTATTTTATGTAATAATATCACAATCTTAAAATGTAATGCATCTCTGCAAACTCCTCAGGTGTTGTGATTTTATGACTTACTTGTAAACATAGACTTTCTTGTCCATATGGCAACACAGTGCGTCGAATTAACTGAAATCCGGGCTTGATCCGGGTAATTGGATGTAGTTGGCAATATCTGCCGGCGGTTCTCAAAATGTTGCGATTATTTTTTTAAATTTTCAAAGTTCAAATAACTCAGTTATTTTCAATTTATTTTAAAAATGGTAAAGAGAAAATATGTTTATTTTGACCAGATCTACCACCTCTTAAAATATCTGCACTCATTTCTGGGACACCCTGTATATTCTGATTTACCAGACTTATAACGCAAATATCTATTCTTTCAACTGTAAAGAATTTTAAATTTAATTTATATTGAATGGCATATAACATTAATTTATCAACTATTTTATTAATATCTTATTTTCTTTTTAGGTAATGGGGCATTCTGTAGACTAATCAACTTATTAGGTAAGTTATACGAGTAAGAGAAACGAGATATTAAGGAGGTCGAAAAATGGGATATTTTAAAACTTACCCTATATTTTTCACGAAGTAACAGAGCTAGGATAGATCTGTGTGTAGCATCTTTAGTTTCATAAAAAAGTAGCATAGTGATGCGAAAAACGCATCTTTGGATCTCTATCCATAAACGAGAAACCGTGTAAAAAACACGAAAATGGGACACTCTGGACTTACTTACTTACTTTGTTTAGAGTTGCCAGACGTCCGGGATTTCCGGGAAAACCCGGATATAGGTAAGTTGTCCCGGATCCCGGAAAATCAATCTATCCCGGAAAGCTTCAATTTACTTATAAAATCAAATGTTATAAAGTTTACAAAATAAAAAAATACACACTTATGTTATTTTGGTAATTTTATATAACTACCTTCGTTTTTAGACAGCGTCGTTTTTTTGCCCTCCCTATTTTGCTCTATAAAAATCTGGTCACCCTAACTTTGTTTACATATTTCTCATTTGGTGATTTCGCTCCAAACATGGAGAATAATCAATTGTCACATTACTTCATAGAAATGAAAATAGTTTGTTCATTCCAATAGACATATTCCTTTTTAAGGGCGTGGGAGATCCAATAAAATATATTTGTCCATTCTTAAATTTATTTTTATCTCACATGGAAATGTCCTTCTTCTATTTTGAACAAACCGGTATGTGTCGTATTAGTAAAAAGATAAAAGAAACCGTTGTCCGCTCGTTTTATTTGATTTTTTCGGTCCCAGAACACAACAAAAAATAAGAGAAGTGTCCATCTTCGTTAACGAACGAACCCTTGATGCGAAATACTTGTGTAAATTCTCTAGAAGGGATTTTTATTTAATTTTGTGGGTTCTGTATGTCTAGCGAGTTTTTTGACGTTCGCGGACGGCTACGTAAATATTTCTTTTTCGAAATGAACAAAAAACGTCTAGAGTGATTTAATTTTTGTCGAGCTAAAGTGAGTTGTGCAGGTAAAGGCAAAAGTCTTCAAACTAATGTTTTTTAAGCGTTTTGTTTCTTTGTTGACTTGGTACATTATCATGACTTTGAGGAATGAATTTTTTTGGATTTTTTAATCTTATTCACATTTTACAAACTAATAGTTAAAAATAGCATTACCGTATCTGTCAATACCGCAACGTCAAAAAGAATTACACCGTATGTCCGAATATGTTTCAATTTTGTAATTAAGATTAAAATTATACGGTTAAAATTATGTCGTTGACAGACAATTCTAAGGCATTGATGCTGTTTTGTTTTTTGCCATCATTTGGTATACTGGGTGCGTCTCAAAAGTGGCTGTTTTTATAACTTTTACACTTTTTCACATAAAAAACGAGATTTGGTATGTTAGTATATGACATAAATTAGGATTTATTGACGTATATTCAATTATTTTTGGTCACATTCTGTTTCAGTGGAAATGACCATAACTTTTGATTTTATGGTGCTGATGGTGCCATTTTTTTAATAGGCACCATCCGTATTTCTTTACTTTATTTTATAGAAAATGACACTCTGAATAGATATAGTCGACTTTTCAAATTTTCTCATATGGTTTATTTGAAATTGTAACATGCGGTTCATAACGATAATTTGACTCGAAATACCATGTGTATGCTACCAAATTATTCGTAAAAGAATACTTTTTCAAAATATGGTAATGAGCCACCCTCGTTCCATTTGAAAAATATTTGAGATATTATTAAAAATACGATTTGGGCATCTTTTAACCGGCCATGGCCAGGACTAGACACGAAAAACATTAGACAATCAAATCTTTGTTCCAAGGTTCCTTGAATAAAAATTAGTTTTTTAACACAACCATGGCACTCTGGATTGAAATTTAAAATACGATTTTTTAAAGCAAAAATACGATTTTTTAAAGCAAAAATACGATTTTTTAAAGCAAAAATGTGAAATGTTGACATATGATATGTCATTTTATTTATGTCATACATCATGTCATTTTCTATCGCATAAAATGAAAAAATACCGAGGAAAAATTAAAAGTTGTAGTCATTTCCGGCGAAACAGGAAGTGACGAAAAATAAGTGAATATCTCACTAAACCCTAATTTATGTCATATACTAACATACCAAATCTCGTTTTTTATATGCAAAAATAAAAAAGTTATAGGGGTGAGTTTACTTTTGAGACGCACTCGGTGTAAAACCAATTTCCCTGATTTGACAATAGTCATTCAAATATACTTGCTTATGTAGTAATACATTTTCTAGATCTTTCTAGATTAATTTTCTAAATCTTCTAATTTTTCTGATTCGAAATATTCAATTTCTATATCGAGAGTTCAGTTAACGAAATAGAAATAAAATTAGCTAAGTAGGTATGTATTTTGTATCGGTACAAATAATAAGTTCAAGGGAAAATTAGTCATTACAAATTAAATTAACATTAACTGTCGAAATATTGAATTTGATTTTTTTTAAATTAAGGGAATATACATATTATGATTCTAAATAAAATATATTATGCGAATATCAATTTGTAGAAGCACTCCAAAAATAGTCTATATTGAAGAAAGGTGACAACTGGGGGTATTATGCACAAACCATTTCAGGAAGACGGATGACACACTTCTCAAATGTGTCAATTTTAGTCGATTTGCTACCGAGAAACGAAACTGCAAAATTTCTCGGTTCTTGAACAGGGATTTTATATGGACAGGGTTGGGTTAGTATAGAAATTTTTCAATATATGACATTGGCTACATGCATTGTTATTTACTGTATTTTACTACATCTTGTAGTAATAATCTAAATTAGTTAGTAAAAAGTTAATAGTAATAAAATAGTAATTAAATCTATAGCTCATATAGTAAGTCTTCTCCACTGATTTCTAAGATAAAAAGTGTCTCTTGCGATCCAGAGCCTATACTGGGTGTTTCTCAAAAGTGGCTCACCCCTATAACTTTTTCCGATAAGTAAACGAGATGTGGTGCATTAGTATATAACATAAGTCAGGATTGATTGACACTTCTAATATTGTTTCGATCACTTTCTGTTTCACCGGAAATAACTACAACTTTTGATTTTTAAATGTCATCCTTGGTATTTTTTTACTTTATTTGATAGAAAACGACACTCTCAATATAATGACAAATCATATGTCAACTTTTGACATTCTCGCTTAAAAAAATCTTATTTTAACTTTCAATCTAGAGTACCATGGCTGTATTAAAAACACTAGTAATTTTTATTCAAAGAGCCTTGGAAAAATAGATTTGATCGTTTAATGTTTTTCGGATTTTGTTCTGGCCGGTTAAATTATGCTCAAACCGTATTTTTAATAATAACTCAATTTTTTCAAATAGAGCAAGAATTCATATTTAAAGATTAGCATATTCGAAAAAGCCTTTTTTTCGAGTTAAATTGCCATTAACTTTATGGTTATGACACTTTTGAGGAACATCCGGAATATGTGCCTTCTGTTTTAGTATCTTTACTTGTTTCTTTTTATCCTCGTCTTTATATATCCTAGGACCAAGGGAAAATAGCACGAATTATGGTTAAAAACGTTACAAAAATAGTACAGGAACTTATAAAATAATTTATTCTGAAAACACCTAAAGTATTATATTCTAAGAAAGTAAAAATTGAGCTTCCATCGTCCTGGTTGTTGCCATATTGATAGAAACGATGGTATATTTCCTGTACTCGGTAGACACCTAAAAAGACACCTCTTCTTTGCTTGACTTGCTTTTTTTCCTTTATAGTATAAGTTTGACGCTATTGTATATCTAGGCTACGTTTTCCCAGTTTAGCGTTTTCCAAAGATGTTTACACTCACTCTGAACCGAATGCACCGAATATTTAATTATACCAAAAAATTGACTTACGTATTTTTCCCCTGACCCTTCATAAGCTTTATTTTGTGAAGACGTCCATGAAGTTTGCAATGCCGGATTAGATTTGCAGTTGCATTTCGAAGACTGCTTCTGAATATTGCCAAAAATGTCATAGTTGCTCTCTTATTGGGATACTGCAACATTTCTTTATCTCGTTTGCAACTGTCTGTTTTAAACCAAAATATAAGGTTATTGCTAAAGATGCAACTAATATATCTAAGAATATTTTTACAATTTATTAGAAGTGACGTCTTGCAAATAACTTCTTTTGTCAGTTTTCATTCACGTTTTACTTGACACTTTTGGATTTGATTTTAGTTTGGGATTTCAGTTTATTTTTTATTTTATGTTATTTCTTGTATTTTTTTATCTAATTTATTTATGCAACTCTATAAATCTGGAATGACATTATATCAGGACTTTAATTATTGTGAGATTATTGTGAATCTTAGAAAGAAGCTTCAAAGACCATTACATAATAGATCGTTTTCCAAAAAATAAAGTTGAAAAATAATACGAGTAGAAAACCAAAATTATCTGCAACTATTTGTTTTATTCCACAATATACGGTTATTGCTAAATATACAACTAATATTCCTGGAAGAATTTTTTACTATTTATTACGAGGAGGTTATTAAACAGTAAACAAAACTATACATAACTCTTTATAAATAAAAAGTGTGAATTGTGTAGTATATTTAGTGGGAAGTGGACAACCCTGTGTTGGGTATGTGCGGTTGCGGTTCCCTGCCAAATATTTTATTCCTTTCGGAGGGTAATGGGTTATTGATGTGCGTGGGACAACTTCAGGTAGGATGCAAATGGAAATCGAACGGATAATTTATCAAATCGCGTTTTTAAAATGTCGAATTTGTATTCGTATTTTGTCGGAGCTTTTAGATATGTAAGATCATATGTTCTCCGATAGCTAATCGATTTTAGACGATATCGCAGAAATTGGTATACAGGGTGGTCCGAACTGTATTCCGGAAACTTTGGCAGCATATTCTGCAGATAAAAATAAGTAAATAAGTTCGTATAAATGTATGTCCTAAAATGCTTACTTTCAGAGATACAGGGTGTAGAAGTTTCATTTTTATTTCGATTTTTTCTAAATAATTTTTGAAGTAACGTCAATATTTGGATGAAAATTGGTGTCTGTGAGTTTTTTGACATGAGAAATTCCACTATGGTGTCAATATGACTCCTACTAGTAGAGGGCGCCACCTACATGTGTTTTAACTGTTTTGAAGCGTAATAACTTTTTGTCCGTACTTGTATAAAACTACCTAGCGAAAAAATATACATCTTTGTGACTTTTTACGTAAAAAATATCCCTTTGTAAAAATCGCTACGAGAGAGCAACCGTTCTTAAGATATTTAGAATGGAAACAGACAATACATGTCATTGTTGACGAAAAATAAACACATTGAGTAGATAGTTATTTCACTGAAATAATAAATTTGGGAAATGTTTATTTTTTTTTAAATTAATCATGAATTCTTCTGCAAAAAAATGATGATAAAACAGTTTCTGTTGAAATTTTGACACAAAACTTTTCAAATTTATGATTTCAGTCTAATAACTATTTAGAAAGTCAAGATGTTTAATTTATGTCAGTGATGACAGGTATGGATAATTTCGATTCCAAATATCCCGAAAACCATTACTCGTAGCGATTTTTACCAAGAGACCTTTTTCACGTAAAAAACGTCGTAAATGTATATTTTTTTACTTAGTAGTTTGATACAGGTACGGACGAAAAGTTATTACTCTTCAAACCAGTTAAAAAATGTGTAGGTGGCGCCCTCTATTATTAGTAGGAGTCATATTGACATCAAAATCAAATTTCTCATGTCAAAAAACCTCCAGACACCAACTTTGATCCAAATATTGACGTCTGAAGTAACGTCAATTTTTTTTCAATTTACTCGAAAAAAATCAAAATAAAAATTAAACTTCTAGACCCTGTATCTCCGAAACTATGCATTTTAGGACATACATTTATACAAACTTTTTTACTTATTTTTATGTGCAAAATATGTTGCTGAAGTTTTCCGAATACTGTACTGACCACCCTGTATATACCGGGCGGCCAACTAAGAATGGACGCCGGCTGTATCTCGGAAACTACTTATCGTATAACTTTGGGAAAAAAATTCTAATAAGTAAATCGATCAAGAGAAATCGCTGGAAATTATTTTCAAGTTCGAAAAATGCCTGCTAGGGGGCGTTTATCTAATAGCCAATCAGAAAACAGGGTTTTTCTCAAAAATATGCAGGTGAACAGATATTTTAAATATTACTATTGTAATCATCGAGAAATTTGTAATCTTTTTGATACAAAGTATTTTGCTCTATCTCATATAAAGTGGTGGGGGAAGGTTAAACTTGTTTTTTATTAAAATAAGGATAACTCTAGTTTAGGTCACCCGATTTAAACAAACTAGGGGTCGTTTAAAAGAGCTTTTTTTTCTTAATAATCTCCAGTATAAATTTAGTTTTTACAATTTTTTTCGTGGCCGCTAGAGGGCGCTGTTTTACATTATAACAGATATTGCGCTTTTGCATAAAAAATTTAAACAGGAGGCTATATTTCTCTTTGCACAGTTAAATAGAGCACAAAATTTCCAAAATATTTGCGCAAACCGCAACTTTCTATCTTCTCTCTAACCGGAGATATTAGGAGAACAAATGATGTTAGGCTGTCGCTTAGGATTATATTGGCTAAAAATTATAGTAGTAGGCTAGGAAACTAAAAGAGGTAAATTGGTTACATCAAAATATCAAAACAAATAATTTAGTTTACCTTTAATACCATTTAATTATTATTTATCCATGTTCGTTCTTGATTCGATCCTATAAATTAAAACCCAGGCATATTCAATCCGATGACCTAGCTGGCCATGGAAGTATGCCGCTCCAGCGTCTCTATCTACTAAAGTAAGTGGTATCTAAGAAGCCCCACACATTCGTAGCAAAATAAGTGGCACAACTGCTGATGAAATTGCAACAAATGCAATTTCATCATGATGAATCCCCTCGCAAACAAAATTGACAATTCATTTCTTAGAAATTATGAATAGTTCATTTCATCCTAGAATTCCTGCGTAAATATTTACCGACCAACGGTCTTGGTGTTAAACTATTTGCATCAAGGGACCAGTAATGCATATTGTTAAGATTCGCACCTTCGTTCGGTGCTATATGAAAAGTGACCCAAACGACATAAACTTTATAATATAATAACAAATAACACAAACAACAGGTAAAACACGAAAACAAGTGAAATCAAGGACGAACTTGGATTAATAACTAAATGGCGTTACATGAATTAAACTCCTAGTTTTCGGCCATACGAAATTCGGCCGTTTTCTATTAAAAGCAGTATGGCGGCACAAAATTTCTGGAAATTTTAATAAAATTATTGATTGTCGGACATTTTAATCTGAGAACTATTTACGTATAATTAACCAAGAAAATCGTAAAAATTATATGGATTGATGATAATGTTACATAAACGTATTTAAATAATTATGACGTAATCAATATACCTCTTTTTGTTTCCTAGCCTACTACTATCATTTTTAGACCATATAATCCTGAGCGGCAGCCTAACATGATTTGTTCTCTTAATATCTCCGGTTAGAGAGAAGATAGAAAATTGCGGTTTGCGCTGATATTTTGGAAATTTTGTGCTCTATTTAACTGTGCAAAGAGAAATATAGCCTCCTATTTAAATTTTTTACGCAAAAGCGCAATATCTGTTATGATGTCAAACAGCGCCCTCTAGCTACCACGAAAAAAATTGTGGAAACAAAATTTATACTGGAGATCATTAAGGAAGAAAAGCTCTTTTAAAGGAGCCCTAGTTTGTTTAAATCGGGTAACCTAAATAAAAGCAAATTTAACCTTCCCCCACCACTTTATTTTATGAGATAGAGCAAAATACTCTATATCAAAAAAGTTACAAATTTCTCGAAGATTACAATAGTAATATTTAAAATACCTGTTCACCTGCATATTTTTGAGATAAATCCTGTTTTCTGATTGGCTATTAGAGAAACGCCCCCTAGCGGGCATTTTTCGAACTTGAAAATAATTTCCAGTGATTTCTCTTGGTCGATTTACTTATTAAATTTTTTTCCCCAAAGTTATATGATAATTAGTTTCTGAGATACAGCCGGCGTCCATTCTTAGTTGGCCACCCGGTACAGTTTTTTTTGTATAAATGTATGTCCGAAAATGCTTAGTTTCGAAGATACAGGGTGTAGAAGTTTCATTTTTATTTCGATTTTTTCCAAATATTTTTTGAACTAACGTCAATATTTCGATCAAAATTGGTGTCTACGAGTTTTTTGACATGAGAAATTTGATTTTGACGTCAATATGACTCCTATTTATAAAGGGCGCCACCTACATATCTTTTAACTGGTTTGAAGAGTAATAACTTTTTGTCCGTACCTGTATAAAAGTACTTAGTAAAAAATATACATTTACGACGTTTTTTACGTAAAACAAGTGTCTTGGTAAAAATCGCTACGAGTAATGGTTCTCGAGATATTTTGAAACGAAATTATCAATACCTGTCATCATTGACATAAATTAAGCATGTTGACTAAATATTTATTAGACTGAAATCTTAAATTTGATATGTTTCTGTGTCAAAAGTTCAACAGAATCTGTTTTATCATCATTTTTTCGAAGTAAACTATGATTAATTAAAAAAAAATAAAAAGTTCCAAAATTTATTATTTCAGTCAAATAATTTATCTACCCAACACTTTTACTTTTTTGTCAATAATGACATGTATTGACTATTTCCATTCTAAATATCTTGAGAACGGTTGCTCGCAGCGATTTTTACCAAGAGACATTTTTTACGTAGAAAATTACGGAAATGTGTATTTTTTCACTCACTAGGGGGTTATACAGGTACGGACGAAAAGTTATTACTCTTCAAAACAGTTAGAACACATGTAGGTGGCGCCCCCTACTAATAGGAGTCATATTGATATCAAAATCAAATTTGTCATGTTAAAAAACTCCTAGTCACCAATTTTCATCCAAATATTTACGTTACTTCAAAAATTATGTGGAAAAAATCGAAATAAAAATGAAATTTCTACACCCTGTATTTCCGAAACTAAGCATTTTTGGACATACATTTATACGAACTTTTTTACTTATTTTTATCTGTAGAATATGCTGCCGAAGTTTCCGGAATACAATTGGGACCACCCTCTATATGTCCTAAGAGTATTAATAAAAAAATAGAAAATAACTTAAAATGTGATGAAAAATATACTTTTACGTCTACGTTTTGCTAAAACACTTTATTGGGTACTAGTGTTTTAGTTTGGGTACTTAGAATTTATGTTCATTAGCTGATCGTTAATATTTGATGATAAAATATTTTGAAATGCCCTTCCGTTTAGAATTTAACTCGGTTTCCAAACAAGGTTTTTAACAATACCAGTGCACCAATACCAGTAATATATACCAGTGCAGTTGAAAGTATAATACCAGTGGAGTTGAAAAAACAACAGAATACAATATACCTCTACATTTGGCCTTTGTAGACTACCAAAAAGCCTTTGACAGCATCGAAACCTGGTCATTTCTAGCTGCAATGGAGGACGCCAGAATTGATTCCAGATATTATTCCATTATTAAAAATATCTATGATAGTGCAACCTTCCAAGTTAAATTAGATGATGACCTCAAAACAGAAAAAATACCACTCGGCAAGGGCGTGAGATAAGGAGATACTATCTCTCCCAAGTTATTTACACTGGCACTGGAAAATGTCTTCAAGAAATTAGAATGGGAAAATAGAGGTCTAAACATCGATGGGGTACACCCTAGCCATCTGAGGTTCGCAGACGATATTGTCTTGGTGAGCACCGACATTCAAGAACTGAGCACCATGCTAAATGAGCTAAATGACCAATCCCAGAAAATTGGCCTTAAAATGAACTTGAAGAAGACCAAGATAATGAGCAACAATATCCACAACATTACCGTAGACAACGTTATTATTGAAAACGTAGACCATTATATAATACATGCAGAATGTTATGCTTGTAGAATTTTTTAATATCGTAGACTTCCTCGCACTAATGGGCCACTCCGTATTTATATTCTGCTGTTTACTGAAGCACAGATCTATAACATAATATGCAAAGTCTCTCGTCGATTATGATTATTCTGTCGTAGTTGTGGACTACTATTTATAGGTTAAAAAACGTCTATACAATTCTCTTTAAACTAGGTATTTACTTTATTTTTATTATATATTAAATTTACTAACCATGGTACAAGGTTTTGTTACATCATCAGCGGTAGACTAGAAAAATATACCGTTTTTCTTTGAAATCCAATTTTATTTTAGCACTGAAGCTTAACTTTACGAATATAATAAAGCAAAATCTGAAAAAGAAATAAATACAAAACGCCACGAATTTTGCTTCTTTTTGTGAGGCCGAAACGTTTCTTTTTTTATATATTTTTGCTCTGAAGAAACACGTCTAGCAGTAAAGACAATTGGATTCGAGCTTTCCAGTTTACTTAGAGGTCACACTTCATTTTTATCTGTCTTCTACGTCAACGAAAAATGAGAAATTGGTTTGAGAATAACCTGCGAGTTGGAGAATAACCTGCCCACTGTGAGGAAGTTAAGGCGGATATTAAAGATTTTCCAAGTTTTTAAAGGAATTTATTTATGTGTTTCTTCGTATTTTTTTGTTACGCGCAATACTGTCAGTTAGAGCTAGTACTCTTTTTAACAGTACACTGATTTGTTGATTATATTTCTGTCCCTCTCTAGATTACAAAATTTCTTTGTATATCACTATATGATTAGTGCGAGCAACACTACATAATATCGTTTATAGAAGAAATGAGAAGATGCGCAACTTTATGGGCGATTTCGTGGCACAAAATATGTCCGAGATGTAGCTGGCGTTACCGTTATAGGTCCGAAATTTAGTTTAGCTCTGCGCCGCGGCCGCTGCGCGCTGGTCGTTTACAGCGCAGCGGATAAAGAGTACTGTATTATAGTTCTGCTGGGTGGTTGCTAGAGACAGTGATGCCAGAACTACGGATTAATCCGTAGATTTCGGATTTTGGATACAGTACGTTAATAATACGAATTTTTTATCACTAAACAATTTAATATAATTGTATGGTTAAACAAAGAACGGCGTCAGAGTTGGCTTGGAAATGAAGATCGCTGTTTCTGATTTCATATGTTAAATATTATGGTAAATGTCAATAGTTCTCATTTTCAAGCCAACCAAACCACTTTTTTCGATCTTACGAAATATTCAGTACCTATATGAAAGAATTTTAATTTTTGTTGTTTATTATATGTTTAACACGAATAAATTTTCAATGCATAAAGGATGATTTTTCTTCCAAAGATATTTTCGTCGAAAACGCTTCATTTTCATTTGATTATACAATGTACCGTACTTACAAAACAACAGATTTATTTTGATAAATCAATATTTTAGAATAAAATACAATTTTTATATTTTCAGACTTGTTATATTTTCTAACTGAAATATTTATATCACTACTTCAACAAAATACTTGAAAAATAAAAATTCAGTTTTTTATGCAATAAAAAACATTGAGTTCACAATACATGACCACGATTTTCTGAGTTATTAATTGTACTTAATTATGTTGTGTTGTTGATCAGACAAACTTGTGTTCAAGTAGAGAGCCACTAAGAAATTAATAGGTATCTATGGATCTTTAACTCAGCTTTTTTCATGAAACATATATTTTAATTACTAAAACAGCCTCTACAGTATCATCGAAATGTTTTACGAAATATTTCTAAAAATGTTTCGTATAACATTTCGCAAAATATATCTGGAAATACTTTCAGAAGTAAACTCAAATATAAGCCCGTGTTATACAAATTAGTTCTCACGTTTCCCGTAGTATAGATCGAGACGCGTCGTGATTGGTTGTTGGTTTTTTATTGTTAATCTGGGTTGGGTGTTAACGCAGATTAACAATAAAAAACAAACAACCAATCACGCTCTTCAGGAAACATTATTAATTACAATCTCGGATCATAGAAAAAAATCATCTATAATGCGATCCTGAAAAGCGTAATGTTATATGGCTCTGAGGTATGGCAGTTAAGCGAAAAATAAAAAGAAGTTATTTCCGAAATGGACTTCTGGCGAAGATCAGCCCGAATATACAAACCGAAAACCAGATAAATATCTACTCTATATATTATAAACACGTGTTCAACTATTAATGTTTTAGTTTTTTGTTTAAAGGTTTTGTTTCTGTTTCTGAAAATATCAGAAACTCCCTCTATTTACAAATGCTTTTAAGTCTCCATCAAAATTCGCTTAATAACTTTTATTTTTACTGTTTATTTAATATATTTTCTCTTATAACAAGAAAATGAAATAATGACAAATAGATTGAGGATTTCTAGTTTGCTTTAGTGCACGCACTTTATTTTTATCTGTTTACTACGTCAGCGGTAAATGAGAAATTAATTAAGAGTTGTCATGTTCGGTTTTTGGTCGGGTTTCTCTGCTGCTATACAAACGTTAACGGTTTTTGTGCTTTACCGGTTATGAAAGAGTTTTTATTCTGTCATTTCTGGTGATATATCATGGGGATTAGAAATTTTCTTTCGAGGAAATAAAAATAAATCTTCTTCCATGATTGATATTTAGTTACTCTTTTACGGAATAATGGTATGTGAAGTTGAGTAAACTAATTCAATGTTCTAGAGTGTATGTTACGAAAGCGTAGAGCTGCCATCGCAACACTGTCTTCTGAAACTGAAAAATAATTTTAGCAAAATTTACACTTTTTTTGTAAATGTTAAATTTACACTTTTTCTGTAAATTTACACATTTTCTGTAAATTTACAGATTTTCTGTAAATTTACACTTTTTCTGTAAATTGCATGCGAAATTTACTCCCCAGCGGGACGACGCGTGACGTCTCGGCCTTGACCTGTTCGTTACTCGGTAGTTACAAGTGAGCCTTGTTCTCTGCTGGTTAAGTTGCCATTGTGCCGACGAAGTACAGATATTTATCAGAGATTATGGACGAATACATTAAAAACTACTTTCAAATCGGATTAAGTCACAAAGAAATTTTGACATTAGAGGATGGTTATGTCCTTTGTTATGTCCTAAGTTTACGTCATTTGCGAAGGCATTTGGGACGAACTAATTTATTTCGAAGTTGATCGAAATGCTAAAAAAAGTACTCTAAAATAATAGCTGTATAAGTATGCACAAAAATATTTTTATTTAACATTATAAATCTACAGAAATGTTAGAATGTAATATAGATAACCAAATTGTAACTGTATAACAAAACAGAGTACTCTTAATATAAAAACGTAAATAAAATCAATTATTATCCTAAGAATAATATATGAATAAAAATAAATCAAGAAATGGGTAGCGGGGGCTAAAACATTAGGCGAATCCAAATGTTTTAGCATTATATTAAAATATTCATAACTCTTATGAATGACTGGCAGTTTTAATTGCAGGGAGTATTTGCCATAGGAAATTGTGATTGATCTTCATGCAAAAATATGATCGGTGGCATTAAGGGAAATCTCAGAGGTGGCGGACAATCAGACCCTGTTGCAAATACTAATACATCGTAAAGGGTGACAAAACTTTCCGGGTCGCCTAAAAGCGTATTATGTGTGTTATATCACATACATTCCAAATCCAATACATAATCTCTAAAATAAGAGATCACCGGAATTTTTTTTATTTCCAGGTTCAGTATAGACGATGAGGAATAATTCTTCAAGTATTTTTAAAGCGAGTGTGATTTCAGAACAAAATATACCTTTGAATATTTATACTGGGATATTGCTTAATCTTGTCATATAGATCGCATGTCTCCAATACTTAAATTAATTGCCGCAGTGGTTCCCTAATTGTGTCTTTACTAATGAAGACTTTTGTGAATAAACTGGAAACTGGAGAGTTCGATGGGAACTACTTGTAGAATAACGCACCACTGTTTCCACTAACGCAGAAATTGACAGAAAAAGTATAAATTTACAGAAAATCTGTAAATTTACAGAAAAAGTGTAAATTTACAGAAAAAGTGGAAATTTACAGAAAATCTGTAAATTTACAGAAATTTTGTAAATTTACAGAAAAAGTGTAAATTTTGCTAAAAATATTTTTCAATGTTGCGATGGCAGGTCTACGCTTTCGTAGTATGTTTATGTTTTTTATAATCTCAATATTTTTGAGTTACATGTCTCTCCGATTTGAAATAATATTTGTATTTGTGGACAACCAATCTACAATTTTATTGTATGGAGTAATGAAAAAATAAAGTTGTTATGATATATAGATTTGGCAGAGAGGCAACCTTGCTTAAGAGTCTATTACGCTGTACTTTCGGGTCGCTCTCAGTGGTCGGGTAAAGCGGGTGTGTGGCCTCAGGAAATATATATTATATTTTAGAAATCTGCCTAAGGCTTATTAGCCCGATCCTGTCGTGTTAAGCCACACCGAAAATTCCAAACACACGTGCTTTGATTAAGGCTTGATTAAGGTTTGCAGAGCTTCAGCATTTGCCATAAAATAGCGAGCAATTTGTTACAAAACCATATGTATTTTATATCACTGTAATCACAAAACTTCAATCTATTTCAGTATTCTAACGGAATTTAAAATTATGTCTTTATCTTCGAGAAAATTTAGACCAAACATAAGGAATATTTTTTTGATGTTTGACCATGAAATACTTAAAAATAAAGAAGTTGTCTAAAAATGTGCTAAATACGGATATAGTTATAATCCTTTATCTTTAATTTTCTTCTTCATTTGTGTAAAAATATGTAAAACTTGGAAAATAAGTTCGTTACAATAATGCTTTTATTTATTCACTATTCTAATAAAAAATATGCTTTCCTTCAGAAACTCTCTATTTATTTATTAGTAATGCTAAAACACTCTATATGAAACTCGATTAGAGAAAATAGTATGATTCATTGGCAAGCGATGTAAATATTTATGATCAGGTAAAATTGTGATGTAAGAGGAGGCTTAGCTTGCACGGGCGCGGCAGGTCGGTCAGTCGTTGATAGGCCGGCCGGCTGTGTAGTGTTGTGTTTTGTCACAGAGCTGACAAATGGAGGTTGTGAGTCTTTTGACTAATATAGTTGCAAGTCGTTTGACTGTAAGCCAACGGGGTCGTTTGACCACGGTAAGAAAACCTCTTGGGACGTCCTGCCTTCGAGTTGGTCTTGAGAAGTTTGAGGTCTCCATAATGTCTTCTCGATTGACGATGCGGCGTTGGGATAGTGAGCTACCCAATAGCCTATTCGATTGGGATGCGAATCTGTTTAGCGGCAGAGTTGCGTCTGGGGGAAGCCCCTATACTATTTCAGGTGACACTAGCTAGTTGTTGAAGATTATTAACCAATAGATCCGAATAATATTTGAATTAGATGGAAGATATGGAATGTGATATATTGAATAGAATATCAATGATGTCAGTGGCTAGGGGGCGGGGTACCCCCGGGTTAGTCTTACTATTTAACTATCAATTTTATCCAGATCAGTAAATGTTTTTTTGTTATTTTCATGTACAATGAGAGAGTGCTTGCCAATGACCAACTAAATGGATATTTGAGGTGAATTTGCATTGTGAGACCCGGTTGAGTAAGCCCCAAAAATATCGATTTTACAAATACCTAGTCAGTTTTATATAAAACGTTAAATACCTAACACTTATTTTGCTACTTTTTCGGACTAGTGAAATGGACTTTTAAAGCATTAAATTCTACGTTAAAAGGTGCTTTAGAAATGTTTTTATGAAAACCGAGATGAAAATACACAATTTTCCATAGCAAAAAAGTTACAGCGATTTGTTAAAAATGCACATTTTTGAAAAACACCCTGTAACTCCGAAACGATAACAAATATCGATGTGCGGTTTTAACCATAATTGAGGTACAGACACCCGTATTAGTTTTCGTCTTATCTTCTTTAGAAAAAGGTGTTTCTATTTAAAAGGGTCCAATTTGGCCCAACCTGAAGAGCTACATTACAAAAGTTACAATAAAAATATGTTCAGCATTTTTTTTTATTTTTCACTTTCATTCGAATCTAGAAGCAAACTTTCAGCTTCCTAAAGTGTATTTGCAGGTAGATTAAAAGCTTTAATCGTCAAGTTTTCCCTTGCAGTAGAATTCCATATTTGAGAAACTTTAGTGACGTTTTAAAGTTAGCAAACTATTTCACTTATCTATGAAGGAATATATTTTTAATCTGTCGATGCACGAAAGATTTTAAAACGGTTGGAAGATAAACTTTTATGTCACTCGATATCTTGTCACCCTGGAATGAGACAAACCTCTTCGAAATTCTTTCTAAAGGAGGACGTCTTTTCTTACGTAAATACTATACGTATTTTGGTTAGAAATTATAGAAATTTTAAATTGATTTACCAATTAATTATACTATGTGGGTTTAAAGAAGGAATTTTATGTTATACCATATGATCGAAAAAAAAAACGGCGTCAAAGCCGGCTGGGGAATGCTAATCGATGGTAATTTTGCGAGGTCAATTTTTAGACGTCATGAAAATTGACATAAAACTTGTTAAAATTAACACTAATTATAGAAAGATTAAAAAGGATTGAGACACCACAAATCTTTCCAAAAAAATATATTTTTCCGAATTTTAAACAACACTATTTAAAAATCAATTTTAACACATTTGTTTATTTCAAATTTGAAAAAAATAATAAAAATAAAATAGAAAGAAAGTATATTAAGAGGATGGTCTGTGAAACCATATATTTTGAACTATTATCAGGCAAGTCGAGGAACCATGACGTTATATTTTTATTGTAAGTTGCTCTTTTCCTGCATATTTTTATAAATAGTTTTTGAAATAATTTTGAAAATAAAGATTAAGAAAGGGACATATCGATTGGTACACCTAACCAACCCAATACCTAACCAAACCAGATATGATTTTATTGGATATTGGGGCTCATATGTAAAATTTATTGTAATTTTATTTTTTGACATGAAGTAATAAAAAAATAGTTAACTTAAAACAGATTTTTTAATTGATTAGTTGTCTATGTCAGCTTTTAACATATTATTATGATGTACACTTACTTATTAGTGAAAGGTTGTTACGTTATTATGTGTTTAACGTGATACCAACAATACGCTGCACTTTAACTATTTTTAAGCTTCTTTTAAAGATTCAAGTTTTGACAAAAAATTTTTCCAGAGGCATTGATTTAGCATAAAACTAACAGAGAACAAACACAGAAAATTCCATCAAATTCGCACAAATTCAAATATGTCACAAGTTGAGTGAAACCATAGATAAATGAAAATAACCATCTATTAACATAGATATTAAACTTAATAGTAAATTTTTGGGCCGAAGCGTTCCTCCGTGTCCTTAGTCAAGACTACGTTTAACCCAGAGCCTTCGCCTTTTCTGCTGCAAATGTTTTTTTTGTATTTTTATATTTGCATTCAAAGGATTTATTTTTAAAGTTATTCTGATATATTAGTATAAATTTATATAGTTTATTAAAAATGCATTTGGTCTACATGCCAGTAATTAAATCACAATATTTTTGATAAAACCTAAAAAAAGTATAGTTAACAGAAATATACAGGTTGTTAACTCGACAGTTACTTATTGGGGAACAGAATGGCAACACTGCCTATTGAGAACGCATGCACTTATAGGGTTTTCTGCCGACTCGTCCCGTCGCATCGTCTATCGACGAGCGGGCCGAGGTTGTCATATTTCAACCATAAAGCTCTTGTCGCGGGTAATAAATAAATTAACAACCTGTATAAAAGTTAGCTGATGCTTGCCCACTTTGCTATCCACAAACATTTGGAACGATATATTTCTTTATATGTTGAATGTTTCCTTGACTAGTAACTCCAAAAGTACTTTGGGACTTATTTTATAAACGTAATAATTTTACAGTAAACACTTCTAAAATATTCATGAGAGTATAATAAAGCAATTTAAAAACTTTACCTTTTGATATTGAAGGCGTTTGTATATCCATAGATGTCAATTTTGTTTTCAATTCAAAAACAAACCAGTATTTTCTCGACGCCCAGGTCCAAATTTAATATAACTATTTTTTACTATTTCTCACTGCAAGTTGACAATTACGTCAAATATATTTAAAGGACATTATATGTATTTTTTAGGAAATTAGTAACCTAAAAATTGTTTTTCCTACCACTACTAGTGACGTACCGTGTCCTTAGTTAGTACTAAATTATGTTGTCAAAATTTCACCGTATAAGTTTCCAGGCAATTGGTGAAACGCATGTTGACATGTTTAACAAAACTGACAACAGAGACGTTCTAATGACGTAGGTTCCGCTTTTAATCTATTAATATGATAATAAATGACTTGCCTTCCGTAGCCCTTCTATTCAATGGCTTTGTTAGTATAATAAGGAGTTCTGAACATTTTTATGAATGTTAAACTCCAAACTTCTTCTAAAATTGCCTTTTATTTTGGAAAACTGTAATATGTACAACTTGAAAGACCAGGTTCTTTTTAATTTGCGGATGCACCCAGGCTTTCAGCGCGGTTCGGAGGATGAAAACTCCAGTTCCCTTTTAATTACTATCGATTCCTCATTTATTTCTCTTGCCTGATTTAATGGTGACTGACCGAAAACAGATTCGTATTTAATCGTTTGGCCGTCGTTTCATAAAGGTCAGATTAGTTGCTAGTATAGCTTTAAATTCAATTCAGCAGCTGCTTTAAACTAGCCAACGTACTTGAAATTCCGTTAAGGGAAGGATGGTGCTCTTTTATAGCAATTATCCAGAATTTCATTCATTTACACTATTTAATTAGATATAAAGGAAAATTTTTGTTTGTAAAGAGGAAACAGTTATTTCTTGATAAAAATGGGGTATTATATATTTCCACTGCCAAAATAATTTTAAAATTTTAAATAAATTTACTATTTTTAAAATAATTTACTATTTTAGACTTCCTGGATCGCCTGTACCAGGTTGTCAACTAAGAATCGACACCGGCTCGGCTGTATCTCAGAAACTACTTATCGTATAACTTTGGGAAAAAATAGTAATAAATAAATCGGTGATAGCCACCACAGGTTTTTTCTCAAAAATATGCAGGTGAAGAGGAATTTTATTTATACACTACTGGTCCAAATCTACTCTTGAAGCAAGTAGTTTGGTATATGTTTAGGCATGTATTCTAGGATTGCGAATGATTGAATCTTCTGAATGGAATGAAATATCCACAATTTCTTAGAGAGGAATTGCCAATTAAGTTAAACTAAAAAATTAACTAAGGAAGTTATCATTTCATCAGTATGATGATTCAGTTGGTGTAGTTGTGCCGCTTATTTTGCTATGAATATATGGGGCTCGGGTGCCCGGTGGCGTAGAAGTATAGGCTCTCGTCTACCAATCTCAAGGTAGTGGGTTCGAATTCCCACACCCGGCATTTCATCAGCCGACTATTTTTATTAAAATAAAAATAGTTTGGGTACCTAGGTCGACTCATCCTTAAATGAGTACTTGGCAGAATCCTCAAGTAAGGCAAGCCGTAGCTTGCTACTCTCAAGGCGTTAAACGCTATATACGGGAGCTATTATTATTATTATACAGGGTGGTCCGAACTGTATTCCGGAAACTTCGGCAGCATATTCTGCAGATAAAAATAAGTAAAAAAGTTCGTATAAATATATGTCCTAAAATGCTTAGTTTCGGAGATACAGGGTGTAGAAGTTTCATTTTTATTTCGATTTTTTTCAAATAATTTCTGAAGGGACCTAATATTTTGATGAAAATTGGTGTCTGGGGTTTCTTTGACACGAGAAATTTGATTTTGATGTTAATATGATTCCTACTAGTAGAGGGCGCCACCTACATATTTTTTAACTGGTTTGAAAAGTAATAGCTTTTCGTCCGTACCTATATAAAACTACTGAGTAAAAAAATATACATTTACGGCGTTTTTTACGTGAAAAAGGTCTCTTGGTAAAAATCGCTACGAGTAATGGTTTTCGAGATATTTGGAATCGAAATGATCAATACCTGTGATCATTGACATAAATTAAACATGTTGACTAAATAGTTATGAGACTGAAATCATAAATTTGAAATGTTTTTGTGCCAAAAGTTCAACAAAAACTGTTTTATCATCATTTTTTGCAGAAAAATTTATGATTAATATAAAAAAATAAAAATTTTCCAAATTTATTATTTCAGTGAAATAACTACCTATTCAACGTGTTTATTTTTCGTAATAATGATATGTATTGTCTATTTCCATTATAAATATCTTAAGAACGGTTGCTCCTAGCGATTTTTACAAAGAGATATTTTTTACGTAGAAAGTCACACAGATGTATATTTTTTCGCTCGGTAGTTTTATACAGGTACGGACAAAAAGTTATTACGCTTCAAAACAGTTGAAACACATGTAGGTGGCGCCCTCTACTAGTAGGAATCATATTGACACCAAAATCAAATTTCTCATGTCAAGAGATTCCCAGACACCAATTTTCATCCAAATATTGACGTTATTTTAGAAATTATTTAGAAAAAATCGAAATAAAAATGAAACTTCTACACCCTGTATCTCCGAAACTAAGCATTTTAGGACATACATTTATACGAACTTTTTTACTTATTTTTATCTGCAGAATATGCTCCTGAAGTTTCCGGAATACAGTTCGGACCACCCTGTATATGGGGCTTCTTAGATACCACTTTCTTTAGTAGATAGACACTGGAGAGGAATATTTCCATGGCCAATATAAAACGCTAAATCACCACAATACACCAAAACACTTTTACTTTTGCACTGGACGCGCGTTTCGCTAACCATGTTAGCATCATCAGTAGATGATTAAAACTATTAGCGAGTTTTATATTAAAAACTAGCGAGTTTTAAAGTAAAAGTATTTTGGTGTATATTGTGGTGATCTAGTGTTTTATTTTGCTGTTGTAACACCAAAGGATCCAACCCCCAACTGTATTTCCCCCTTCCATGACCAGCTAGCTCACCGGATTTAACATGCTTGTGTTTTTATTTATGGGATCGGGTCAAGAACGAACAATAAATTACAATCAAATGACATTAAAATGAAACTAAAATATAGGTTTTCATATTTTGATATAATCCATTTACCTCTTAATTAATTTTTAGACCTTATAATTAGTAGTGGGAACTATCGAATGAATACTATCGAAACATTCGATAGTTGCAATTCATTCGAATAATTCGATAGTAAGAAAACATTCGTTGAAAACTATTCGAATAAAAATTATCGAATAGATCCGTCATCTGCCTTGAAATATTGTATTCTAGTAATTCGGCAGCAAAAACCATTCATTTATAAAATTCATTCATTTATAAAATTCATTCATTTATAAAATTCATTCATTTATAAAATTCATTCATTTATAAAATTCATTCATTTATAAATTCATTCATTTATAAAATTCATTCATTTATAAAATTCATTCATTTATGAAATTCATTTATTCGTCAGGATCGATTATAATAAAATATTAACTGAATTTTAGTTGTCGCCCGGCGACGTAGGTTTTTTCCGAGAAAGCGGTCGGTGGCAATGCTATGAAAGAAGCCGGCATCTTTGATTTTTGCGGAGTCATATGTAGATAAAGGACACATTATTTTTTTATTGAGGTGCTAGTATTTACACAGAAAATACATTATGAAAGGCGCTGTTGCCATATTTTTTGTATTAGTTGATATTAGCAAAGAATATTATTGTTTGGCTTTAGTTAGTTAGGGATAGTATGTCTATATATTCTGCATTTTTTTATTAATATTCTGTTGTTACACTGCAATAATACTTGTTATTTTGGATGTAGGAAAATTATTTTAATGTTTTTAAGCAAAGACTGGTTTAATAAATAATAATAACAGTAATAATTTGTTATACCTATTAACAACAAAATTTAAAATCATTTAATATAAATATTTTTTTTAAGTAGTAGCAAAATATAAACAACAAATTAGATGTCAAAATTATTTATATTAGATCCTATTTAAAAATAATATAGTCTCTAATTTTTTGGCAACGTTTGTTTATTAAATAATAATAATTACAGAACTAATTTGTTATATTAACAACAAATTTTAAAATCATGAAATATAAACATTTATTAATTTTTTCTAAGCAAGCGGTGTAATGGAAGGAAAATATAAATAAAAATTAGAAATCAAAATTATTTATATTAGGTGCTTTATATTACTATTTAAAATTATATTTACTTTTACTGGCATTTACTTTAAAAAAATAAATGAAATATTTCTTCGCAAAAAAACTACATGTAAGAGAAATAATAATAAGCATAAACAAAATACAAACATCGTTAACTTTTTTTTTAAATTGGCACGTGTAAAATTTTCATTTTAATTTTCTCACCCCATAGTTTGAGTTCGATAACCATTTATTTAACCACATTACTTAAATATAATTATTAAGTTCCAACTAATTCATAGGTATTATTAAAACATCTAAAATACAAATATGTATTTTTAAAATTAATTGTAAGTTCATCTCATCTCTCTTAAAATTGCTACTTCTCAAAATTTCCCATTAAAAATAGACCATATACCATATAAAATTAAATAATTGAAAGATCGGACTACGGAAAACCACACAAATTATCGGAAAAATTTTGACCACCTGCACATGCACACAATCGTCAATAAATAAAATTAAAAAATAACTACTATTTTAGTATTTTAACTATTTTAATAAACGCAAAAATAGCACAGTATTTATACGGCAAAGTTATAAAAATTTGGAAGAACCAATAATGCCACTGACGCATACAAAAATCAAACGAATACTAAATTTCATTTATCTAAAGCATTCGATAGTCGTGGCTCAACGATAACCATTTAGTCGCACGGCGAGGTTGTCACATATGCTTTAGTTTACAAATGAATGAATGATTTTATTCGAATAAAACCATTCGATAGTTGAAATCATTCATTCATTAACCATTCGATAGTCTAATTCATTCGATAGTTCCCATCGCTACTTATAATCCTAGGCGGCAGCCTACATAATTTGTTCTCATAACTAGTGATGTTAATATTTCAGAAATTTTTGATTGTTGCAGGAAATTCCCGAAACTTTCGGAAACTTTCAGAAATTTATGAAATTTTAGTAAATTTTATAATTTTACATATTTTTTGTTGATACAATAAAGGCATAAATTAGATAGACATTTGATACAACATGTAAGTGAAAAAAAAACAATAAACATAATATTAGTTGTTATATTTTTAATAAACAATACATAACTTACAAAAGTCACACACAACAAAAATCATTTGGCAACATTGTACTTTGTACATAAACCATGAACTATGACTATGAACTTAAAAAAAAACAAAAAAGCACGAAATATAAATTTAAAAAACGTAAAACACAAATAAATGAATTATTCTATTCAGGAAAAACTTCTGGCGCCGAGCTGGTCCCATCTTCATAGTATTAAGGTGCGTATTCATTATCCGCACGAACGAACGAATGAAAGTGCGGTATATTTAGACGGGGACCGAACGCATGCGGCCGTTCGTTCGGTCGTGCGCTCGACCATCCGCTTCGAGTCCGTACATCAAAGGCGTTCGCCTGCGTGCGCTTTCAGATTTAAGGTGCGTATTCATTATCCGAACGAACGAACGAACGAACGAACGAATGAAGTGCGGTATATTTAGACGGGGACCGAACGCATGCGGCCGTTCGTTCGTTCGTGCGCTCGACCATCCGCTTCGAGTCGGTACATCAAAGGCGTTTAGACGTCATGGTACAAAGAATACACGGTATGATCGATAGCGGCTCCAATTTCGTTCAGTTCGCGCATACCACCTGTGACGTCACTAGGAAAATGAGGAATAAATAAAAAATAAAGAAAGTTGACAGGAGATCTGCATTTTTGAGGTTATGGTTAAGAATTTTTTATTTTTAAGACTTTTTAGTTCGTTTAATTTAATAATTACTAAAACCAGCAGTTCCAAAAATATATTTAAGAATAATAATTATATATTAACATGGATTTGGACGATAATAGGTAAAAATACTAAATTTATTTCTATATTCGGTATAAAATTGTTTATTCGGTTTTTAGTTTGCGATGTTTTGGTAAATAATTTTCATTTTCATTGCCTCTGAATTCACATGAGGACAGAGTTGAGGATATCTATGGAAAAGTAACCACAAGAGGAATTGTTACATCATTTAAAAAATATTGGGAAGTTTATTGTTTCCCATCGAAAAGTAGAAAATGCCAATGCAGATGAACGTATTGTAATTGTGATAGAAGTAATTCTAAGGGTGAAGTTTATTATAATTAGTGGAAGTAATACCAAGGGTGAAGTTTATTATAATTAGTGACCTCTGCTTCTTTTTATATGTAGAAGTTTCTGGTTTTGAGAATAAATCGGTTGAACGACACCCAAAATTTAAAGGAAGTATTTGCATACCCAGAATATGCCCATCAAGGATTATATAGCTCAAATTTCCTTTAATGGTAGGCAATTATTCAATGCAAATTAACTTTTTAAGTGACTAAAATATTAAATAGTTTACAATATGGTATATCACTAAAAATATATTACTTTTAGGTACAATTAGGGCCCGATACATTTCAAAAAGTAGAATATTATTTTATATTAAATGAGGTATTGTACTAACAATCAATTTATATTAATAACGGAGATTAAAAATAACAGAATAAATAGTTCTTTTTCTTATACTACAAAAATAAACTATAGAATACAACAGTATTTAAAAAAAAATAAAAGTGATGTTCCAGCCGAGATTCGAACTCCGGTCTCTCGCTTCCTAGCCCGACTCTTATGCACTGCTCCATAGTAACTTGCTTAGCGATAATTCAATGACGGTATATAAACAAAAAAAAAACAGGTTTATAACAATATCTTGACGATTTGAACTGGCGCGCGAATGAAGAAATGCGTGCGGTCTTCTCGTGCGGTTCTATCGTGCGGTCCCCGTCCATACCACTAGCGTACGTTCGTTCGTTCGTTCGTTCGTTCGTGCGGATAATGAATACGCACCTTTATATAGTACTTAGTAGTAGTACTGTCTTCGTCAGTTTCTATTTCCAAATCAGATATATTTCATGTATCATCTGGTTCTGATTCTGAAGGATGGACCTCTACCCCTACGCGTTCTAGTGGTTCTGGAGGAGTTTCATGTTAAATATCATGCTATATATACCATAGCGGCTATGGAAATTATCAACAATATCACCAACAAACATCCTCAGTTTGTCAGTAATAAAGAAGTCATTTTTACAGATGTAACAAATTATTGTGCCAAATCGGGTTTATGGGCTCTTGACTACGTTTGGATGTCAGTTAAAAATGTAGACTGTCTAAGTTGGTGGCAAGCAATGTGTAAAAATACTCAGTTGAAATATTTAGCTGTTGCTCTGCTGTCTTTAACAACGTCATCTGCAGCCACTGAGAGAAGTTTCAGTACTTACCGTTTTTTCCATACTAAAAAAAGGAATCGCTTAACTGCACAAAGAGCCGGAAAAATAATGTTCGTAGCTCATAACAATAAATAATCACTACAAAAACAAAAAGTGGATATGGAGCATCATATATAACATGAAACTCCTTCAGAACCACTAGAACGCGTAGAGGTAGAGGTCCATCCTTCAGAATCAGAACCAGATGATACATCAAATATACCTGATTTGGAAATAGAAACTGACGAAGACTAAACTCTATATCCACTTTTTGTTTTTGTAGTAATTATTTATTGTTATGAGCTACGAACATTATTATGCCGGCTCTTTGTGCAGTTAAGCGATTCCTTTTTTTAGTATGGAAAATACTGTAAGTACTGAAACTTCTCTCAGTGGCTGCAGATGACGTTGTTAAAGACAGCAGAGCAACAACTAAATATTTCAACTGAGTATTTTTACACATTGCTTGCCACCAACTTAGACAGTCTACATTTTTAACTGACATCCAAACGTCGTCGAGAGCCCATAAACCCGATTTGGCGCAATAATTTGTTACATCTGTAAAAATGACTTCTTTATTATTGACAAACTGAGGATGTTTGTTGGTGATATTGTTGATAATTTCCATAGCGGCTATGGAATTTGCTTCATTGTTAAAGCGCTCTCCCAGGAAACAGGGGTCCAAGAGATTCGCGGCACAATGCGTTGGTTTAAGACTTTTAAGAGCCACACGTTTTCTATTTTGTAAAGCTGGGAAGCATTCTTTTTCTTCTGATTTAAGAATAGGCATACTTGATATACTTTCGTTAAATTTTTAGTAAACCAAATTTCTTGCAAAATTCGGATTTTTGCGAATATTCGCGATTTTGGGACCGAATATTTCGGAAATTTCTGAAATTTCCTGCAAAATTCGAATGGAAATATTCGCTACCAACATCACTACTCATAACATCTCCCGTTAGAGAGAATATAGAAAGTTGCGGTTTAGCCCTGATATTTTGGAAATGTTGTGTGCCCTATTAAACTGTACTAAAAGAAATATAGCCTGCTATTTAATTTTTTATGCAAATGCGCATTATCTCTTATCATGTCAAACAGCGCCCTCTTGCTACAACGAAAAAATCTATAGAAAGAAAATTTATACTGGAGATCATTAGGGAAGAAAAGCTCTTTTAAACGAGCCCTAGTTTGTTTAAATCGGCTAACCTAACCCAAACTACAGTTATCCTTATTTTAATAAACGCAAGTTTAGCTTTCCTCCACCACTTTATTTTACCAGATAGAGCAAAATACGTTAATAATGACCATTGAATAGAATAGCAATATTTAAAATACCTCTTTCGGACATTTTACGAACTTGAAAATCATTTTCAGCGATTTCTCTTGGCCGATTTACTTACTGCATTTTTTCCCAAAGTTATACGATAAGTAGTTTCTGAGATACAACCGGCGTCCAATCTTAGTTGTCCACCCTGTACATTTTGTGAACTTTTAATTTTCAATAAACTATAGTATAGTAAGTATTGGAAAGTGTTATTAATTAATATCCAGAGATACATTTCCTGTAGGTATTTGTTTTTATTTACCCTGTATATGAGAAAATATTTTTATTTTGTAAATTAACGTTTTATATTTCTATAAAGTCGATAATAAAAGTTGATTTCTCATAAAAAATGCATTATCACAATAAATTATTAATTGCCCCAACTTAATTCAACACTCTGTATAAAAATTCGTATTAAATTTAATTCATTATTTGCCCTGTGTCTGTGTGTCATATTTACATATTACCTAATATTTATCTATTTTTATTTATTCTAGTAGTCTATTGATTTAATTATATTATATACCTGTACAATAATTTTATCCATATTGGATAATAAATCATTTACTTCAAGCTATTTAATGCATTAACCAACATTAATATCAAAAATAAATTATTTTGATGTCGTAAATCAAGCCGTTAAAATATTTATAATAGTCTGAAACCGGCCTTAGCATTTTTCTTCACTTGACTCGGGGCGCTGCGCTTGCGAAATTTTGAAAAGTTAGCCATGACTGACAGAGCACCATGACAACCGAAAAAAAAACTAATAATCTACGGCGAAGGAAGCGTCTCTTTAGTTTTTTGCTGGTTTTGAACAACAAGCTTGTTGAATTTGGTTATTTTTGTTCGGAAAGTGTTGTTTTAAATACTTGGTTATTTTATTTCGTGTTTTTGTTAGTGCCGTGTTATATTAGTGCTATGGAACCGACGGTAACATGTTTTTACTACAAGAGAATGTAAGTATTTACAAGTTCTTGATATTATTCTGTTAGATTGAAAGCTAAATATATAGAGAGCGAATTTTCTTTCGTGTTCTGAGTATATTTGAACCATCTTAAGAATTTTTAAATCGGAATGTTATGTTTCAAGTTGTTTTTAGTGAAATACAATATTTTCCATTAATATTTTTGGTAAAAATCTCGCAATATTATCGTTAAGAGTCTAAGATTAAATAAGTATAATTTCGAGTATAATTTGGACACATTTTTAT
The DNA here is from genome assembly GCF_002938485.1 of Sitophilus oryzae. Taxonomy (NCBI): domain Eukaryota; kingdom Metazoa; phylum Arthropoda; class Insecta; order Coleoptera; family Curculionidae; genus Sitophilus; species Sitophilus oryzae. The sequence continues at coordinate 3,274,017 of NW_022146927.1, read as the reverse complement.
CGTAAATTTTATCAGAACCCTTGTAATTCTTGGCATATTGAAAAAGACTGTCAATATTTGTAGCAGTTTTAATTAATATACTGGGTGATACAGACTTCCGAAAAAGTTCTATATTAGGTTTTTGGTTTGTGAATTTCATTTTTTTACATAATATGAGGGCAATTGTAACCCACATTTTGAAAATATTTTTGTCAACATACAGGGTGAATCAACACATTTTCAAACCAAAGTTGTATATTTTTAAATGAAATACTATACATCTTTTTAGCTCAGTGGATTTGCCACTAAATTTTTGTTCTAAAAATAGCATAATGTCATATACTATACCGAATGATCTTGAAAAATAACCGTTTTAAATTAAATTTGCTGCTTGATTAAATGTTTCCCAAGTAGCATAGGAAGGAGAAAAAACCATTAACCACGGAAAATTAACCACTATTTGGTTGAATTTTACTTTTACTTAACTTAACAAATTTCTGGTAGTGAATAAAGTCGAGAAATCTAAAAATTAGGTCGTGAACTAGTTAATAATAACCTAAAAGTATGCCTTTGAAAAGTAGCAACGTTGGGGTTAGCTGGCATTGTTAAAATCTAGTCACTGATAACCTATTGAGGGCATTAAGACTACAGGGACTTAAAGTAGGTCAAATGTTACTTTATTATAACCTCAAATTTGTCTCGGGGGTCGAAGGCATTGTTTGGTTTTCAAGTTAGGTTAAAATTTAGTTGTTAATAACTTTAAATGGGACCTTATTTGGAGGAGTTCAAATTAGGTTGAAAATTTGTTTTATTTCGACCTCATAAGTCGCTATTATGCTTCAAAGGTAAAAGTAACTTATAGTTTTTTGACTTGGAAGAAAGTCAGACATACGGTTGGTTAAAAATTACCTTTTTTAATTTCTTCGGAGTGATTTCCGTTTAAAATAGTTTTCGAGGGATTATTACGTCATAGCACATTACCTTGTTCCCACTGGTGGGGAACGAAAGAATATTAAATGCGTTCCTTTTTTATTTCCGACACAATCTTAAACGTGTCCATTATGTGCAATATAAACAAAAAGTCCTCTATAATAACAGTCACAATCCCAAAACACAAAACTTTTAAAAATAACAAGCAAAGAAAACTAATTTGGTTTTCTAGTTAGTTAGTGTCCTAGTTTAGGCCAGTTCGGTAATTGCATCGGCCAGCAAAAGGATAAAAATTTGACATGTCACGTGACTCTTAATAAAGATTCTCATTTTAGGACACGTGATTACTGTGAAAAGTTAATCGGATTGCTCGAAGATGTAATTGCGGAACTTAGCATAAAATATCATTGTCAACTGTCACTCAAAGAAAATAAAAATTTTCTGTATTACCGGCGATACTCCAACACTGTAGTCAAGATTTTGAGAAATGAGCTTCAACCAAATATAGCCAATTTTTTAACTTGCACCTCGAAGGAAAAATGCCTTAAGCTAGAAAACTTGACCTTTGAGGTTATTAATTTAAATAAATCTTATCCTCATAAAAAGAAAGCCGACTTTAAGGTTTTAAAATTATGAAAAACCTAACTTCATAGACGAATAGTTAAAAACACTATTAGCGGCCATTTTCTTATCCAATTTGGTTTCAAAAAATATTTTTTTGTGATATTGTTCTAAACTATTGAGAAAAATAAACAGACGTTTAGTCTGTTTATAGTTAAATTAACTAATTAAGTCTAATTAGTTAAATTAACTAATTAAGAACTTTAAAAGTGAATCAAGGAAGTTAGCTGAAAAAAAGTTGGTTTGGTTTGTGAAAGAAGAAACTTGAAAGTAACGATTTATTCTGAAATTAATTGTTGAAAATACATATATATAAAATTTTAAAGGCACATAATTTTTTAGGGCTTATCATATTTAGGTACATCTCACAGAAAAATTTTCTCCTCAGACATAATTATCTTGTGAATCCAGTAATCCACTTACCAATAACTTATTTATATTTACTAGGAAGTGCATATATATATGTAGGTATTTCATCCATATTGGATTAATGTTCAAACGGCCATGCGAGTTATTACTACACTTGTTTGTCTTCCTGGTTCATTATTGGGAAATTCATTTACATACACATATTAAAAAGAAAAATACTTTACCTTATTAATTCTCTTTCTTTCTCATGTTAAAATATAGGTAGTATAAATTAGGACTATTTTTAGTAAAATTTACCTATATTTTACCATGTTATGACCTCAGGTCGGTTATTTTTGACTTCATAGCCCATATTTCATACAAGACATTATAACCTGTTAACCTGTTTTTAACTTCCAAATTACTTTAGTTTTATTCCCCACTTTGGGAATTTTAACGTCAATTCTTGGAAATTTCGACCAATTTTCAGTTGGTTAATAATAGTCCAGGTGGTTAATTTAACGTAATTTTACCTTCAAATGTTTGTTGGGTTAAAACTCTAAATTCGAAGAATTTTAAAGATTTTTACCAGGGCACTGTAACATCATTCTATAATGTGTCTTCTTCAAAATTCGGTCTACCAAAATTTGCAATCTTGTTTGATATATTTTTTACATTTTTATACTTTTATAACGATATCAGTATTGTTATGCCATGCCATTAAGAATAAAAAAAAATAATAACTAGATATTGTTTTAGATAAATACTCGATCAGCTTTTAACAAAGTTTAAATTACAAATTTTCTACTTAATAGTGAACATTTGGGAACACTACAGCAGTTTAAAGTTTTAGACTTCATTGGCCTTTAAAATGTATCAATTAATAACTTTTTAATCTGTCGATGCACCCAGGTCTTTTCAGTAACCAAGGTAAACTTATCTGCCCCTTTTTAAATATTAACGATTTCTGGTTTATTGCTTTAACCGAGAGTATGACCGAAAACTAATTTACATTTAATGTTGCCAGCAACGTTTCATAAAACAGGGTTAACTACATTAAAGTTTTTGTTTGCCGTAGATTTTTTACCTTACTATGGAATAAACTAAACTGGCTTATTTAACATGAATTTTTGAACAATTATTTTTTTATTGTAAAAAGATATGGAACGTACTAATATTGAAAATAAACATGGCACATATTCTACAGTCTTTGTATTCTTGATTAACCAAAACATATTCATATGCTCAATATCAATAATTGAATGTGTGTAAAGCATAACAAATAACAAATCACGTGGATCAGTTTTCAGTTTTGAACCTTTGTTGTTAACCGCCAATTTCAATTTATTTCCTTTTATTCAACTCTTGATTCATGGGATATTGTAACTCTTTTATATCTGAAACAATACCTTCATAATTCAGCTTTAAACTGTTTTAACAAGACGAAATTGTACGCCCTTTTCATCTGTTTAATTACTATCGATTTCTCATTTACTCCTCGCCAATTCGAATGGTAACTGACCAAAAACAGAATTGCATAAATTCGACGATTTATAAAAGTTGGATTATACAGGGTAAGTCTTAAATAAGTGTAAATATTTTTAGGGCTGGTAGATCTCGATAAAAAAAAACATTTCTTCTGTATACTGTTTTTCAAATAAGCCCAAAATAACCAAGTTATTTTACTTTGAAAATTTCCAAAAAAAAAATTTATTAGTGTTTTGGATAATGTAACTTTAAGCCCATTTTTAATTGAAATTTCAAGAGTGAATTAGAAAATACAGTTAGTATTTTCACTGTTCTTTTCGATATCGTTCGATCTACATTTTATAAAAGTAAGTTGGCTGGTTATCTTACATTTTATATTCGGTATTATATGAGCCAAACGTGTTCAAAATTATATTAGTATAAACATAGTAAAATAAAAACGCTAGTTCACCACAATACACCCAAACACTTTACTTATGTTCTGTGTTTTGCTAACCATGTCAGCAGATGATTAAATATTTTGAGTTGTTTTCATAGTAGATAATTGCTGTAAAAATATAAACATTTTGAAATATTTTAAGTGTTTTAAGGTTATCATAACAATTTTATTATATCGGTATTAAAATGAAAATTGGGTCTCATGATAGAGGCGGATACAGGAATGTACTTTAGGGGGGGGGGGGCAAAATAAAAAGTAATGTAGAATATGCTTTTTAGTGCGCCATTTTTAAGCCAAAAGCCTAATATTTAATTCAATTTACAGATTTTAGGGAGGGCCTGGGCCTCATGGGCTTCCCTCTGTATCCGCCACTGCTGTCAAGAGACCTATTGTAATTCGCACTTTGTTCCTGTTAAGAATTAGCAGTTCTTTTGTGGTTTTAGAGCTAGGTCGTTGGATAAAGGCCTTGCTATGCCTGTGCCCCTGCCTATTTCTCCAGTGGACAAATTTTTAATATACTTGTTACTAGTATTTTTCTGCTAGTCACATCTTCTGTATCTGCATAATATGTGATCTTAGTTTGCAGTACTCCTGTATACGGAAGTATGAACACACAGTGACTTTCTAATCAATTATTCGATTGTAAAGATGCGTTTAGACTTAAGCACGCACGAGCTGAGCATACGCTTACGGCATTCGTTCGCGCTCTCGGCTCTGTTTAAATTAAAAACTTTTATTTTTCGACGAATGAAGTGATCGACTTGTGCGCGCACAGCAGTGTTGTGTTTGTCAAGACAATGGACCACCAAGAGATAGCTGTGGCTGCATTCATTGTTATGCACAGTTTAATTATATGTATATAAAAAGAAGAAAAATCGGAAACATCGTCGCTGGGGGCAAACACAAATTTTTAGAAATCGATATAACTTATTAAACAACTTAGTGTCTGAGAAGGGCTATAATCAGTTCAAAAACTTTACGAGAATGACTATACCCGACTTTGATTATTTACAAAATTTAATTACACCAAAAATTACGAACACAGATAAAATTTTAGAATAGCAATATCGCTAAGAGAACGCTGAGCCTTGACTTTACGTTTCTTGGCAAGTGGAGACTCGTATAGCAGCCTACAGTATCTTTTTAAAGTTTCTAAATTTTCCATCGCCTATATTATTCCCGAAGTAGCGACTGGAGGTACGTACATTTCTGGGGTTTATATCGCATTCAATGGAGGTAGAAATAGATGATAGGGTATTAGTACATCTATATTGTGAAATATTCATATCAGATATACTTAGATCGTGATTGAAGCTAGTGTTAGATGTAACGGAATATTCATTACTGAAAGCTGGAGACGTTTGTAGGGGAGAGACTGTGGAAATACTCTGGAGATTATGTAATATTATTACATGGAGAAAACAGCTTTTAATTTTTTTTGTGTGACATTAATATCGATATGTTCAATATTAATTGTATTTGCAAGGTCTTGCCATACCTCATTTTTTGGGTTTTTGAATAATACGCAGAATGTTTTACATACCATAATATTTTTTAATAAAAAGTTGTCATATTCTTGTATTAACAATAGCGAAGGTTGGTCCACTCCATAATTTTATTGAAGAAAACGAAAAAAAAAAATACGCACGCACGCACGCAGACAAAACAAATTGCCGGTGCAAACTGAGCATTCGCGCACACATAAAATCGCTGTGAGCACGGGCCAAAAACCGACACCAGACGGCTCACGTTCGCGGCTGCTCGCGCACAGACAGATTCAGACTGAGCTTGCGCGCACAGCCGTTTACACTTGTGCATTCGCGAAGGATCAGTGCGTGCGTGCTCAAGTCTAAACGCACCATAAGCCCGTGGTTACATTGGATGCGTATCAGTGCGTTTTTTTGGTCGTACGTGCTCGGACGTGCACGCAGCAAAAAACAAACAAATGGTTTCTACGCAGGCGGTTACATTGCATCGGAGTTTGCGCGTCCGTGCACGTACCTCAATTTCCGTTGGTCGGATGAAAACAATCTGGTTTGTTTTTTTTAAACGTGCACGTCCGAGCGTTCGATTTTATCTCTGGGCCCAATACATTCCCGAAAATTTTGTATATTTTTGAATACCAGATTTATTTTTATTTAGGATATTATTAATGTTGCTGGAAACATTCTAAAATATTCAAAAAATTCGACCGGTTGCTGTTTTAATTCACCAAGTATTTTAGATATTCATTTTCTTCCCCTTTTTTGCATATAAATCAATTACCCAACATTTTCTTCTGTTAATAAGTAGTTATTTTAACATTAAATCCTCAGACAGCATCAAAGTAGTGGCGTCCGTTTTGACAAACTCGACACACAGGACACCATTAACGCGCATCTAATGTAACCACTTAAATAAAATAGTCGTGCGAGTAAATTCCGTCAGAGCTCGCACGTTTAAAAAAACGCACGGACCTGCGTCCAATGTAACCGCGGGCTAAAAGTGCGGATAATGTTTCCAGGCAGGGACTATCTTTATTCTTTGTATATACGCCGTATTTGGTCGTACCGAAATAATTTACTTACATTTCAAAAACAGTTATTTATAATCTGTTGATACACAAAAGCAGCCAGATCTGTCGACAGTTGAGATCTTGCGCCCTTTTAATTACTATCGATTTCTCATTTACTTCCCTCGCCAGCTAGCAAGTCGAATAACTGAAAACAGATTCGAATTTAATCGTCCGGGTGACGTTTTATAAAAGTTAGGTTAGACGCTTCCTTTAAATTCTCCACAGCGACATTAAATGAGCCGAAGAAATTTGCAATTCTGTTGGAGTTTTGATGTTTGAAAAATTTTCACTTATTGCATATAATTCGGTATAAGAAAAGTTCGTAGTTTGTATAAGATAAAAACTTCCCTTTTATCTCGGAATTAAAACATATAGTATAAGATAAAAAATATATTTTTTCCGATAAAGAAAAAACTGCTTATATCTAATGTTTTATTTTATTCCATAATACCTAAGTTATTCCTGTATATTATAAGAAGTAGCCGAATTTTTAAATTTCAGTATGTTTTATATCGTTTACTATGCTCTCTGGAACAACATGCGGCCCGTCTGGTTGCCGGTAACCGTTGCGTTCCCTACTGCGCATTGAAAGAAGATCCTATATTTTTATTAGACCTTTAAATTCTAGTATTGAATATAAACCGAGCGAGTCTCCATAGCGCAGCGCGTAGAGGTTCCGCCTATCAAGCGAGGAGTCAGAGTTCGAGACCGGTAAAAACTTTTTTTTTTATTTTATTTTCGTTTATATTCTGATAGTAAAGCATTAAATAATTTTGGTGATTCAAAAAAAAAACAATATTTAATACTTCACTATCAGAATATAAACGAAAATAAAATAAAAAAGTTTTTGCTCTGACCCGGTCTCGAACTCTGAATCCTTGGTTCGTGGTCTGAAACTCTGCGTGCTGCGCTATGGAGACTTGTTCGATTTATATTCAGTACTAGAATTTAACGGACTAAATAACAAAAATAGGATCTTCTTCCGATGCGCAGTAGTGAACGGAACGGGTATCGGCAGCCAGATGGGCCGCATGCTGTTCCAGAGAGCATAGTAAAAGATATATCAAAGAGCCAGCCAGATCTTAGACTATTATAAATGTTACCGAAATGCAAATGTTCATATACGTCAATATCTAAATATTACGAAGGTAATAGTTTTCAAGGCTTTCTTTACTTCTTTGATAATTAGCAGGCAAGTTATAACGGCAATAAATGATACATAGTTAATATCAATTAAACTTTTGGTCACGTGATTAAGATTGACTGTCACACCGTTGCCCACTTTTACATATTTTCTTTTAATCAAAATATTTTAGGAAACAAAAATAAATTAATTATAAATATATAAACAGTTATTATTTACATCAACAAATCTCACCTTCTTAACAGCACTTAAAGGACATAAAGGGCCATTACTACCGTTTTCCTGTTCAAAATATTCTATAAGGAAATTAAAATAACTTTAGATGCACATCATAATATCACCACCAGCAAACTCCATAAGACGACGCATGGTGTCATTGATGACGTGCACCGAAAGTTGTTTTAATTTCCCTTTAATAAAGTTGCGATGAGTTTTTTGAGACAATTAAGCTATCTTGTACACTTCGCACTAAAAGAGGTTCTAAAAAGAACAATGTTCGATTGCAAGGTCTGCTAGTAAATATTTTTAAGCTTAAAGTATCACAACACTATTTATGTAAACTCAAAACTCGTAATTAAGTGTGAAAACGAATGACCATGTCAGGAAATAAGTAAATAAATGTGGCAACTTGACATTTTTTATTGCAGAACTACCACCTGAAACCCCAGCGGGAAATTTAAATTCTAGTTAGTCAGCCCGTCGCCGAATATATCCATGGTTGGCAACAATGAATTTAAAAATCGCGTCCTCGATTACGCAACTAAAAGTTTAATTGCTATCAAATATATACTTGTTTTATTTTGTTTTGAAGATAACCCCCTCATAATGCATTTAAATTAAAAGTTTGTTATTAAAATTTTAAAAACCTATGACTGAGCATGGCATATTATTTAATCACACAAAGATCAATATTTGGTGACTTAGCCCGTGGTTACATTGGATGCGGGTCCGTGCGTTTTTTTGGTCGTACGTGCACGAGCGTGCACGCAGCAAAAAACAAACAAAAGGTATCTACGCAGGCGGTTACATTGCATCGGAGTTTGTGCGTCCGTGCAGGTACGTCAATTTCCGTTGGTCGAATGAAAACAAACTGGTTTGTTTTTTTAATACGTGCACGTCCGAGCATTCGAATTTTTATATCTCTGGGCCCAATACATTTCCGAAAAATTTGAATAATTTTGAATACTAGGTTTATTTTTATTTTTGATAGTATATTAATGTTGCTGGAAACATTCTAAAATATTCAAAAAATTTGACCGGTTGCTGTTTTAATTCACCAAATATTTTACATATTCATTTTTCCCTTTTTCTTGCATATAAATAATTTACCTAATATTTTCTTCTGTTCATAAGTAGTTATTTTAATATTAAATCCTCAGACAGCATCAAAGTAGTGGCGTCCGTTTTGATAAACTCGACACACAGGACACCATGAACGCGCATCTAATGTAACCACTAAAATAAAATAGTCGTGCGAGTAAATTCCGTCAGAGCTCGCACGTTTAAAAAACGCACAGGCCCGCGTCCAATGTAACCGCGGGCTTATCTCTCATTTAGTCGATCAAAGAAGAACTTGTTTATCTAGAACTCTAGTTATAATTGTTTTAATTATATTATTTGTTAATTTTTAATTATTTACGATTTGTGTTATTCACGGTTATTATAGATATTATAATTATACAGGGTGGTCCCCGAATTGTATTTCGGAAACTTCGGCAGCATATTCTGCAGATAAAAATAGATAAAAAAGTTAATGTATAAATAAAATATGTATGTCCTAAAATGCTTATTTTCGGAGATACAGGGTGTAGAAATTTCATCTTTATTTCGATTTTTTCCAAATAATTTCTGAAGTAACGTCAATATTTAGATGAAAATTGGTGTCTGAGAGTTTTTTGACATGATAAATTTGATTTTGATGTCAATATGACTTCTACTGGTAGAGGGCGCCACCAACATGTGTTTTAACTGTTGTGTAGCGTAATAACTTTTTGTCCGTACCGTAGAAAAAATATACATCTCTGTGATTTTTTACGTAAAAAATATCTCTTTGTAAAAATCGTTACGAGCAACCGTTCTCAAGATATTTAGAATGGGAATAGTCAAAAAATTTCAAATTTATGATTTCAGGCTAATAACTATTTAGTCATGTTTAATTTATACAGGTACAGACGAAAAGTTATTACTCTTCAAACTAGTTAAAAAATATGTAGGTGGCGCCCTCTACAAGTAGGAGCCATATTGACATCAAAATCAAATTTCTCGTATCAAAAAAACTCCCAGGCACCAATTTTCAACCAAATATTGCCGTGATTTCATAAATTATTTGGAAAAAATCGACATAAAAATGAAACTTCTACACCTGAAACCGGGTCTCCAACTCCAAAACTAATCATTTTAGGACATACATGTATGCTAACTTTTTTACCTATTTTTATCTGCAGAATATGCTGCCGAAGTTTCCGGAATACAGTTCGGACCACCCTGTATATTATTAAGATTTTGCTATACCAAACCAAACCACAAACACAGAGTTTGATGGAAAATAGTGAATATACCTAAAATTTGAATTTCCGAAACAAGAGCTGTTTTTCTGAACCAGGAATTTCGGTACTGCGCCTCTTAGAAACCGTGATTTCGCCCTTTTAAAGTGATTTTTGTTTAATGATGGTGCAGTTCATCCAACAGAAAATAAGAGATGGTTTTCCAAAATAAAATCGGCGAAAAACTGAGATTTTTAATGAAAATAATACCAAATTATTAATTAATCAGTCATGAGAAAGTTAACATGAATACATGTGAAGAATAAAATATAGGTTAATTAAAATTGACATCAAACAAAATAAATCAGATTAACTAAATTTGGGAAAGAAGATTGAATTAAAGGTGCAAAAATATGTATTAAAACATAACATAAAATATAATTAGTCCACATTGAACAACATTGTACTATTACTAAATAAAAAAATAACATTTATTTAAATTTCAATAATTGCTAATAAACATTATAGAAAGAACAAAAAAACTTCTGAAGTAAGAACAGTAGGAGATAGTATCACTACTTATTTAGAAGAGTTTGATTTCAACGATTTTGAGTTCCGAAAGTACCGAAAGAACCGGGAATTAATAATTTTGAGTGTCGGTTTTTTGATGTCTCAAAAGAACCGGGTGGTATTTTCTGTACCGGGATATCCCTAAATGTAATTTATGTCGATCTGTTATTTTAGGTACAGAACAAATACCAAGTTTGCAATTATAAATTATACGGGGTCCGGCAATAGCGCGTCGGGAATCTGTAGCTCCTAGAATAAAAAACTAGAGAATTTTGTTTAAGTGCGAACCTAAAGTATGTGCCAGGATGTATTTCAAGAAAATATTTTAACTTCTGTAGGGTGGCTCAAAAAAGTGTGAGTGGACCATAGACTTAGAATAAAATATAGACTGAGCATCTCATTCATAAATAGCTGGAAGATGCGGACAGACAACGTCTTGTTATTGTTGTGTTATTGTTTTTGGCTCTAACGAGTGCGACACGAGCGATAGATAGGCTGTCTCCGTCGTAACGGTCGTTTCCTGACGGCTCTGCCGCCCAACTTTTGATAGTTTCAGAGATATTAAAAAATAAATCAAAAATATATATTTTTCAGCTCTTCTTAAAAAAATTATTAAAAATACAAGAAATGTCCTGAAATGAAAACTATATTAGGTATTTACTTTAGATGGTCTGTACTTACTTTGCTATAAATATGAAAATCGTAAATTATACAGAATGTCAAAATTCTACGCCAAACTTTCTAAAATATAAAATAATTTTTCCTCGTTTTTTTAAATGGTATATTATTTTTTCAATAGACGGAGAATTAAAAAATGAACATTTTTTGTATTTAGAGTATTTCAAAATTTTTAACGGTTTCGCAGATATTTGCGGTTTTATATTTCATATGGAATTTTCCACAGTAAATTTTTATCAAAGCCACACAATAATTTTTCTCTCGTATTTTACCATTGAAAGCGCCATATGAAATAATACTGCGCGTATCTGCGAAACCGTTCAAAATTTTGAAATACTCTAAATACAAAAAATGTTCTTTTTTAACTCTCCATCTAACAAAAAAATAATATACAGGATGTTCCATTTAAAATAACAAAGAAAAAATATTTTATATTTTAGAAAGTTTGGCGTAGAATATTGAACATCCTGTATGATATACGATTACCATATTTATAACAAACTAAGAACAGACTATCTAAAGTAAATACCTAATATAGTTTTGATTTCAGAACAGTTCTTGTATTTTTAATAAATTTTTAAAGAAGGGCTGAAAAGTTGTTTATTCTAGGAGCTACAGATGCCTGACGCACTATTGCCGGACCCTGTAGTTGTCCAATTTATATTTTTTTATGATAAAGTGAAAGACAAACAAAAACGCACAATTTTCGCTATAAGTTGTCGCTGTGGCGGGCGACAAACTGGATTTGTCTGGGTTTGTAAAAACTCTACTGTGTACTACCCTAGTACTTACAACCGATTACTATAAAAATATAATTTCTATTTTCGTCTTTATTGACTTTTAACTGTTCGTATTATGAGAAAATGATGGCGTAGGAGTAATTAATTATTTTTGAAATCGGCCCGGGTATTCGGACGAATTAAAAAGGAAAAGCAATAAAAAATGGCTCCCCCGCTTCTTGTTAGAGCCTTCATTAGGCGGAAGCGCCAAGCAAATTTGTAGCGATCGATTAATTTGTTGGAAGAAGGGTTTATTTCTCTTTCTCCTTAATGAATTTGCATTAAATCTTGCCTCGAAGCGGTCGTATACTTTACTGTATCGATACTTTTTAACGTGAGGTTTATTTTAAGTGGGGGTTTTCGATTAAGTCCGAATTGATGAATGGGACAGATTTTTATTAATTTCCTTGGAAAGTGTGGGAAGTCACTGAAGGGAAATTTACGAAGGTTTTTCTTTAATTAAATTTTTTATAGCTGTTTTTTAAGAGTTCTATATGATGAAAACTTACAGCCGGTAAAGTTGGGAGTAATTATTACTGTATTAAATTAGGTTCAGCTTATAGTATCTAAGATACAAAAAAGATTCTGTATGTTTATTGTGAAAGAAAATATTAAATTAAATCATATCTTTGTATGTTTAACCAAACCCTAAACAGTCTAAAAAATTTCAGGGATCATATTTATGTTTTTAAGAAAAACAGTTTATACAGGGTGTTTTAAAAAACATGTGCCATCTCTCATGGGGAGATTCCTCACGTAAAAATAAGATTTATTTTTCATGGCTAGTAACGACCGAGCAGACAAACTGGCTAGCGAGGCAACACTCATACAGAATATTGAAGATACTCCATCTGTTGTCAATTTCACAAATTTCCACAAAAAAGTATTCTTCAGTATACTTCAAAATGAATGGGACATCCTCGAGGGAACTAATAAATTAATAAACTTAAATCACATATCTTCATCTGTATCAAAATATATATTCTCTTGAACGCGGATCTTTTGTTTCGTTATTACAAGGTGTTGGTCTTAATATTTTTTCGCTCAGATTACGATTTTAAGTTTTGGAAATTTGTATTCTTAATTCGTACTACTATAATAAGGTAACTGTTTCCTAAATGCACTGTTTTTGATTTTTCATATCAATTTAATATATAGTCTGTCCAACGAGAAGATCCTTGACAGTGATAGATGTGTCTGTCATTTTAATTTCAAAGTAGTTTATTTTATTTTACAAAGAAACAAGTTGGTACAACTGGAACGCATAGCACGAAATTAATATATGTATTTAAAATTTGACTGACAAGTAATTTCAAAATATTGTGAAAAAAACTGTATAAAACTGAAAAAATGTAATCGAGTTATTTTATTTAATAAAAAATGGTATGTGTTAATACAAAACAAACAAAAACAAGACACCACATACACCAAAAAATATAAAAACGAACTATTTCTTACTTTCAAGCTTTATGAAACTTCCCGCATTTATGATTATATTTATCACTATATCTTATGTACAAATACAAATTTGTAATATTCCGCAGGAATAAATAAAACAACATAAATAAAACAAACTATTTTATTAATAACACTTACCAAATTTTACACCTCACAGGTTGATTAATTAACTTTAATCTTAATTTTTTTAAACCAGTACCTTTTGACATTATTTTTCTGCAGTACTAAAATCCATTATTTACCTATCGTGTGATGTCGATATTTTACAGCTACTCCAGTTTTTAGTATGGGTTTAGTATAGTCCTTCTACCATATTCGAGATGCACTTATCTACGACGAGATGGTATACGAACTTTATTGATAGTAACTTTATTGGTGTATCTGTATAAGACTTTCTGCCTGGGCAGCGACTATTAACCATAAACTGTGCTCTGGGTTCTACAGTTAATTTTCACTCGATTTTTCCTCCACTTGACTGCAAAAGACACAAAACACACGTAATAATACGAAAATGCATCATCTTCCAAAACGCAGGGTATTTGACAAAAGTTGTCACAAAATTATAACCTATAATTTGGCAAGACTTTGACAAACGTCAAAAGTCTAAAGGCGAGTTCATGCGCATCGGCGTCCGTTTGTCGTTCATCGTTCCGTCAAACCAATAAAATTGAAATTCGATCTGTCATTTTTGAAATAAACCAATAAAACTGATTAAAAACAACAAGTGACGACGCATGACGAATTTATATTTAAACCCATCCATAGTTAACTTAAAAATTATTAGAAACTTTTTTTTATTAAAATAAATAGATTGGTATGGGACGTCATCTGCTTTTCTTCTGTCATCGTCTGTCGAAATCTTACCTGAGAAAAAAAACAGAGTATAGTGGTAGTACATTACACTCCATGAAAAACTAATGATATTTATTCATACTCCATGTTATTACTTATTTTTCTGAAGCCACCACACTGTTTTACGTTGATTGCTTCGCGAAATAGTACGATAAATATAAGCCCGTGTTATAAATTTTTTTTTCGAAATTGATCGAAAAGTTTCCCGAAATAGACAGAGACACGCCGTGAGTGGTTGTTACTTTTTATTAAGTAAACAAATTACGGCGTTTCTCGGTTTATTTTGATCTATTTCGGAGTTCGCGGCCGAGATTCACCGCAACATAAGAAAACCATTAAGTTTACTTCTGAAAGTATTTCGAGAAATGCTTCGCGGAATATTTCGTGAAACATTTTGGGCATAGTGTATAAGGTGTTTAAAAAAAATTGGCGCCGGGAGGCACGTATAGCCGCCCATACTAAAATATGTTAATAAAAAGTTGGTAGGCATTTCCTTTAGTTTCAAAGTAAAGGAATTTTTCCAATTTTTTATTTATCTCGAAAACTGCGACTTTGACTGATTTTGATGTTATTACAAATTTTGTTGCAAATATTAGGTTAACCCCCTCCCATACCCTCTTATCAACCCCCCCACCCCCACCAAAAACTGATGGCCAGATTCTCGGGTGCCACAGTATTTTTGTGCCAAATTTGATTAAAATCGGTTTAGCGGTTTTTGAGTTATCGTGTTACAGACGGACAGACAGACAGACACCATGAAAATATTCTGTATTTAGGTCATTTATGACCCAAATAACTCATTTTGAGTGAAATTAAAAAAACTTTTTTTTGTCGATCTTAATAGCCTACCATACCTATTGGTATGGTCGGCTAAAAATAGATCAAAAAAGAAGTATTTAGTCCCCATGTTATATAAACTTTTTTTCTTAAAAATGTGTGGGGTATCACACCCAATTTTTTTTAAACTACTTAAAAAACACCCCGTATACTATGTTTTTCAAATTATGCTGAGTTAAAAAAACACAAACACGGGTGATGGTTAAATGGTGAAAATAATTGTGATGGTTAATTAGGTTTATTATACAAATCGTCTCGACTTAAATGGAACGAGTTAAAACTAGAGGGTCAGAGCTGGTTTTACGATTTGGGCCTGGAGAATGACCACTTTAAAATTAACTTATTGTACGTAGAGATAATTAGTCCAGGTACCCTTAGGAGTGATATAACATCGATATGGGGACCCTCGAATGAGTGGATGTCGCATTATCTGAGATAACGCAAAGGGATTAAAATAGTATAGGGTTTTGTACGGTTACTGTTAGACTAAAGGGTTTTAAAGTTGAGTTTTATAATAAAATTAGAGCTCGTAGTGGCACTGAATATACAGGGTGGTCCGAACTGTATTCCGGAAACTTCGGCAGCATATTCTGCAGATAAAAATAAGTAAAATAGTTCATATAAATGTATGTCCTAAAATGCTTAGTTTCGGAGATACAGGGTGTAGAAGTTTCATTTTTATTTCGATTTTTTCTAAATAATTTCTGAAGTAACGTCAATATCTGGATGAAAATTGGTATCTGGGAGTTTTGTGATACGAGAAATTTGATTTTGATGTCAAAATGACTCCTATTTGTAGAGGGCGCCACCTACATGCGTTTTGACTGTTTTGAAGAGTAATAACTTTTCGACGGTACCTGTATAAAACTACTGACTAAAAAAATATACATTTTCATGACTTCTTACGTAAAAAATGTCTCTTGGTAAAAATCGCTACGAGCAACCGTTCTCAAGATATTTAAATGGAAATAATCAATACACGTCATTATTGACAAAAAATAAGCACACGTTGAGTAGAGTTATTTGACTGAAATAATAATTTTTTTTTTTTAAATTAATCATAATTTTTTTTGAAAAAAAGAAATTATGATTAAACAGTTTCTTTTGAACTTTTGGCACAAAAAAATTTCAAATTTTAGATTTCAGTCTGATAACTATTTGGTCAACATGTTTAATTTGTCAATGATGACAGGTATTGATAATTTCAATTTCAAATATCTCGAGAACCATTACTCGTAGCGATTTTTACCAAGAGACCTTTTTTATGTAAGAAAAGTTGTAAATGTATATTTTTTACTCAGTAGTTTTATACAGGTATGTATGAAAAGTTATTACTCTCCAAACCAGTTAAAGCATATGTAGGTGGCGCCCTCTACAAGTAGGAGTCATATTGACATGAAGATCAAATTTCTCATGTCCAAAAACTCCCAGACACCAATTTTCATCCCAATATTGACGTTACTTCTTAAATTATTTGGAAAATATTGAAATAAAAATGAAATTTCTACAGTCTACACCCTGTATCTCCGAAACTAATCATTTTAGGACATACATTTATACGAACTTTTTTACTTAATTTAATCTGCAGAATATGCTGCCGAAGTTTCCGGAATACAATTCGGACCACCCTGTATAGCTCTTAAGATTTAGTGCCCCTAGGTAACTTCACGGAAGATACAGTAAGTATTCAGTAAGTTTTCGAAAGTATTTTTTCATTCCTTTTATATTATTTCATTCTTAAATTTTGATATAAACCGTTTGGTCAAATGTATTACAATCAAGTGATTGTTGGCTTTTAAGCCGGGCTAAAACGACTCGTGTACTTGGCAAACATTTCTTATTGGCACATTGTGTGAGTAGTTTACTTGTCACTTGTCACCTTGTGGGAGCGCCAAGCTTGCCATGGCGGTTTACAAAGTTGGTATACTTGCCATGTACGCAAATATTGGGGTACTTGCAAAGTACACGAATGTCTTAATAGCTAAATCAATTTATCGCGTTAATTGTTTATCTATTATCGATATAAAGCACGCTTCATTATAAAAATTTTCTAGAGAACTACTTATAATTGAAGTAGAAGTATTAAGTAGAACAAATTAATTCAGTTTTGATTTATTAATAGGTAATATTATATGATGACTGAAAACAAACCAGATGTCAAAAATCAAATTATAACTGAAGGTCTTATTTATCTGAAGATCGTATTTCTTAGGAATATGATCAATCTAACGAGAAGAATTGTTTTATTTTTCGGTTCGACATATACCGTGTGTTTTTCAGTAGTGGCTCACCGCTATAATTTTTTAATTTTTTAAGAAAAAAACGAGATCTTGTGTGTAAGTATATCACATAAATCAGGATTGATTTGACGTATTCAATTAGTTTTGGTCGCTTTTTTTTTCATCCAAAAAAGGAATACAACTTTTTTTTTTTTAAATGTCCCCTCGGTATGTTTTACAATATTTTATAGAAAATTACATTTTGAATAGAATGTAGATATTCTTCAAATGGAACAGGGGTGACTCATTAGCATATTTAGAAAAATAATTATTAACGAATGATTTGCTAACACATACCTGGTATTTTGAGTCAAATAATCGTTATGAATTACACTCTAGTTTAAGATTTAAAATATTATTTTATAAGCGAAAATGTCAAAAGTTTTATGTAATTTTATTCTGAATGTCATTTCCTATGAAATAAAGTAGAAACATACCGATGGTACCATTTAAAAATCAAAAGTTGTGGTAATTTCCGGTGAAACAGGAAGTGACCAAAAATAATTGAATACGTCAATCAATCTTGGTTTATGTCATATACTAATATACCAAATATCTAAATACAAAATATTTTTGTCTGAAAGATAAAAGGTTATAATGGTGAGCCACTTTTGAAAAACACCCGGTGTAAAATATTTTAAATATTGTTGAACTGTAGGAAGAAGAATATTTTTAAAAAATATCTATACCTCCGTGGCGGATTCATTTCTTCAGAAAATTCCAATGGGTATTTCGCCACTTGTATATTTGCAAGAAAAACTACAAAATAAAATAGTTATTTTTTGTAAACACTGCTGGCGTTAATCCAACAGAGATCAATTTGTCTGCAGTGATTTATTAATAAAAAAAAATTGTCTAACAGAAAAAAATGCTTAACGTTTCGCAAAGTATATCTCTTCCTCTCGTCGGAAGCAAAAAACACAAAGAACAAAGAAAAATCTATTTAAAATATCTAAATACAACAACTATTCTAGAATACTTTAGTTTTTTCAACAGATACGTCTATAAAAACCGTTGACGTTTTTAAGAATATTTTTCATGTACCTAAAAATTAAATTGCTTTTACACGAAATTATCAAATTACTTTACCCAGTCGCCGACTACTTATTTCTATTTTTATTTTGTTTTCAAACTTTTCGCATTTTCTTTAATTAGTGAAAAAGATATTTTTATTTCTAAGTTAAGTTTAAGTTTTATCTTTTTTCTTTCATTGAGCAGTTTTTCCGTAAGCTTTTTGTTGCTCTTATTTTATATAGCTGTATTCAAGAGTCGCTTCTACGTTTCTTGAACGTAAAAAATAATTTAATTTAGCTAAATTTTTATTACAGTTTTTCTAATTTAATTAACTATATTTAATTAATGAACTATTATTGTGATACAATATAGATATTTTCTTCCCGTAATTAAGTCATAGAAAAAATGTCGTATAATCATCTATTCTGTTTAATTGAATATCAGTACTGATGTAAACAATATTAAAGTATTAAAAAACTGTACAGGATGTCCTACTTTCGTGTTTTGCAGGGTTTCTCGTTTATGATTAGAGTTACAAAGATGCAGTTTTCACATCACTACTATGAAATTACTACTATTTTACTTTAGTACCTTCTTATGAAACCAAAGATGCTATACACAGATTTGTCCGAGCCGCTTAGAACAAAAAATACGGGGCAAAATTGAAAATGTTGCATATTTTAACCTCTTTCATATCTGAGCAACGGCCCAGCTACGTTGAAACACTGGTTCTCATTAGAACACCGAAGTTAAGCGACGTAAGGCGATGCTGGTGGATGGACAGGTGACCGATTCGAAACTCTGTATCGTGCTGTTGTCCTTAAAAAGACAAAAGTGTAAAAGCTATTGACACACACTGCTCATTCACGCCGCGCCGGTTCTAGGTCGGATGAGATCGGATATCTCGTCGGTAAGAGTTGATTTAGACACTTCCTAAGTCGGTAGGCCTTTGACCATGATATTGTCGAGGACTGCGGTTCGGATTCCGTGTAAACAGAGTAGGCCCCGTCCAGTTGTTATGAGCTTTCTAAAAATATATCATACTTTGTACTTATTTACATAAACAAGTTAAAAATGCTTTATTTAACTTTTTAACATAGGCGGTTGATTTAAAATAGGTAATCAACACAATCATATCATTTATTTGACGTCAAATTTTGGTTATTCGATATTCCAGGCGAGTTATTGGATATTCCAGGTTAGTGTAGAATTATGGCACAAGTCCATTAAAAATATCGATAACTGATTGACAGCGTGTTATCTAAAAGCTGCACAAGTTCATTTTCAGTGCAGTTTATTATTGGTTATTACATATCTGGTTAAATTAAATTAAATAAAATTATAATACTCTTTTAAATTAGGTTTATCTATGTTAAAAATTTAAAAAATGCATTTTTATCTTGTTTATGGAAATACGTATAGAATAATATTATATTAGAGAAGTATGGCCAAGACAAATAAAATAAAAAAAGATACAGTGTTCCATTTAAAAATATAATTTTGAATCATATATCGGAAATGGCAGCTCCCAGCGAACTAATTACGCCACTGGTTGTGTAAACTATTCTACGAGACTTTTTCACCTTTCTTTACACTAAACAATACACTAGTAAAAACTAGTTAACGAACTTTATTTCCAACATAATGGGGAGTGGGGAATGGGCTATTTAAATAATAAATGTTAATTTTTCATATATACTTTTATATTTAACATTTTAACGTACAGCAGTCATTTATCTATTAATAAATAACAGCAAAATGTTTAAATACTTCAAAAAGATGATCTTTATATCAGACAAAGTTTGATCAATATCAGACAACAAAGGTCGGCTAAAGATTGCACGCAAGGGCTTATTGTCTTTATTTAAGGCTTTGAGCCGATCGATGGATACAGTGATATGTCAGCATGATTGTGTTGTTATTCTGCATCTAAAAATATCAAATATAATGCTTTTTAGATGTATCTATCTGATTATAGTATGCAAAAATGGTCTTAGCACAAAAATATTAACAATTATAATTGTTTCAATATTAGTCTTACGTTAAAGCAAGTGAAGTATTTAATTGTTACACCTAAATCTAACTTCAAATATAGAAGATAATATCAATCCTATTTTGAACCCATGCAGAAATGGAAATATTTTTTTTTATAAATTAAGTTTTTTTAACTTAACGATCATAGGGTACTTCGATGCACTCTTCGGGAATGTGCAGATTTTACACCTGCAAGAGAAAATTGAATGAGCATCTGTAACAGAAATTTTTAACAATAAAAATTTTTATTTCATTTTGAACGATAATTATCACTGAATTTTCCATTTTATTTCATTCATATTTGTATAGTCACTTTGAGGAGAGATAAAAAGGACAACACAGCGCAATTTTTGTCGATGGCTCTTACGTCATTCATCGTTAATTTTATCGACAATCGGAAAATAAAATTACATTATTTACTGTATTTTTGACATTGCCTACATTCAGAAAAAATGAAATATTAAGTACTTATATGTTTAAACTTGTTTAGATTTTATGTAATACACTACAGTATGTCCCCGGATTGTCTTTACAAGAGGAAAATCTTTTTTATTATTAACATTTTGAGAAAAATGCATTTTTCATAAAAAAAATTCTTGTTCTAAAATAGTTAATACCGTTTATACGTTTCCAAATTTTCACACTGTTTTAGAGAAAATAAAAAAAAACATAAAAATACGGCTGAATTTAAAAGTCCTAAAAATCAAAGGGCGTTTCTATTGTAATATAACTTCCATTTGATTCTTTAATAGATGGTATTAATCAGTTTATAATCATCTGCTGATGATGCTAACATGGTTAGCGAAAAGCGCGTCCAGTGTAAAAGTAAAAGTGTTTTGGTGTATTGTGGTGATTTAGTGTTTTTATTTTGCTGTGTAACACCAAAGGTTCCAACCCTCAACTGTAATCTTAGATGGTTATTATTAATTTTAATTAACGTTATATTTTTTGCCCTTGTTAAAGTATCACATTTTTCGATAAATATTATCACTTTTTTAGTAGCATTGCACTAAATAAACGTTAAAATTTTTAAAGCAGCACAAAATATAACATTAATTAAAATTCTATCAATAACAATGTATCAAAGAATTAAAACGAAATTATATTACCATAGAAACGCGTTTTGATTTTTAGGATTTGGAACAAAAGAGTCTTAAATAAGTGTAAATATTTTAAAAACTGGTAATATCTCGATAAAAGAAGCACATTTTCTCTGTATCGTTTCTCAAATAAGTCCAAAATAACCGAGTTATTTTATTGAAAATTAAAATGAAATGATTTGCTTAAATTTTCAGAATGTTGTCTAAGTGAATGTCTTATTATATAATTATTTTATATTAAATTATTAGTTACAATTTTTAAGTGGAGAAATTTGTTCCCTACGTATTTGTTTAACTCCAACCAATAGTTGCGTCTTCAAGTTGTGTACGAGAAAAAAGCTTAATCAAGCTCGAACAACGGAAACGAATGAGACAACCAACATTACACGAGGAAACTAATTGTTGTTATGCCTTGCACGAATCCGATCGAAGTCAAATTAACTTTGTTGTGCTTAGATTTACCAGGTTGGTATCCGACAGCCAGAAAATAGGATGGAAAAGGTGGATTGAATATTAACAAAGTAAACGTAAACTCGGAAAGAACTGAGACAAATCAAAATGCAGCTCTAAAAATGTATTATTTTGGACAGAAATTATTTATAAAATTATAAGTAGCACCTGTTATGTATCTAATATTTTTATGAGCAAATTTTGTAAATGGTCAATTTTTGTTTTATATAGATGTTTTAAAAAGGAAATGTAGATCACATCATGTGTAGTTATGTTGAATATGCTAATATTATATTGTAGAACGTATAAAGGTATAACAATGTAACGGTAATTGTTCTGTATTTAATAGTGATGTGTCGGTATTTGAGTAATGTGATTTTGGAGCGGTATTTTTTTGTAACGTCGCGCGTCGTGTCGTGCTCCACAACGAATTAGCAACCTGTTACTGAAGAACGACGATCAGAATAACGACAAAACTATAAATTATTTAATAATAATAATATAATAATAGCTCCAGTATATAGCGTTTAACGCCTTGGGAGTAGCAAGGTACAGCTTGCCATGTTAGAGCCGTTCCATATACAAGGAAAGGAATGTGGCTAGCACTACGCTTCAACCGCCTATTATTACATCAGGATTCTGAATCCCAAGTACTCATTTAAGGCTGAGTCGACCTAGGTACCCAATCTATTTTTATTTTAATAAAAATAGTCGGCTGATGAAATGCCGGATGTAGGATTCGAACCCACAATCTTGAGATTGGTAGACGAGAGCCTGTACCTCTACGCCATCGGGCACTTTAAATTATTTATAATTTGCAAATAAATTATTTATAATCGCCGTCGCTCTCCTAGAGTCGCGATTTTGTCGGTCGCGAACAGTAATAACTGGAGCTGGAACTGGTACGTAGCTTCGCGCGATCTTGACAGCTTCGTCTGTTGTATAGAGATGTAACTGGTAACGACCTATACCGCAACATACTTTGCTCCAGCCAGTGCAGTGCCAGTGGCCGCGCGACTGCTGGAGCGTAGGGTCGAGTTTTCGTCGGTCACGAACAATAGTAACTGGAACTGGTAAGTAGTGTACATACTGTGTTTTTCCTTGGGACAGCCATGTTGCTTTACACAAAAACCTAGACAATGATCACAAATGGTGTTTTGTAGTAGACATGCCACTATGATACGTACTTAGGTACAATATTTTGATATTTAAGATCAATATTTTATTGTTTAAATAACTTAATTAACTAATGATTAATTAAATTTAATTATTAATTAAATTTAATAATTTAATAGCTTAATTAAATTATTACCATTATTTAAGTACGCTATTGCATTATTCCCCTTCAGTTAAATGATTTTAACATTTAAAAACAATTTATGTGCATTTATACTTATTTTACCATCCGATTTTTGATACTTAGTTGATACGTTAAAGCTCTCGACTAATTTAATTAATCTTACAATTCTCATACTAAGAGTTAGCTTTCCGCGACTCTCAGCTTAATTTTGCTATAGACAACAATTATTTCTTCGCTTCCAGTACGTGAGAAAGGGCCAAAGTAAAAGAATCAAGGAAGCAAGATTGCATGCGGGGACTAATTGTCTTTATTCAAGGCACGCATTCCATCGATGTCGAATTAACTTTGTTTTGCTCGGGTTCTGCGGGTTGAAGCTAGGCATCCGGAAAATAGGATAAAAAGTAGAGCAGAATTTTAATATTGCATAATAAAAGGTACAAATAAGGATGAAAAAATCACCATTTGAAAGTATCTGTATCTGTAGATTACAACAGATACACTAACTATATGTTAAATAGATGAAGGGAATAGGGAGACATTAAATCTGCTGATCTAAAATTAGAGAGAATTTATAGATTAAAAATACGACAGTTTGAATGCCTTTGTGTTAAAGATAGATCTACAATTTTTCATCATAATATTAAAGCCTTATTAGACATTTTTTTTATAAAAATAACCTCTAGTTATCGGCTAGTTCAAACATATCATAATTAATTAGCTTACACAGGTATATTATAGTGGGACTAGATTATAATCATCAATTAGAACCCACCGTTATTCCTATTTGCATATTAACTGAAAGACGTTGACCATAATTATTGTCATAGGTGCGTTAGGTGACAGTAAACCGACAAATAAAAAATAAATGAAGTATGAGATGATCCGCATACAGTTTGTCCCCGGATGGTCCTTACAAGAGGAAAAGCTTTTTTATTATCAACATTTTGGGAAAATGCATTCTTTATAAAAGAACTTGCTTATTAAGATATGTATATAGAATTTCACATTACTGTCTTAATTTTCTATGAAGCTAAAAATGCTGCACATAGATTTAATCACAAATGGTGTTCCTGAAAGTTCAGTTCCTGAAATGCAGGGCGAATTTGGAAACAAAACCTTCTCTAACAGAAAAAAAATAAAAAAAGCGAATTTGAAATTGTTGCATATTTCGACTGCTCTTGAATGTCGGTTCTCCTATAACTTATCGAAAAGGTAAAAACTGAGTCTCATGCTACAATTTTTTGCGTAGAGTCTAATGACGGAACTTGTTTTTTGCTGGGAGGTGCCATTCTTGGAATATGACTAAAACTTATATTTTTTATGGTACATTCTGCATATTATTATTTTTATTTGCCGTGTTATGGAGTTTTCTGAATATACAGTGTGTTTCAAAAAACATGTGCCATCTCTCGTGATGAGATTCTTCACGTAAAAATAAGGTTTATTTTTCATATCAACATAGGTCCGATCCTGCTTTGTTTCGTAGCTACAGGGTGTTAAAGTTTTAATAATCTTTTGATTTATTATAATTTTCTTCCAAGTACTTTTAGTGATTCGAATGAAATTTTGAGGGTAAAAGTTACTATAAGTGCTACATATTCTAATGCTAAAAAAGTATCGATAAATTTATCAGGGACGTGCATATGGGTTATCACTGCATAATTTTTCAAAAAAAACATGTGCGCCACTGACTTTTTTTTCTTTTGATATCAAAATTGGGTTGGCTGTTTAATGGCAATTAAAAGTTATCTCTTGGTATTTTGTCGAATTCGGCCTCCTTGATGAGATAAGCGCAATTTTATTAATCACAGTTAATAAAATTAAAATAAAAATAAAATTAATAAATTATATATTTTACATAATTTATTATTAAATATTATTACTATTAGTTACTGTTACTATTAGTCCATCCTAGGACATTTTCAATTAAAAAAGTAATGGTATTTAAGATAATTACAAAAACCCTAATTTTGAAAAATTTTGAAATCCTGTAACTCTAAAACTGTGCATTCCTATACCCAGGTTTATATTACCAGGAACTTTTTTCATATTTTTTGATGAGGCATCAATGAGTACTTATTTAAAACTTTCGCTGAATAAAAAAATGATATTATATTTTTTTAAAGGTTGCTATTAGACTTGGATCAAGGCAAATTAATAAAAATATTAATAATTTTGTTCGTGTATTTTAGAACCCACTGTATTTTTACTTAAAAGTAATTTTATTTTTGAGTTTTATTTTAAAGCCGATATTTCCAGATTAAACTACACTGAAATTGTATATCAGTCAATATAATACCAGCAAAGACTAGGAAACTAATTACTTTATACCGTAGATATCTCGTTTTCGGTATCGATTTCTACCTTCCAGCTTGCCGTATTTTCTTTCATTAGCCAGAAAAGCCCCTCTGTTGGACTTTCTCGCTCAAGCACTCTTCTAGTCAACTTTACTGTTCTTATATGAAAAGTTAAACTACTAGCTGCTTTAGTACCTTTATGCGAGTCAGTTTAATCAACATCGGATGATGAAAGCGAACGGAAGCTGGAGGATTGAAGTTGCAAGTTAATTGTCGTTAGCCGAGGCATGAATCTGATCGAAGTCGAATTTAGTTTGTTTTGTTTAGCTCCACGGGGTTGGGTAGAAAATAAAAATATGAGAAAGCAGATGGATTACTGTAGTAGGAGTTTTAGATGTGTAACAGAATATAATATACCAGAATATAACTCTGATTTCGATGTTGCATTGTCTTTATTGAAATTTGTAGTCGTATTTTCAACTGTTAAATCTTTGGTTGATTTTAAACTAAAAACTTAAACTAACATCAGCTGTCCCAAAATAATAAGACGTGCGAACTTGAGAGCATGTCAATAATCATTACATGTATTATATGTTAAAACGATTCGTTTGTATTTTAGATTGATATATGGAGTGGTCAGAATTAAAATGGATCAAGTCCAATTTCCTACTATTTTAAGGTTATTGTCTTTATACGTTTATAAAATATTGTTTTTTCCAGTAGAGAAATTAATCAAGTCATACTTCACGCATAAGCAGCTATAGCCTATTTCTGTTTGGTTTCTAAATATTCTGTTGCCTTTCAGAAGGGAACTGAATGAAGTCCATAAAATTTAAGGCTGTCTACGATTTTAACACACGTGGTAAAGTTGAGAGCTAAAAAAATATTTTTTTGATAAAATGAATGACAATGAAACAAAGTCTGAACCATTTGCACCAAGTGAATCAGATTATCAGCCATCTGAAAGGTTTAATTCTATCGATTCTGAAAGCATAGTTTGATTTATTATATTTTTAATATTACTACATAAATAAGTAAGGCTGTTTTCTTACAAATACTTAGATAACTGGCATGTTGAGTAAAACTGCAAGGGGAAGAAAAATATTATCATTTCAAATAAGCACACTCTAAAAGGCAACACATGAAAGATCTTCTGCCCTTTATCCCGCCTATATACCATAATTTTTATAAAAATTGAAGAAAATACTATTAATAGACAAGGTGAAATCAACAAATCCCTTAATGACGAAGAAGAATGTACCGATGAACCAATTTATATTTAATATTTCAAATATGTCCAAAAAAGTATAAACAAACATTCTTAAAAATTACAGTTGGGGGTTGGAACCTTTGGTGTTAGACAGCAAAATAAAACACTAAATCACCACAATACACTAAAACACTTTTACTTTTACACTGGACGCGTGTTTCGCTAACCATGTTAGCATCATCAGCAGATGATTAAGACTCAACAATCATCCGCTGGTGATGCTAAGCGAAACGCGCGTCCAGTGTAAAGGTAAAAGTGTTTTGGTATATTGTGGTGTGATTTAGTGTTTTATTTTGATTCTTAAAAATGACCACAGTTGTATTTTGAGTTACCTTAGTTTGCAATTATACAATTTAAAATATAATATAACATTGTGTCAAGTTTTCTTCTCCAGCTTGTTTTATTTTAATTAACATTAAAAAAACTTTAACTCCTATTTTCTCAATAATTATTTTCTAGGACTTGATCCAGTTCACTTCTGAACCCCTCATATTTTAGATCGGAAGTTTCTACGCTTCTGGTTGAAGACATCCGAATTAAAGTTTATTCTGCTTCTTGATCATCAACTTTGTGATGCAGCAACAACTGTGCTGCATCGGAACACGGGATATAGGAAATCCCATGCTAATTTTGAAAAGGTCAAATATTATTTCTCCAGATGATTTTATGCAAAAGTTTTATTAGAATTTTTTGAAGAGGCGTTATAGTTGTACTTTTGTATAGAATTTCGGTTTATTTTGAATAGTCACGTAAAAGTTATTTGCAAAATTCTGCCTTCAAATTAGTAAAATTTATAATACGGCCCAGAGAAAGCTACAATTAAAATACCAGCAAAAATGTGATTATGTCATTGTCAAATTTGACAAAAATTTGAAGGTGCCACACAGAGTAATTTTGTATAAAATAATTATAAATTTTGCAACTTCTGAAAAAGTTACGATGGCTAAGCGGCATTTTTCTGGAAATGGTATTCCTGTGTTAGATATGCTCGCAGCTCAGTCTCTAGAAAGCCTATACCGAATAAGTCAACAGTTTAAAGATTAAACCGGACGTTTGAAACTAAAGGCACTAAGGTATTAAGCACATGGAACTATGAAGACAAAAATAATCGAACAGGAAGAAAACAGTGATTTGAATATTCTTCATATTGAAGAAAAGAAAAACATTGAAGCCTATTTATTGGGGATACGGTAGGAAAAGACCACAGAATCTTTCGATGAACGACTTCTTTCTGTGGAGTACACTCAAAAACCGTCTATATTTTATACAGAAATATACAATATATACAAAAATATACAATATATACAAAGCATATTAAATACAGAAATTTAGATGGACTGAAAACGACATCTCTGTGGAATGCTAAAGATTCTCTCCCTAACAGTTTTGTATTATATTATTATACGTGAATTTCTCAATTATTTGGGGTTTTGTGTGGCTGTGAATGGGGAATTGTGTACACGTTTTATTAATTAGTATCGTTTAATAACGTTCCTTGTTACAAATATTTCGATTATCCCTTGAAGTATTGTGGATATATGTGCTATGAGCGAGGCCTGCGAGTGATCGAGTAATGAACAGCAAACAAGTCATACATCGCGAATACAATTAATTCTTTTGTAGATGATCATTCCAATCCGAAAAAAATTAACCACCTTTTTCAAACCACAGAAATTCTTGTAAGCAAAAAATATGTGACTTCGTATTTGACAATGATAAAATCACATTTTTGCTGATATTTTAATTGTAGCTTCCTCTGAGCTGTATTATAAATTTTTAGTAATTTGAAGGTACATTTTTGCAAATAACTTTTAGATGCCTACTCCAAGTAAAACGAAATTCTAGACGACAGTACAACTTTAATGTCTCTTCAAAAAAGTCTAATACAATTTTTACAAATCATCTGAAAATATAATATTTGACCGTTTGCAAATTTACATAGGATTTCCTATGTCCCGCGTTCCAATGCACCACGTGGTATTTTAAGAAAATTAATAAAAAAGAATTAATAAACATTCCTAGCATGCCTGATAATGTTAATGCAAACCTTTGTTTGGAAGTGTTGGAGTATGAAGAAAGTTTCTTCAACTTTCATTGTATTAAAATATGATGTAAACACCGAATAAGCAGTTTTTTTAAGAAAAAAGTAATTAACAAATAATGCGAAAGGATAGACATAGAATATTTTGTAAAAAAACATAATATTAGATATTTTTTAAATTAATTGCCCAAAAATCTATAATAAAGAATATTCCCATAATATGTTGGAGAGAGATGGATATACGAGTAGCTGTAGGACTTTCTTCTTCGGGTTCCATCTCCTAATGGAGGTAGGAAATCATCATGGCAATTCTAACTTAGTAAAGGGCTGCTCTGAATAACTGGTTTGAAGTCACTCCAAACCATTCTTTCAAATTCTTGAGCCATGATGTTCTTCTTCTTCCTTGGCTCCTTCTGCCATTTATCTTTCCTTCTCTTATGTTCTGCAGCAGGCCATATTTAGGTCCTCTCATTATGTGTCCAAAGTACTCAAGTTTTCTCTTTTTAAGGGTGTTAATCACCTCTTCGTCCTTCTGAATTCTGCGTCGCAGTTCTACATTTGTAACCTTATCCATGCAATCCTGCATACGCCGATAACACCATCTTTCGAATACGGCATAAAAAAAATCCAAAATTTATCTTTTTATTTTTTTTATAATTATTCTTTTTATTAGTTATTCAACATCGAAATTTTAATGGACCGTCTGTCGCTATATTTTTAAATGAATATAAATAGTGCCTACAGCTTAAATACTGTATCGTTGTAATATGAAAATTTAAACTACCTACTGATGCCCCTGGCTTTTATGAGAATGGATTTAATCAACCCGGAGTGACGGAAATCGACAAAAAGAAGGAATATTGTGCTCGAGACTAATTGTCGTTATTCAAAGCACGGATCCGATCGAAGTTGAATTAACTTTGTTTTGCTTAGTTCCACCCGGTTGGAGTTCCACAGCCGGAAAATTGAATGAAAAAATGACGCTGAATTTTAATACTCCATAAAATCGATGAAAAGAGGACCAGATGTTGGCTAGCGTTGTGCAGTTACTTCCTG
This sequence comes from Sitophilus oryzae, assembly GCF_002938485.1. Classification (NCBI taxonomy): domain Eukaryota; kingdom Metazoa; phylum Arthropoda; class Insecta; order Coleoptera; family Curculionidae; genus Sitophilus; species Sitophilus oryzae. Next base: position 3,244,016 of record NW_022146927.1, on the reverse strand, counting down.
AATAATAATGAGTCACAAACAAGGAGGAAATTGATTTGTCTTTATTTCAAATGGACGGATCTCTCTCTCTCATTATTCTCATTTAATATGAAGCATACACAGAAAATAAAAAAAAATAATATATTGAGATGTGGAAAAAAATGTATTTTTTTTGCAGTAACAACACGAAAACTAGTATGGGATCGTTCTTCACTAAGTATGCAACATACGGGATTTTTTATTAAAAGTCAATCCAGATGAGAATACTGTCAAAAGTTAATGCATGTCCGATAACCGTATCATCGGTACTTAGAATGATTGCAAGTCAAACAGCCTACCGACTAGTCCAGAAATACGTAAATCATTGCACATACAATTCAGCCAAGTCATGCCAAGATATCATCAAAAAAATATGTTGTTTCATGGCGCACTGAAGTTTCTGCGACGCACTGGTCTTTGGATTGTTTAAAGAGTACTCAAGAAGAAGCCGACACAAAAATTATACTTTATGCTATTAATGCGAAAGTTAGAGGTTTTGCACTGTTTTCTTCCTTTCCTGTAGCAAATACCAGTACTGATATTTGCTAATGATACAGATATTTTAATTTTGCTAGTGAGGCGCTATGCAAGGCTTCCCCAAAACACCTTTTTTGTACCATCGTCAGGCGAGGCAATATCAGTTAAAAACATATATATTTCACTCTGACCATTAATATCTTGAGCACTGCCCGGGTTCCATGCAATATCTAGTTGTGACACCACCGGAAGTTTGTTTGGAAAAGGAAAGTTGTCATATTGGAAGGCATTTGGAAGATTTTCCCATTTGGATAGGACCTCTAATAAAAATAATTCTATATGTTGCATACTTAGTGGATCAAACTCTATATTGATTTTTGTGTAAATAATATGAATTTGAACACTCCTACACATGCCTACTCACTCACACAATACACCACTCTCTTGCTAGGCGTGTATCTGTCGTCATTGTATCATCATGCCAGATTTTTGACTGACAACAAGACGTGTCTCATACATGAGAAAGTTATGAAGAAATATTTTATTAAATAAGTTGTTCTAACAGTAAATACACTTTCAATCAGCATAGTTGTTTTTTTGTATTTGTGTCCTAATATCAGTGGAGATAGTTACAATACTACTTCAGCATGTTACACACATGTTACTTATTGTATTTTTTACGATCGTAAATAATACAATTACAAGTTACAAAATGTCATACTATTCAAGTTTATTTTAAATATACTTTTTTTCCAAACGTCACAAAAGCATTAATTTTTGCGACGTGATTGACAATATAAAAAAGTCATTTTAGCGCCTAGGCATGAAAGAAAAGCACTTTTACTCTTAAGCATAAAAGTACGAAAATATATTATTAAACTGACATAAAGTGTCAAATTCAACGAGCCCCCGTAACCATAGTTACTCGATATATAATTAGGTACAAGGTATGACAAACTTTTAAATCTTTTTATATTATTTGGAACGTTTGAAATTGTTTAAAAATTATTTGTGGCGTTTGAAAAAAATAGCATGTTCTATTCGGAGTAAAAATGACTTTTTGTGCCTCGGCTGTATGTTAAGGTAAGGTTATCAGACGTACAGGCTCGCCACGAAAAGTGTCATTTTTACTCTTAATAAAACAATATACTATTATCGCACAGTTCATACAGCGCCAGCGTTTGTATTGACACTTTAACAATTCGTTACCATGACAATGATGATATTAAGAAGTATGATACATTGACACTTATTATTACTGATATTGTACTGATACTTTAAAGTAATTACGAGCACTGTGCATTTGTCATAGAATAGATATTTCAAGTAAATGTCATCGATTGTCCCTGTATAATAAGCCAAATATTAAGGTTTATATAAAACAGAGTTTATTAATAAAAGTTGATATATTTATGTACATTTTGCTAAATAATCATAAAATTAAGACCTTTCCGTTGTGTGTTTTTTGCATCTGAGTATACTAAAGAGAAAAAAGAGAAATTCAAATTCCCGAATCAGGAAAACTATTAGTAAAACGGCACCGGCAAAGTCAATCCAATAAAAACCTTTTTCTATCTATGGAGTTGCCGCTTTCGATGACAAAAGACTGAGAGTTCTTTCCTGCGCTGAATAATAAACACGATCCCAAACTTCGACTGTCGACTCTGCTTGATTAATGCGGCATGCCTCAGTCTTCAAAATTAACAATGGGAGGCAAATTTTTGTCGGTTCCATTACCGAATTTAGTTTAGTAGGCTTTTGAGCTGACACTGAGCATTTTAACCGCTATTTTAACAATTTGATAGTTTAAAAAGTCTAAATTTACAGTAATTCTACTCCTAATTCTAAGAAGATTTTGTCTTTAGTATCAATGTCACGTTTTGTCAGCATTAATACATGGTGCACATGTTTTTTCTAAAAACTTCCATATCGGTTTTCTTTGATTTTTACTCCAATATTTTTTGTAAATTATGCGGCATATAATTTAAAAATATTTTTGTAGATATACGAGGTGACCCATAATTTTTGGCATTAACTACTAGTTCTTCAAATGAAGTGTTATGTAGGTATGCCATTTGCTTGGTAGGTTTGCCCTAAACGAAGTTTTTTTTTGAAATTAGACCATTTTTAGATTTCAATTTCTATTCAATTTCGGATCCTTTTCAAAATTCAGAATATAAATTAACTATGCTTTTTAATTAGATGTTTTATAGGATAGTGTCCTCCTTTTGGACGATACTCCTTCAAAAGTTATCATACAAAAATTGACAAAAAAATATATTGTATTTCTCTGCTATTCAGCAGCTGTCATCCTGTCTTATGTTCTGTTTCAAGTATTTCCTATTTCCTGTACCTAAAATTGATATTTACTGAGTATTTTTGTTTTCAAAATAAAAACGTTTTTAATTAATAGTACCTGTTTTTCATTAAAAGTGACATACCTACCTATGCGCAAGAAAATTTGAGAATTATTTTATTATGTCTTAATACATTCTACAATGAAGATTTTACTTGGTGATTTAATAAATAATATAATAATAGCTCCCGTATATAGCGTTTAACGCCTTGGCAGTAGCAAGGTACAGCTTGCCATACTAGAGCCGTTCGGTATACAAAGAAGGTAATGTGGCTAGCACTACGCTTCAACCGCCTATTATTACCTCAGGATTGTGAATCCCAAGTACTCATTTAAGGCTGAGTCGACCTAGATACCCAAACTATTTTTATTTTAATAAAAATAGTCGGCTGATGCAATGCCGGGTGTGGGAATCGAACCCACTACCTTGAGATTGGTAGACGAGAGCGTGGCGTAGAGGTAGCCCACCGGAGGATTTAATAAATACCACATATTATTCCCTAATACTGAAGAAAACATTCGAAAAAAATTTGGGATATCGAAAATATCCTATTATCGACAAAAAATGGAGACAATCTATGATAATTTTGGCGAGGTCAATCTCTAGACGTAATTTACTAAAAATTAGCATAAAAAATTAACACTTAAGTTATAGAAAGATCAAGAAAGGATAAACTGTTTCCAAACACACAAATCTATTTCCAAACAAAATATTTTCTTGATTTCTGTATTTAGGGGTTTTTGAAATATGAAATATATTGTGGCAACTACAACAATGTCGAAGACCTGAAAAATGCTATCAAGGAAGCTTTTAGATATTTGCAAACCCATCCCGTTATAAAAAAAGAAGAAAAATACAGGGTGGCGCACCTCGTTCGCCTCGGTTGATTATACGAAAACGGAAAGATGTAAGAAACAATTTTTTTAATGGGTCTATGGAGAGAGGCAATGTGCATAATTTAAAATTATTTTCAAATATACAGGATGTGTCGAAACTAAGATCCATACCAATGTTATATTTTTTCTTATGGAACACCCTGCATTTTATTTCATTTTTTGTTATCTGCCTCTAAATAAGGCATTTATTATAAGGGTTTAATATGTTTAAACCCTGTATAATTAGCCAAATATGTCATTCTGTTGAGTTAGCCAATATGTCACACTATAAGCTCTGCGAAATACGACAAGTAGTTTTTGAAAGGAGCGCTTGTCAAGAAAATTCCTATTTGGATATCTGAGCATAAACCCTTCAGGCCAACCAAGCAATTGTCCTCACAAAATAAAATCACTAGTAACATATCCATTCCTTCTGCCAGCCTTCTAATTCATTTTTCTTGATAAAATAATAAATACTTACTTAACCTTGTTGTAGGTACCTTGTTTGTAATTGTAATACTTGTAATACTAATTACAGTTTACCTTGTTGTAGGTAAATTATATACTCTGTTTTTTTTTTCTCAGGTAAGATTTCGACAGACGATGACAGAAGAAAAGCAGATGACGTCCCATACCAATCTATTTATTTTACTAAAAAAAGTATATAATAAAAAAATAAAAAGTAAATAGTAAAAAAAATAATTTTTAAGTTATCTATGGATGGGTTTAAATATAAATCCGTCATACGTCGTGTCTTGTTGTTTTTAACCAGTTTTATTGGTTTATTTAAAAAATGACAGATCGTATTTCAATTTTATTGGTTTGACGGAACGATGAACGATAAACGGACGCCGATGCGTATGAACTCGCCTTTAGATTTTTATCACTTTTGACGCTTGTCAAAGTCTTGCGAAATTATAGGTTATAATTTTGTGTCAACTTTTGTTAAATACCCTGCGTTTTGGAAGATGATGCATTTTCATTCGTATTATTACGTGTGTTTTGTGTCTTTTGAAGTCAAGTGGAGGAAAAATCGAGTGAAAATTACGTGTAGACCCAGAGCACAGTTTATGGTTAATACTCGCTGCCCAGGCAGAAAGTCTTATACACCAATGAAGTTGCCATCGTTAAAGTTTGTATACCATCTCGTCGTAGATAAGTGCATCTCGTATATGGTAGAAGGATCAAACTAAACACATACTAAAAACTGGAGTAGCTGTAAAATATCGACATCACACGATAGGTAAATAATGGATTTTAGTACTGCAGAAAAATAATGTCAAAAGGTACTGGTTTAAAAAAATTAAGATTAAAGTTAATTAATCAACCTTTAAGGTATAAAATTTGGTAGGTGTTATTATTAATAAAATAGTTTGTTTTATTTACCTATGTTGTTTTATTTATTCCTGTGGAATATTACCAATTTGTATTTGTACATAAGTTATATTGATAAATATAATCATAAATGCGGGTAGTTTCATATAGCTTGAAAGTAAAAAATAGTTCTTTTTTATATTTTTTTGGTATGTAGTGTCTTGTTCTTGTTTGTTTTGTATTAACACATACCGGTTTTATTAAATAAAATAACTCGATTACATTTTTTCAGTTTTATACAGTTTTTTTCACAATATTTTGAAGTAATCACTTGTCATCTTGTCAATCAAATTTTAAATATTTCCTGCTTAGCTTCCAGTTGTACCAACTTATTTCTTTGTAAAATAAAATAAACTACTTTGAAATTAAAATGACAGACACATCTATCATTGTCAAGGATCTTCTCGTTGGACAGACTATATATAAAGTCCATAAACTAATATCGATTTTGAAAATAGCTACTAAGTGTCACTAGAAAATTGCCATGGCGACACCAGCCATCTTGATTACAATTTTATTGAAAAAATCTCTTTTTACTCAAAATCTGAGCCCGATAGGTATAGGAAACCCTAATATAGTTTGAAAGAGCATTAAATCTGCCTCAACTTATTTAAAAAAATGCATAGTGTTGCCTTTGAAATAACAAGGTTTTATGTAAAATAAATATTTAAAATAGACCAGCAATTTTTGATGCCTTTGTATACATTTAAAGAAGCAATCAAATTTTTTAGTAAAGTTTATTTCTCTGGCTTGAAAGTCAGTGCAAGAATTAATTCTGAAAAGTAATGTACAAGGTGTTGACAAATTTTTTATTATAGCATGCATATTTAAATATCTTTAAATATCTCAAAACCCAAAACTTTTAAACATATTAAACCCTTATAATAAATGCCTTATTTTATGTCCAAGAATCCGAAAATCAAATAAAATACCGGGTGTTCCATAAAAAATATAACTTTGGTATGGATCTTAGTAAAGGTACCCGGTGGCGTAGAGGTACAGTCTCTCGTCTACCAATCTCAAGGTAGTGGGTTCGAATCCTACACCCGGCATTTCATCAGACGACTATTTTTATTAAAATAAAAATAGTTTGGGTACCTAGGTCGACTAAGCCTTAAATGAGTACTTGGGATTAACAATCCTGAGGTAATAATAGGCGGTTGAAGCGTAGTGCTAGCCACAATACCTCCTTTGTATACCGAACGGCTCTAGCATGGCAAGCTGTACCTTGCTACTCCCAAGGCGTTAAACGCTATATACGGAAGCTATTATTATATGGATCTTAGTTGTGACACCCCCTGTATATTTCAAAATATTTTAATTTATGCATATTGTCTTCCCACATATACCCATAAAATATTTCGTTTTCCTACATCTTTTCGTTTTCGTATAATAACCGAGGCGAATGAGGTGCGCCACCCTGTATATTCAGAGATTCAGTGGTAACAGTTTAAAAGAAAAATATTTCAGTCCCAAATAAAATTTTAATATGTGTGTGTATGACTGGTATTTTATTAAATACCATTAAGTTTTTTTGTTATCTATCACGGCCTACTAATAAGAAAATTATATCTTTTAAATAATGCAGTAAATAGTGAAAATAAATACAGATTGATATATATTTTTGAGAACCTCATAGGGAAGCAAGACGAATCATATGGTTTATAAATATACAGGATGTTTGAAAAAGAAACATAACTTTAGTTGCCAAAACAGACTACACCACTGTATTCTACGTAAAAAGTTCTACAAGTATCAGTTTTCATGTTTTCGATGCCTTTCAGTATAACGGAGATGCGGGGGATGTCCCAAATTGCAAAGGACTTTCTAGCTCAGAAACGAAAAGGGCTATGAAAGTGTTTACAGCAATATCCAGTCCATTTGACAAAAGGGTGGGACAGGTTTGTGCAAATCGCATCCTTTTATCTTTAGTAATAACGGAGATACCATATGATTTCAACCAAAATATGACACCTTGTACGATTAAATATAGGAAGTTACATTTGAAATTGTAGCGAAAAATACCAAACATTGTTTTTACTTACTCTGTATATGCCATAGACTGTAGTGAATTTTAATAGAATTCGTTTTCAAAAGAACTTTAGTTCAGTCAAAAACCACTCACTGTAGATTAAGATATAATGGTATGCTAATAATATAGATCCTCCATAGTGTATCGAGCGGAGTATCTATATTATTAGTGTACCATTATAGTATTCCAAATGGAACCGAAATTTAATGGAACTACTAAACGAAGAGAAATATACATTATTATATATTTATATGATATTTTCAAGCCGAAATCGATTTTTTTTCTTTGAAATAATGTGAAGATCTTCCATTATTTTCATATTAGTTAGTATTACTACATTATTTTCATATTAGTTAGTACTCTTGAACTTAAATCTGAAACTAAATTTCTAGGCTTAATATTTGATGAACAACTTACGTGGAAATCACATATAAACGGATGAGTGTTACGGTGTAAAAGGTTCTAAATCTTATAAGTGTCTCTCCCATACCACATGGGGGGCAGGTACGGAAATACTTACCCAGCTCTATAAAACCTTGGTTCGGTAGGTCATGGCTCGGTGGTATACTCTACTGCTTGCAAATCAACCTTACAGCTCCTGGACCGCGTACAAAATGCATGTTTAAGGCAAGCTCTTGGAGCGTTTTACACAAGCCCCGCAACTAGCCTATGTGCTGAAGCGGGAATAGAGCCCCTTAAATACAGAAGGAGGAAGCTAGCGCAATCCTACCTCACTTCGGCATTAGCAAATCCTAGTACAGTGAGAGAAACAATGCTATCCCGTCATATGGAAGAACATCTGCCTACGATAATCAATGAAATCCCTTTCGAAAATCCTCCATGGCTAATACCTGAAACTGAAGTAATATTAGACCTGAACAAACTAAAACGTCAAGACACATCACCTGAAAGATATCAACAAAAGTTTGTATGGGTCCCAAGCCACACTAATATACTTGACAACACAATGGCAGATGAAGCTGCTCAGCAAGCTGCTAGAAGAGATACCATTGATTTCCAATATATATGATCTTAAAGTTCTACTGCATAAAAGAACAGAAAGGGAATGGCAGGATGAGTGGGCAGGTACACCTTCAAAGCTTTGCGCAATAAAACAGGATCCGTCACCCCCATCTTTACGTCTTGCACTAAGACGAGCGGATGAATCCAGAGTGCATCGTCTTCGTATTGGGCATATGACTGTATTGGACGGTGACTCATGCATATCTGCTTAACAGAGAAATACCTCCAATGTGTATAGTCTGTGATGTTGAGTTGACAGTAATTCACATTATATCTGAATGTCCTCTATATACGGTAGAAAGGAATAGGTTTGATATACTTGGTGAAATTCGTGACAATTTAACTGAAGAAAGAAAAAATTAAAAATATTTTGAAATTTATGAAAGATATTAATATATACCACCAACTTTGATACTCGTCTGTGATACTCAAATCCAAATGTGATACTGTGATGTAAATAATTACCTATTTTTCTTATATTGTTTGTTTTTTGTTGTCTATTTTTTTGTGTTTAGTTTTTTATCCTTTTGTCACTCAATTTGAAATGTATATGTCAATGTAGTTTTATAAATTTTGAATTGCCTTTGTAAGATTGAATCCCTTAAGGATATTGAGATAGATCCCTGTAATTGCATTATTGTTAACAATAACGAGTTGTATATGGCTAATGATCCTGGTGATCGATGCCTAGGAAAAAAAAAGTTAGTATAAGTGTATTGGTTTGGTTTGGTACCTGTTATTCAAAAAATTGGATAAATATACACACCAACAGATTTTAACTATTTATGTCTTTTGCACAATGTGGTCAATTTGAAAATTCAGTTTGATGGAATAAATTTTACGATCATCAAGATTTATGCGAAGGTCAATAACATTTCTATGAGCATGTTGACATTTACGTTATAAAAAACTGGGTTATAAAAATGTATTAGAAGTACATGTATTTTTATTGCTTTAAAAATTGAACTTGGTATTTTGTTCGATTTAGGATTGCTTAAAGGAATTCCAGATGGAGTAGTTCTTCACTTAAAAAAGGCTAATATTTTCCTCAATGCCCGAAAAAGTTATTCATGGTTATTTTATAGAGCAGAAATGTTTGCGTGCGCTACTTTCCGCCGCTTTATATTTGTGATTGTAATAAATTTTCACAAGGACTTGTTTACTGCCAGCGGATTAACGAAAAGCATATTTCTCAAGCCAATCAAGGCCAGATTTATACGATTTTACAGTAAAACAGGGTCTGTAGAATGTAAATTGTAAAATAGTTGAAATATAATTTTCAGTATAAAGTTTAACCTTGTAAATTTTATCTACAGGGTTGTTCACCACATACGACACGAAGTATTGTAGCTAAACGACCAGATTTTTACAAATTGTAAGTTTTGGATTCGTTGAAGGACTATTAGAGCTACAATTTAAAAATATTTTTACAAAATACAGAGTGTCCCAAATAAATAAAAAATATCAAAGTTGTATTTTTTTAAATGGAACACCCTATATATTATTACATTTTTAGTTTCTACGCTTAAAAAAAAGGTAAATTTGATTAAGGTTTATTACACTTAAACCTTACCGTTTTTGAAATATTTTCAATTTTGTGAAATTGCAGTATAAATATTAAGGCTTCATTTCTCCGAGGGTATCAAAGTTTTTATTACTAAATATTGACTGAAGTTTATTTATTGATCAGTTATTGTGTTGCAATAATAAAAACTTTACTACCTTATACATAGTGTCTAAAAATTAATTTTAAATAATTACTAGCTTTAAACGGCAATAATTTGTTTAATTTAATTGGAACACCCTGTATATTTTATGAGAATCAGATGCACAATTTAATTTTCTATCAAATTGTATTATACCATTTTTTACCTGTCTCTTCAAGTTTCCGTAGAAAATGCATTTTCTTGTAATTTAGAACTCATTTATCAATATACCCATGGAATACTGACATTTTAGATTATTTTTAAAGATGTACCAAATTTTTAAAGAGTACAGATATTAATATTGTCGATATAGTTCGTTTATTTCATTGAAAAAACTGTAAATATTTGTTAAAAAGAACCAATTAATATGATTCCAGTTTTCAAACTACATTAATTGACTGTTTGCGTTGATTAATAATAATTGCTCCAAATACTAAAAAGCTGAATTATGTATATGTATTAGACAGTGTGGTAAAAACTAACACCTAAAAAATGATATTTAATTTTTCGACAAATGCCTATTTATAACAACAGAGACGTTCATTTTCATATAAAGATTTAAATAGTTTTCTTTTTGCATACAAATGGGCTAGTAATATTATCGATTTACTAAAAACGATAATATTACTAGCCTGTACGTTTTGTACATTTGTTGTTTTAAAAACAATCTAAAATGTCAATATTCCATGGGTATATTGATAAATAAGGTCTAAATTATAAGAAAATGCATTTTCTACGAAAACTTGAAGGAATAGGTAAGAAGTGGTGTAATACAATTTGATAGACAATTATATTGTGCATCTGATTCTTATAAAATATACAAGGTGTTCTATTTAATGTAAATAAGTTATTGCCGTTTAAAGCTAGTAATTATTTAAAATAAAATTTTAGACACTCTGTATAAGGTAGTATAATTTTTATTATTGCAACACAATAACTGATCGATAAATAAACTTCAGTAAATATTTAGTATTAAAAACTTTGATATCCTCGGAGAAATGAAGCCTTAAAATTTATACTGCAATTTCGCAAAATTGAAAATATTTCAAAAACGGTAAGGTTTAAGTGTAATAAACCTTAATCAAATTTACCTTTATTTTAATCGTAGAAACTAAAAATGCAATAATATACAGGGTGTTCCATTTAAAAAAATACAACTTTGATATTTTTTATTTATTTGGGACACTCTGTATCTTGTAAAAATATTTTTAAATTGTAGCTCTAATAGTCCTTCAACAAACCCAAAACTTACAATTTGTAAAAATCTAATCGTTTAGCTATAATACTCCGTGTCGTATGTAGTGAACATCCCTGTATATTGGCTACTACTACGTAATATAGAACAAAATATATTTGCAATAATGCTTACCTATCTTAGTTTGTATATTTTATACATGTAATATAATATATAAATACTAATGTTTTCTTCTTATCTACCAGGTTTTGGCTTTGACACTTAAAATACTCCATAAATACAGAAATTTCCATATTTTTTTTATCGATAACCAAACCAATACAAACCACTCTTAATCATATTTCACTTTAACGGGAGATATTTCAACATTTTCTAAAACTAATATAATTTCTTAAAGTTATTTTGTACTGATTTTAATAGTAGCAAAGTTTAGATTTTGTTTAAGTAAAATATTATAAGGCTATCTCCTTTTGATGCCAGGGATACTCTGAACAAGGGTTACTTCGTTACTTTGAATTTGAAGCTGAAAGAATTTTGGACCATTGCCTTTATTTATTTTGGTTAACACAACGTGTGGGTTACAAGGATCACTGACTGTTATCAAGTGTAAACTAATCTTATTCCTAAAACCACAGAGTTTTATACTACAGTCAGGCATGAAGAAGTCGAGTGCAGCCAACCGTGAAGTTGCCCACTTAGCATTGGTGCGTTTTATCAATGACTGGTTGCCCTATCGTAGATATTTCCATACTAGGATTGCTAAAAATGTTGTTATTGTTTGCAATAAAAACGACTTCTAGCAACTAGGAAAGGAATAGTTAAAACTGTATGTCATCGAGCAAACACTATAAATGCAGTGACCAAGCATCACTTAATGCATTAACTTAATGTTGAATTTAATAATATTAAAACGGATTTGCTTTAGAATGGTTACTCTGAGAAGTCCGCAGACAAAATTGTATCAAATTGTAAAACTGACTCACTGGTTCATCGACCTGGGGAGGATACTCTCTCTCTCTCTCTCTCTCTCTCTCTCTCTCTCTCTCTCTCTCTCTCTCTCTCTCTCTCTCTCTCTCTCTCTCTCTCTCTCTCTCTCTCTTGACTATTCCATATGTAAAAGGAACATCAGAAAAGATCAGGCGAATAGCCAAAAAGTGTAAAATTAAAACTGTCTTCAAATCCTGGATCAACCCTAAGAAGTGTCTTACAACAACCGGAGTCATTGAAACAAGACCGGAGTCATTGAAACAAGAGAAAAAGTGTATCTACCAGGCTTGTGAATGCGGTGAGTCTTATATTGGAGAGACTATATAAACCTTCTCTAAATGTGCGACTTAGCGAGCACAAAAAACATTACAAAAAGGTGAAATAATGAAGTCAGGTATTGCGGGCCATGGTTGATCAAAACAACACAATATAACTAGTGATGGGATAACTCGAGCGAAAATTCGCTCGAGTACTCTGTTGAAATAACTGACATTGCTCGATTATGAACGAGCGATGCAAGTGACTAGTTACGAGCGACGAACGCAAGCGATCCTAGAATGAAATAAATTGAAATCCGATTTCAATGTGACATAATCGATAAAAAGTCGAGCGAATTTTCTACATACATTGCAGATAGTAGATTTATACGACATTATCCGTGGCGTTTCTGAGTGACAAAATTTTACGACCTACATCGACAATGCTTTGAAATACACTAAATCAAGCCAATGACTTGTCGCTTGCTACTTGCCATTCATCACCGGAAGAATATGTGCTCTGCGCACGCAACTTACTGCTTGGCGTTACGAGTATAACAAGCGACGGGCGAAAAACCGTATTTTTAAAAACAAGCGATATTTCGCTCGAGCGATAGCTTGATTATTGAAATCGCTTGAAACTCGAGTACTCGATTATTGAAATTAATCGGTTTTTCCCATCACTAAATACTCGTATAACGTGGTCAGGGCCCGAATTCTGTAACTTAGAGAAAGCTAAGCGCTTTTAGACGCTTGTAGCAGCCTAAAATAATTTCTTATTTTTGCGCTACATCTCTAGCAGAATTTAAGCGAATAATGCCCATCCCTAGTCGGTACCGCTGCAATTTTGGTAGTACCGTGAATGCAGTTCGATGTGGTGGCGCAGGGTTGCCATTTATATTATTATTTAAATTTTTCTTTAAATGTTATTAATAACTTTCCTGAAGTTTCCTTATTTCGAGCACAGTTTGATGTGTATTTACTTTTTGTCGTCAGAAGATAATCTCTGGCAGAATTTTAACATTTTATTCGGATTTTTCGACACTTTCATTTCAACCACTGGTGAAGTCCCAGGGTGGTTCTCGTCTTCTTTGAAAAGTTTTTCGGTACATCGTATGTGGCGGAGAATAGCCTTGCCAGTAAGTTATAGTTTTTTCTTTTACTTTCTTTCATATACTTAGAGAAAAAATCATTTATTATAGGTGTGTCCCTTACCAACTTAAGGGGAAGATTTGACATTTTGGGAGTTTTTTGGAGTAATTTTTTGGAGTAATTTTTTGGACGAGTTTTTTTAAGAAGATTTAGCAGTAGTTTTTTTTTGAGCCGAAGTTTTGAGCAGTTTTTGGTTTTTATGAATGGTTCCGTGAAGGTTCCCTGTTGGAGGCTGGTGTGAAATTGACGAGCTTTCCCTTTTTCCGCAAATTTACAAGTTTTCTGATGGTTTGAAGCAGTTACGTAAGGGATATGGGCCCCAGTACTACACCAAATCAACACTGATTGACTACAGCTTCAGAGCAAAAGCTAAGTACTCATTTACGTTTTGCTTTAGAATCTTTTTGCCTTTTTCTTAACTTTCTGCTGAAACTTACTTTATATTGAAACCTCTTTTTCGATGAAACTTAAACAAACGATTACATTTGATGATTTATATTTAGTAATATTTAATTTAAGTTTCGCTATATCAATATAATATTAATTTATTGTTTTTTTTAATTACTTTTTAATTCACTTTCAAACTGGAGTTATTTAATTATTAATAAATGTACATAGTTTCTTATTAAATTTTGTTGTTTTAATTTGTGATATATCATTACTGAACATCTTTAGCCCATGGTAATTTTCTTAATTTTTTAAATATCACCTTAACTTGGCTTAAATTAAGTGGTGCCCAACAATATGCAAAAATAATTAAATGAACCTACACCTATTGTTCCCCAGACGAAGAGCAGCCGTACGCTGCGGTTTTCTTTTTAATTTTTACCATCTTTTTTTTATAATTTTTCCTAACCTTTTAAAAAGTCGCCGCACGCTCAGTATATATGACGTTAATTTTCGCATAGCGCCCATTTAACTACCGATTTGGGTATTTTCATTTGACGCGCTTAGCGTCTTTACTGATTGCGCTAAGCGATTCGAAAACGGTTACCTTAACGGATCGTTTTGATTGTCGAACTGTCAATGAAAATCGGGAAAATTGTGACTTTGTGCTTTATCATGTTCTTTAGTGAAAATTACTTCTTCTATAAATTCATCAATAAATAATTGATAATTTACGACTTGGGAGCTATAAACATTGTTCAAAATATCGAAAATGCTTAGAAGCGTCTTCAACATTTCCCTCGTATAATAAGAATAATGACATCCATAGAAAAATAGGTTGACATAACTCAACAATAGGTTATGAAATTCACGTAACATTGGCATTTTTCATTGTTTTATTCACATTTTAAGCATTAGATAGTTGAGAAATTACGATGCTGTCAATATGTATTCAACGCATACCAGAAAACGATTCGCACGGCACGGCAAGGGAGAATAACAAAATCGACTGCTTGGCGTTCCGCTCATCGAATACTTTTCCTTACCGCTTTGAAAGCGTAACGTTTTTATGTCAAAGTTACAGAATTCGGGCCCAAAGCTCGGGCTGTCCACAGAGAACCTCATTGGAAAAGCGTAAATTTAAAGAGATCATTTTTATTGCAAACAGTAACAACATTTTTAGCAATCCTAGTATGGAAATATCTACGGTATGGCAACCACTGATAAAACGCACAAATGCAGGCATTCGAAGTGAACAACCTCACGGTTGACTGCACCCATCTTCTTCACGGGTGAATGTCTGGTATATCTGGTGAATGTCTATAGTATTATCGTATCTGCTATTATCATTATCATAATTTACTGGATATTTTTAAAATAAAGAAATTATTCTTAAGGTATATGATAAGCTTAAAATATAAAAAAATTAATGAAGTTGGACATTCAATAAAACTTTTAAATAATCTTACTCTTGTTCTTTATAGAGCCTTTACTTTATTGCCAATATATAAATATTTTTATATTTCTTTTTGGTATATATAATGTAAGTACAAGAAAAGCTGGAACAAAGAAAAATGAAACATTTTTCGGTCACAATCAAATAGCGGGTATCGAATATACGTTATTTTAAAAGCCCTTTGGTATAAAAAGCAAAGTTGCCTCTGTTCTCCGCCTTTGCTTTCAGGGCGACATCGACAGCGGTAGCCCTTATCTGGGGACCAGATTTCCGATTTTCACTTAAGCCCAATTCGCCTCCTAACGTTATTGGGCATAAATATTCCTTTGCCATCTATCGAGACGTTTGGGATTAGTTTTACCATTTTCCGAGTGCCAAAAGTACTTCAATAACAGCTTTGGGCTGATATGGTTCCTGAACTGATCGCAGCTTTGATTTGGTTAAATAAACTGAATTAGTTTGGAGCCCTAAAATATACATTTTAGGGCTGTATTTATAGTCGGTCCTGAAGAAGTCACTATACGAGGAAAAGTATATACTTTTCCTGTTAGATTACCTGTTATATAACAGCTCTTGGAATTTCTAACTTATACTTAATTTTTAACGTTTCTTTAGCCGAGAGTATTATAGCTATTGCCAAAGTCGACAACGCATCTATGTCATCACAACTTTCTAGCAATTTTTCCACGTTCTCTTTTTTTTGTACCTCTCTAAATTATGCTCAAAATCCATGAATTTTCATATTTTGAAAATGTAGTCATATCGACAAACATGGATATATGTCAAATTCCATACAAAGTACTGTTCAAAAAAACAGGATATTTTTTGGTTCAACATACTTACTGTAAATATCAATTACTACAGTGTTCAAAACATTAATTTTTAACCAAGCAACTTTTCGCATGTTATAATTTCAAATAAACAATATGCGAAATGTCAGAAGTTGACATATGATATGTCATTCTCTTCAGAGTGTCATTTTCTATCGAATAAAGTAAAAAAAATGCTGAGGGTGTCAAATAAATCAAAAATTGTAGTAATTCCCAATGAAGCAGAGAGTTACCGAAAACAATTGAATACTTCAATCAATCCTGATTTATGTCATACTAGGGTTGGTATTTCTGGTCTTGGGTGCCGATTTTCGTGTATTCGAAGAGTACGGTCAACACGCTTAGCAAAATAAGATGTACTGAATAAAGACAGAAGGCAAGTATTTTTCCATGCGCATGGAATATAGCGTCAGATTAAATGGTTATGTAATAAATACTTCGTATTTTTGCTCTCTCCGACTTACTAGATTGCCAGAGCTCCTATACATGTAAACGCCGACCCAAGGTTTCGCTTGCCAGCAGGGTATACTAACCCAACATATACTAACATCTGAAAAAATAAAGTTATAGGGGTAATCCACTTTTCAGAAACACTCGGTATATCAAAGTTTTATAATACAATAATATATTGTAACTATGTAGGCTAGAGGTGTGTAGTTCGTGAACGAACTAGTTCCAAACTATTCCGACTATGGAACGAAAGGAACTAGTTCCCGGTTTCTTAAAAGAGTAGTTCCTCAGGGCCTATTCCGAGGACCGAGACTGTGGCCGAGATATAAAAAAACTATATGCAAGGGCAACAGATCGGCCAGCCTTATGTTATCGGTCTCGGACCGAAATGACCGAGAGAGACTAGAGGAACTAAATAAAACACTAGTTCACGAGAGACGACAAAGAATGCGACTTTATTCATGGCCGTGACCGGCATAATTACCACAGAAAATTGTCGTGAGTACTATTTTTAATTTTTAGTTTGTTCATTTTGAATATTTTATGTAAATGTTTTATTTCAAGTCCCTCAAATCAAGAAATATCTTATAAAGTAAAGTAGATATAACGAACGAATGTATATGAATATATGAACTATTAGGTGATTTGATTTTTTTTATTTTTATTTGCATTAAAACTTACCGATATGTTTTTAATATACAATTACATGTTCCCTAATATTTCGTATACATTATAAAAATTATATAGATCATACTATGAATAGTTCTGACTTATAACGAAACCCATGAGCTAGCAACGGGGATGTCAATGTTAGTCGGGAACTAATGTGAACTATCAACCTAGTTCAAGGAACTATTCTTCTAGAGCAGGGTTTCTTAAAGTGTGGTCCACGGACCCCTTAGGGGTCCATATTATGTGTATCCGGGGTCCGCAGTCCGCATTACGCAAGTTAACTGTAAACATATTTATTAAGAATAGAAATAGTGTAGGGCGGCAAATTCAGTAGGTATTTAATCACTAAACACTATGCGATGCGCGCAAGGATTAAAACAAAGTTGAAGCTGTTCCCCTATCAAACG
This sequence comes from Sitophilus oryzae, assembly GCF_002938485.1. Classification (NCBI taxonomy): domain Eukaryota; kingdom Metazoa; phylum Arthropoda; class Insecta; order Coleoptera; family Curculionidae; genus Sitophilus; species Sitophilus oryzae. The sequence continues at coordinate 3,226,361 of NW_022146927.1, read as the reverse complement.
ATGTTATTCATTCTAGAATTGTTGAAATGTCGTCAAATGTTTTACAAGTTGTTGAAGAATTAATTGCTTCACCGTTTCCATTCAGCATTCAATTGGATGAAAGCACCGATGTGTCACAATGTAGCCAACTCTTGATATTTGTCCGTTATATACAACAAGACACACGTAGTATTAAAGAAGAGTTTCTTTTTTGCAATTCCCTTGTGGAGACTACAAAGGCTTCAGATGCTTTTGAAATGATAAAAAGTTTTTTCAACGAACAAAATATAGACTGGAAGACTAAACTTGGTAGTATCAGGACCGATAGAGCTCCCGCAATGCTTAATAATTACGTCTAGTTTCACGGCTTTGGTCAAGAAAGAGATCCTTCATGTCATAATAACTCATTGTGTCATCGACATGCCTTGGCTTCACGGACTTTACCTATATTTCTGAAGGAAGTTATGTCTACATGTGTCAAAATAACTAACTTCATCAGAGCAAGAGCCTCAAACCACCGCGGCACTGCCTGTTAAATGACTGTCAAGAAATAGGGTCAGAACATGAAGTACTGTTTTACTACACCGAAGTTCGTTGGCTGTCAAGGGGACAGGTCTTAAAGCGATTGTTTGAGTTGAGGATAGAAGTGTTACTTTTTCTAAAAGATAAAGAAAATTCACTGTCTGAATATCTTGAGAGCGAAGATTTTGTACGGTGGCTAGCGTATTTGGCAGATATATTTACTCAATTGAATGAGATTAACTTGTCTTTTCAGGGCTCTGCGGTGACCATCGTGGATGCATCTGAATGGTTAAAAGGTTTCATATGTAAACTACCACTTTGGAAAAGGATGGTGGAATCTGGTAACTTTGCAAATTTTCCGATGTTTGAAGAGTTAATAGCACAAGGTGACGGCAACACGATATCAAAAATGCTACAGATAGATGTGTCTAAGATTTGGATACATTGCAAACTTCTTTTGAAGGCTACTTTAACTTAGAATCGCTTGAAAATGAAACGTGGATGCGGGGTCCATTTATAATCGACAAGGATAATATCAGCGATTAAGATCTCATTAAAGATGACTTAATTGGCATGAGATCAAAAGAAGTTTTGAAAGCTGAATTTCATGCAAAAGATCTTGGCGAGTTTTGGTGTTCTTTGAGTTTTGAGCTAAATAAGGCTTTTTTAATTTTCCTCTGTTATTTTTGATAGGGGTCCTTGGCATTGTACAAATTGCGAAAGTGGTCTGTGACTGCAAAAAGTTTAAGAAACCCTGCTCTAGTGGAACTACAACTAAGGAACTAGTTCCTCACAAAGAACTAAAATTCCCACTTCTAATGTAGGCAATAACACCACGGATGATTTTTCTTGGTGTTTTATAGATTTATATTCTAGGTTTATCGTAGACTTTTTCTGTACATTTACCATAAAAATTTAAATATAGATTAGAATGCTTTTAATAAAGAATATATTGTATTTTAGTTATGATTGAGTGAATAAAATCGTTTACGTCGTTCTATTAGTTGCTCTCAGCGTAAAAGAATTGAAAAAACAAGTTCAAGAAAAAGAAGTTGGAATATTCGATGTCGGTGCCTTAGGCGAGATATAATCAGCGCTTATCTGGGCGACCAGATATCCGAGTTTCACTTAGGGCTCAATTCGCTCCCTGATTATTGGACATAAATATTCTTCTGCGACCGTTCGAGACATTTCGGATAATTTTACCGTTTTCTGTGTGCCAAGTACGTCTAAATTTCTTCTAAAGAAGTCTGGGGTGACGTTTTGTAACTGATTTCCACTCTTTACCTTATTTTAATTTTACAGATTTTTCTTTCTTTTTAGATGATGAAATAAATTAAAGTACCAACTTTATTGTAAATAATTTAGAGTACAAGTTGCCTAAGGGCTTTAACATTATTTATTAACTTACTTTTCTTACTTATTTTTGTGATAAATATTTGAGTTTAAATTAAATTGAACTCTCTAATATTTTTGATTTATATTGTAATAGTATACACATTCAATTTACTATCACTAATGTTAATATTAATGCACCGGAATCTTGGGTATCAAATTGTAATATATTATTAGTACATATCAACATGACAATCGTTTTATCCTATGAATATATATTACTAGCTATGAATTTAGATAATACATATATTAACTAAACAATCTGGTATTATATTATATACTAATATATATATTTTTTTTCTTTTCAGGTAATGGATTCTCTCGTGGATTCTCTAATGCCGAGTCGATAAAATTTAATTTTATTAGCCTTATTGTAAGTACACCGATATCAGACCATGTTTTAATATTAGTAACCTTTCAAAAAAACTACACACCCACATATGATATAGATTTAAATAAACCTGTTATATTGGCTACACAGATCAGTAATATTAAAGAAACAAATACCCCAGTCAAATTAGTTAAAAAAGACCCATCGGTGCAAAAAATTCCCACAATTTTGAAAATGATTTTAAACGATTCCTCTAGACTTGGGCTGATATATGTTAAAAGTCCCCGAAGATAGACGATGAGCTCGAGGAGTGGGGAGGAGTTAAATGTCAATTTTTTCAATTTTTTGTTTCTATCTCGGAAACTGTGATATCTACGGAAAAACACTCTATATACAAAAATTAAGCTGACCAAATTCTCTATAAAAATGGTCTTATACATTTTTGTTCACGGACTTATAGTTTCCGAACTTCGCCCTTCATAAATTTGGATACTAAATCAAATGGCATTATTCCAAATCATTCATTTAAGTATCGAGTATAACTTTTCGTATATACTGTGATTTTATACATTTTAGACGTGATGCGTTCACAAAAATTGCTCCTTGACTGCGTAAGTTGTTTGTTAACATAAGTAATGGCTTCTGTTCATTTATTTTGCTTTATATTTTGGGATAATTAAGAGAATCAAGACCGACATTATGTACATATCTTAAAGAAACAAAATAAATAATAATACATTTATAAAATAATACTGAACTATTATGTTACTGAATTAATTTTTGTATCGGAAATGCGAAATGCATTCATAAAATTCTTCAATTCAAAAATCTTATAATGAAAATTAAAGCACCGTATCTTTAATAACATAGATTTTTTGTAATTTAAATTTCATAATATATTATACGATAATATACAAAATTAAAAAAGAATTTGAAAGACATACTAAATTAAAAAAGTAAGCGATACATGCATTATTATAAATAGTAAATTAAAATCACTTTTTTATTGAATACAATTTACTTGTCTAAAATGGATAATATGGAATAATATCGAAAATTTTAAAGTATGAGGAGTCATGGGCGCACAGATATCCTTAGATGAAGTAAATTGTTATGTACGTACGTGGATATCATTACTGTATTCAATCATTGTAGGTTGAGAAGTTTCAGAAATCCCACTTTCCTATGCCCTTTTAAGACTTCTTGAAACTCTGCTAGGGAAAACTGATTTGAGGATTTGTAGTGCAGATATGTAAATATTAACATTTACGTCAACTGTACCTACAGGAAGGAATCATGTAGAATATCACCACAATATACAACCTCAGGGAACCAGACCTCAAATGCTAATGCCTCAAATGTTTCGTGCTACTTAATATTAGAAAAATCTACTGCAGGCGGGCATAGAAATGTTAAATTCTGAGCAATCATAGACCATGAACCATCATGATCCTTGGTTTTCATATACTTTCTACAATATTTGCAGCTGCTCTAAATGCTGTAATGCACTTTTTCCCGTAAGGCAGGCATGCATTACCCAAGTAGCAAATTTTATTTTATAAAGGCTGTATAAACAGCTATATAATCATTTTTATAGGATACCTCAATTCGTCTAACGTGCTATAAGACCGTAATATGATAGCTTTACAACCAAAAAAGCCCATTTTTATACAACCGTTTAGTAGTATAGAAGTTCTATAAAAAGGGTATACAACTCTTATGCAACTATTTTACACAGCGTTATATAACTATTATAAAACTAGTTTTGTGTATTACGTGGTCGCATCTAAGAGACAAAACAATAAAAACATTTGATCATTTAGCGAGGTAAAAGAGTATTTTATTTTTTACCGAAGAATATTAGGAGCAAATTATATTTTAAGCGTGTCGTAAAATGAATCTAGAGGATGTGGATTGTTAAAAAGGAGACTTTACTCGACGGTGAAAATGGCGGCTAGAGCCAAAAGGTACAACAATTATGTAATATAAAAAATCATTAATAGGGTTTGAAAAGTAGAGACAATTTTTGTTGCGCCGAAAATTTTACTGGTAGATTATAGGTATGTATTTGGCAAAAAATTAAAGCGCTTTAATTTCGATTAAGGCTTACGTATAAATTTAAACAATAAAATAAAATAAAATTTTCAAAAATTCTTGTTTTTAATTTAAACAGTTTATTACTGTATGTGGGAATCTTATCACAAAATAGTTCTCAAAAATAACATGTTACAATTTATTTTGAAGTTTTTAATTTTGCTTCATATAATGGCGGCCATAGGCCATACAAAAATTCTGCCTTAAACATGGCGAATTATAATGCAACCATTTTATTATAAATGAAACCCTTAAATAAGTCTTTATTGTAAAATAAAACGGTATAGGATAAATATCTATCATTACGCAGAATTTCCAGGCACTATAGAACTATTTTTGACATATTGAGATTTGTGACAAATAGATGTTGCCAAATCTCATTTGATTAGTAGGTATTTAAACTAACAAACATGATCAGATTTTCATGGATTCATGCACGCAATACATTTCATGCATGACCGACGAGTGAGCGGCAACCTAAGGACTTGGAAAAACAACAATAAAACAATACAAACATTATTACAGTAAAACTTTTACATCAACGTGGCAACAATGCTTTGAAGAAGCCAGACAACCCGAGAAGATTTTGGATTTTTTGGCCCAGGGAATTCTCGGGATTATTTGCCGTAATTTCGAGGAGTTTTTTCTTACATGCTCTTTTATAACTACCACTGCGTTTGTTAACTTTTTTCCAACTTTGTCCAGAATTCATAATAGCTGTGATTGATTATACTCGTACGTAGATATTACTTTTGCAACAACAACAATAACAAAATAATTATTTATTTTGTTTTGGTTTGGGTATACCATTTAATTTAAAATGAGGTTATATATATTATACATTACCAGTTTTATAATGCAGATATTACAGCGAATTTATTTTGTTAATCACAATTTTATCATATAAGGCTATATAACTAGTGTTGTATACAGCACCGTAGTTTGACGCAATAAAATATTCATCATACAATATCATACAACGTAATACAACTTTAATAAGACAAGTTTAAGTAACTATTATATGATCTTGTGACTACTAGTTATATGAATATTATAGAACTCTCACATTGTGGGTATAAGAGTCTAATAAAATAATATGTTTGTTATCATATAGCATTGTCTTATTAAGTGTTATATCATACTAAAAGAAATTATCGTTTAATGCGTTATAGGATACGTTGTAAAAACCACTAGAAAATAGTTTAATATGACAACTTTTATTAAAAAACAGAATGGTCGAAACCAAACGCTTAATAAAATCAAGCAGTCCTTAAGACAACGCTATTCGACTGTTATAATTAATTTTTATTTAATTAATTAATATATTAATTAATTAATTAATTAATAATAATTTAATTTAATTTATAATGAGGTTATATATATATTAATTTAAAATGAGGTTATATATATTATACATTACCAGTTTTATAATGCAGATATTACAGCGAATTTATTTTGTTAATCACAATTTTATCATATAAGGCTATATAACTAGTGTTGTATACAGCACCGTAGTTTGACGCAATAAAATATTCATCATACAATATCATACAACGTAATACAACTTTAATAAGACAAGTTTAAGTAACTATTATATGATCTTGTGACTACTAGTTATATGAATATTATAGAACTCTCACATTGTGGGTATAAGAGTCTAATAAAATAATATGTTTGTTATCATATAGCATTGTCTTATTAAGTGTTATATCATACTAAAAGAAATTATCGTTTAATGCGTTATAGGATACGTTGTAAAAACCACTAGAAAATAGTTTAATATGACAACTTTTATTAAAAAACAGAATGGTCGAAACCAAACGCTTAATAAAATCAAGCAGTCCTTAAGACAACGCTATTCGACTGTTATAAAATAATTCAATCCTTTTAGAATTTCATTTTGCTACTTGGGTAATCTTTAACTTGTATATAGTTATTGTTAAGTCGTGTGTGCACTAGTGCTCTCCAATAGAAGATAAAAATTCAGGATACAATGTATTACCATTATACTTAATATTACCATTATTAATATGAAAGGTTAAATTTAGATTTTAATTGGATTTTAGATGCGAAAATACTCTATTAGAAATAATGTTAATTCTGTCAACCCTGTAATTCTCAGAAGGGTAGACCTATGGAAAAATGCATTCAACCAATTTTGTAGATAATTTTCTGAGCTTCAATTTTCTATATAGGGTATTTTTTCGTAGGTTTCATATTTTCCGAGATATAAGCTAAAAAGTCATAAAAGTGACATTTAACCCCTCGCCTCTCCTCGAGCCCATCGTCTATCTTCGAGGACTTTTGACACATATCATCCCAAGTCTAGAGAAATCATTTAAAACCATTTTCAAAACTGTGGGATTTTTTTTCCACCGATTTGTCTAATTTGACTGGGCTAAAAAATAATTTCGGACTTCCATTGTCTTTATTTATCTTTATTAACACAAAGTTTCGGTCACAAGGATCACTGACCGAAACGTTTTTTTAATCAAAATAAATAAAGGCAATGGAGGTCCGAAATTCTTTTAGTTTCAATACTGTGAATTTAATAATAATTAATTTTACTTTAAGTTTCAATACTGAATCATTTTTTACCACATTCAATTAAAAAACAATTTGCATCTAGAAAAGATGCACTTAGATGGTAAAATTATTTTTAAATTCCTTGCTTTGTTAACATATTCCACAGGGTGTTAAAATGTTAACCAAAATATCATCATTTTGTTTTCCCTCGTATCGACAGATGGGAACTTTCATTTTTAATTTAGAAAGAGATACTAAAGAGTCAAATAATTTCGCTACAAATTGCTTAAACAAATCAAAACCACCTGCCCTATACAACAAAATATATTAAACTTTAAAACACATCAAAATTTGAAGACGTCCGTTTTTCGTACCGGTGCGCGGTGTGTGCAATATCCGGTACAATATTCACTTAATATACCGATTGATAACAAATAATCAATATACTTAAAGTAATTTCTGTATCACTAAATTTCAATTTTACTATTGCCAGTAGACTTAATTACCATTCAGCTGTTCGAAACTGTTATGAAAACCGCAGATGGGGAAATGTATGATAAAATTAAGCGCTTTGCAATAAAGGTTAAGATGATTATAGGTATCGATCGGGTATAGATAGATAATTTAGATAATATGCATGTGTGTTTCGATATTTGAATGTTTATTTCGTAAAATAGTAATTGGAACAGTGTAGTAATCATTAATATAGTGAGTTACCTCTTGTGTAGTCTATCAAGCGAGATAATATATTATTATTATTTCAATGTCATGATAATATTATCCACAAAAATTTGGAAAACCCATTTACTATTTTACTAGAATCTTTGATTATCTGTCCCTATTTTAGATTTTTTTTTCTAGCACATATTATACACATATATACATTCAATAATAGTCATTGAAGATGGTAACTGTATAAAATATTGTCACTGGTTGGTCTATTATTTCTAAAACGTTTTATAATATGAGAAACCCATTCCTATTCTTTTGTTTCTTACTCCAATTTTTCTTGCCAAATAGCCAAGCTCTGGAGTTCACATATTACCGTGGCCATATAACAGTATATTGCTATATTAGGCGATTAAATTTTATACTCTAAATGGAACATTAAAAAAAGTTACTTTTTTTTCAAACGTCGCAAATAATATGAAAAGTAAAGCTTCATTCAGAACCTTGCAATTAGTGAAATAAATTAGTGGATTTAATCAGCGCAGAAGTCTGTTCCTTTCATTTCAATGTAAGCATTCAGAACGTCTAAATTATTAGTGGTAAACATTCTCAATTAGCAGAAAAAGTTATTAAACTTTTAACTTTTCCACTAATTATACTTCAAAATTTGCGAGAAATATCATTTTGGCCTTTGACTATCTTCGGTCAAGAGAAATTGTGGTTAGAAATCAAAAGTTGATTGTTTTGTAAGCTAAATATTAGGCTTTCTCTATGGATACAACTGACTAACCCAAGCTGTTGCTAGGATATTCTATTAATTTTAATTGTGTTTTTTAAACATTGTGAATGATCGCAAACTAAAAACTATGAAGTGTAATTGAAACCACTAATTTATTCCACTAATTGCGAGGTTCTGAATGAAGCTTAACACTTTCTAAGTAACTATATCGATCAACATTGAATTTGACACTTAGTGTCAGATAAAAAGCACTAGATTATATTATTCTTATAATAATAGAATATTACTCAATTAATACCGATTAAGGGTATAGGAAATGTTTTACAAAATAAAAATTTCGTTTTATTTGTGTTAGAAAAAGCAGGGTATTGGACCACAATGATTTTTTATATAATTTTGATAAAAGAAGCCATATATGCATAATAAATAAATATTTTTTAATCTTATACATAGTCAATATGTTGCTTTTAGTTACTTAATTAGTTGATTAATATTTCACCAGCACACACTTCAGTGTCAATATCTATATATTTGCATTTATTACTATTTTTTCGGATTAAATTTTGTATAAAGTCTCTAAATAAAAAATAGTTTTTAATACCATAGATCATTACACGCGGAGTAAATTTTAGTGCAGGATTTAGTACCTTTGTCTTACTGAATAATATTTGAATTTTAATGCTAATTAATTAAATTTTGTTAATTAACAGTCCATCAACGTCAGCAGTCTGTTTTGAATCAACATTAATCTGATTTAATATTGAACATGCTGCTTCATGGATTATCGATATATTTTTGTAGTAACTGAACAAGATCTCTAAATAAAATTATGGCCCTTATTATTATTATCTTCCAATTTAATCTAGATTATCATTAGTGTAATTCAAATAACATAGTATATACCCACAAGAATATTTTAAAAGGATACATAATTAAATGGTAGCAAAAATTCATTGAGAGTCATTGATGAAAAATTTGATATATTAATATTAAGAAATAAAAAGAATATTAAATACACTCAAATGCAAAAAAAACACCAAGGATTTTTTTCACAAATTTGAAAAAACTGAAACGTCTCTTTAAGATTATCAAAATATTTATATACAATTATTACTATTAAACAAAAATTGAGTTTATACAGTTAAGCTGTTCTCTCAACTAATAAATAGGCCAGTAAGCGAGGGTTTTGAGCTCCGTCACGTTGGAACCCGCTTTAAAGTAAACTTTTCGTTTTTTGGCTTATTATCAACTACATACGATGCAACTGATTGTAGTAAATTCAATTTTTTTTGTAATACTAATAATTAGTCAGAAAAAGTAAACAATTGTGCGCAATGTAATAAAGAGAAAAATATTGTTTTAACATATTTCTAAAAATGTTCAAAATCGTTTGTAGTTTTATGTTGTAGCCAAAAAACTCAATGAATGTTTCTTGGAATTAGTGAATTATAGTATAATTTGGAAATTAACATAGTTTGACATAATGTCTTTAGTTGTACACAAACTACAAACGATGCAATTGATTGTAGTAAATTCAATTTTTTTGTAGTAATTAGTCAGAAAAGTAAACAATTGTGCGCAATGTAATAAAGAGAAAAAATATTGTTTTAACAAATGTCTAAAAATCTTCAAAATCGTTTGTAATTTTATGTTGTAGCAAAAAAAAACTCAATGAAAGTTTCTTTTAATTAGTGAATTATAGTATAATTTGGAAAGTAAAATAGTTCTTTAATCCCAATATCTAAATTTCTACTATGTAACTACTTTATTACATGTCAAACTATGTTACTTTCCAAATTATACTATAATTCACTAATTCCAAGTAACTTTTTCTGGCTAATTATTAGTACTACAAAAAAAACTGAATTTACTACAATCAATTGCATCGTTTGTAGTTGATAATAAGCCAAAAAACGAAAAGTTTACTTTAAAGCGGGTTCCTACGTGATGGAGCTAGGGTTTTGGGGTCCGAATTCTGAACACTTGAACCGATTGACGTGAAATTTTAACAGTGAATAGAGATATATGTAAGAAACAAAAATGACGATAGTACTGATGTCTGTTTTCACTCTGTGGGTGAGTTATTTATTTACCATTCTAATTACAAAAATCAATAAAGGGATGACTTCTAAGCAAAAAATGTTCTATAACGTTTTTTCAGAAAATTAATATTTTCCTTGTTATTTAATATTGAAGATGTTAATTTTTCATCTAAAAACTGCATATTTTTCTGAAATTTTTTATAAATATCTCGAAAACCTTGCGTTTTATCGCAAAACTCATATAAAGAAAAATAAAGCTTTTGGAATAACGAATCCACTTAATTACCGTAGTTGTAATAATAGCCGAGTTATCACTCTGTAAAGGTGTTTTTTTATTTTTCGAAAACTAAATTGCAACCTTTTACCTTAAAATAATGGCGAAAGAACACATTTTTGGAAGAAAATGAATATGGCCGTTTTTAAAGTGCTTGCAAAGACCTTTTAAATGCTTTTATAAAAAAAGGTCGTATCTCAAAAACTCGCGGAATTATGATAAAGATAAAATGGTCACTTAATTTTTTCGGAAAAAATTAACAACAAAATCTCTGACTAAAATAATAACAATAAAAACTAAGCATAATACATGTGCAGCTGGCTATATTTAGGTACTTAGAATGGGCTTTGCAAGTTTGAGCGGTTTAGAATGCTTAAATTTGGAAAAAAGTTGAAATAACGCAAACAAAATTTTTTTTAAAAAATCTTAATTTTTTTGGCATGTCTCAAAAACTAAGCAAGATACGTAAAAAATGCAAGTACAATTGCAGATCTTTTTTTGCAATATTTTTGCTCTCTTCGAATTTTCTGTCGATCTCTTTACTTCGTAGATATTACGTTCTTTCAGTTTGACTTGCGAGTAAGGACCACCAAGGTCTTCTTTGAACCCTTAAAACCCAAAAATCTCGTAAAAATTAGAGTTCAAGACTGTTCAACTATAGAGGTTAATTTGTAGTTCGTGTAATTTTCTACAAATAATTTTTTATGATTTTAGTCATAGATTTTGTTGTTAATTTTTTTCGGAAAAAATGAGGTGACCATTTTATTTTAATCATAACACCGCGAGTTTTGAGCTACGAACTTGAAAAGGCATTATTTAACAGGTCTTTTCAAGCACTTTAAATATGGCTATATTCATTTTCTTCGAAAAATGTATTCTTTCGCCATTATTTTCCGGTTGCAATTTAGTTTTCGAAAAGTAAAAAATCATGTTTACAGAGTGATATCTCTACGCTATTATTACACCTACAGTAATTAACAAATAATATAAAAAATAAGTGGATTCCTTATTCCAAAAGTTTCATTTTTGCTTTATATGAGTTTTGCGATAAAACGCAAGGTTTTCGAGTTATTTATAAAAATTGGCAAAAAAATATGCAGTTTTTAGATGAAAAATCAACATTTTCAATCCTAAATAACCAGGAAAATATTAATTTCCTGAAAAAATGTTATAGAACATTATTTACTTATTAGTATGCATCCCTTTATTGATTTTTGCAACTAAAATGAATGATTTATTTCTTACCCACGAGAAGGGGTGGCACTCACCCCCAGGGTGAAAGCACCCATCGCTACTATGTAACTTTTGTTTTTTACATATATCTCTATTCACTGTTAGAATTTCACGTCAATCGGTGCGGCTGTCAAGAATTCGGAGGTAATACCCTATTTTATCCTCGCCTAGTAGCCTAAAAGATGCAATGCTTAGAATAGTTCATGCTCGCATAGATCAAATGATCTCTGAATTAACTAAATCAAATTAATAATGAATTAATGTTTTCCTAATAGGTCATTTTTGCGGGAATCCCTGAAGATATAGGCTCTTTGTATGACCAATTATTCAAACTGTGATAAAAGATAAACATATTGAAGCCGTTCGATTTAAATTTAAAACTAGGTTGGCCGTTTATATTTGGTAAGCCGTCGACAGGCCTATCCAATTAATAAACCAGATTGGGATATGCGGGTCCACCATATCGGATTTTCAGTTGTTCACAAAAATGCGATTAACCCCGTTTTTCAATTCCTATTCTGAGCGAGAGCAGCTGTTTGTTTGGGCTTCTAAACAGAATTTGTTTAGTCCTAATTTGCGATATTGACGCAAATTAACCGACGTATATGCGTGCGGCTTAAAAATTACATTGCATGTTGCAACGGGATTATGCAAGAATAAATACACTATTTGTGGAGTTAATTACGAAAATCTGTTCGTTCGATCCCCAGAATTTTGTACAAAAAATTCTAATAATTATTATTTAATTTTTTAATATGGAAATGAATTTAAATTAAATTATTATTAATTTTTCTTTATAAAATATAAAGAGTATTAGTAAAATTTCTACTCCCATAAGATAACAAACGAAGAATCGATTTTTTCGATCGTCATATTTGCTCCCTTGTTGATTCTAAACTGAGTTAAGAGCGCAGAACCAGATAAGCAAAAACCAACATACCCTATGTATTTTTTTTAAATATAATTTCAAAATATTAAATTTAATATGTAATACCAATAACACTTTTTTGTGATTATTATAAGCTACACAATTGAGGAAAAAGTCCCCATTGATTGACGTATTCAGTTATTTTTGGTCACTTTCTGTTTCACCTGACATGACTACAACTTTTGATTTTTAAATGGCACCCTAGGTATATTTTTGCTTTATTCGATATAAAATGACACTCTCAATAGAACAACATATCATAATTATGTCAATTTTTGACATTTCCGCCTAAGAAAAAATCGTGTTTTAAATTTCCATCTCGAGTGTCATGGTGTCAAAACATTAATTTTTTATCAAGGAGCCTTGGAAAAATAAATTTGATCGTCTAATGTTTTTCATATCTTGTCCTGGCCGGTTAAAAAATACCCAAATAATATTTTTAATCATATCTCAATTTTTTCAAACGGAACAAGAGTGGCTCATTATTAGCCTATTGGAAAAAGCATTTTTTACGAATAATTTGGTACCACACACTTGGCATTTCGAGTCAAAATTGTCGTTAAGAACCGCGTGTTACAATTTGAAATAAACCATATGCGAAAATGTCAAAAATTGACATATGATACGTCATTCTATTCAAAGTGTCATTTTCTATTGAATAAAGTAAAAAAATATCGAGGGTGTCATTTAAAAATCAAATGTTGTGGTGATTTTCGGTAAGACAGGAAGTGAACAAAAACAAGTGAATATGTCAATTTATAGTTTATGTCAGATACTAACATACCAAATCTCGTTTTTTATCTGAAAAAATAAAAAAGTTATATGAGTCACTTTTGAGATGCACACGGTATGTCTCCGGATTGTCGTTATTTTGTTTTATTTTAGGTTAGTTTAAATATTTAAATATTCATAATCTATTTTATAACACCTTATAAAAATAGCCTTGATTTTTCATGCATATCCTTGAAATTAAGTAAATATATTATATCTTTTAATCCTTAAATCCTTTCTGAAATATATCAATACCTAAATAAAATTATGGTTTCATTACAAACAACGTAAATAATTGTCAAAATCCAAATCAAAAATTAGGAAAATAGTACTGTTTTGTAACCTTTGCAAATATCAATATCAATCTATTCAATTTTATAATCGCCCCCCGTAGCATAGTCGTCAAGTAATATCGTCCTAACAAAATTAAACCTTGTATATCGCCGAGAGTTTCGTCAGAGAAGTAGAGATGAGCGATATCGTGATTTTTTAATCACACTGATATTTGTTACTGTGATTTTTTAATATCAGTGATTTTTAAACGTGATGTGATCACAGTTTCAATAAAAATAACAAGTGTTGTCGCTCCGTCCCCGTTGCCCCGTTCCCAGTTAAGGCGTAATACTCACGTGTTTATTTATACATTTTTTTAGATTTGCGACAAAAAGTTTGGGTTTGATTCATTTATCCAGTATTATTCAGTCAAGTTGCGTTTATTATCGGCTACATGCCGGGTTACAAGGTTGCGGGTTTGTTTTGTTTATTTAAGAATAATTGTTTTTCTAACCTCAAAAAATAAATAATTTTATTGCAGTGATCTCAAATCTCAAAGATTTAGCCGAGTATTCGTACGATCCGCACTTAAAACGTTAAAACATTAATTGTAGAATATATTAATATCAAATTTACATCAATAACTTCAAGATTGACGACGTACCTAAAATGTACCACCACCGTTTATAGTTTAAAAAAAACGATATTAAACGAAAGCGAGGCGGCCGGCAATGGTAATCGGTATCGGTATTTCCATTTAGTTTATCTTATACTAAATACTTAACGGATAAACAAGTCTGTCGACTTTTTGCTCGTTTGCGTAGTGTGAAAATCACATATCAATTCACGCTTTCTTCGCAAAAAAAGTAACGATCGTGATATGTTATTTTTAAATATCAGTGAAAAAATCACAGTTCGTGAAATATCGTTCATCTCTACAGAGAAGAACAATCGTAGAGAAGCGACAAAACGAATCCCGCCTAAAAATTTGGAGTGGGAGGTAAACCGGCTAACTGTCATCTCAACGTGCTTTCGGAATACGGCCAGCATTGCCATTGTTAATGATAAAGTCCTGAAATCTTACTATTTTTTTATTTGTGTACATAATTAATATTTTTGAATTAATTAATCTATATTTTATCCTTGCCTTATAATACCTATTAATTAAAGAAAGAACTAATTTACAGAGCTAAATATTATTAAAACTTAAAATAGATGGAGGTTGTTAGCGTTTAATAAAAATAATTAGAAAATTAAAACTCTGTATTAGAAAATTAAATATTTTATCGCAAATATAATATATTAGCGATGCTAATTTAAGTTGTGTTATCTTTAAATGTAATATGTTTTTTTTATGTAAACTATGATTTTTTAATATACAGTTACATAGTTTTAATCATCTGTTGATGCACTGCAAAAGTAAAGTGTTTTGGGGTATTGTGGTAAATTAGTGTTTTATTTTGGTGTTGTAACACCCCGGTTCCAACCCTCAACTCTAATTATGTTATTTACTTTTTTGTTTGTTTTAACTCTTGTGATAACAGCTTGTTTTATTTATAATTTTGATTAAAAAAACTTTCAAATATTAATTTCGAAACAAACAATATTATCAGATACGATTTGAAAATGTCCCTCTAAAAGGAATAGGTTAGAAAATGGTTAGAACGCGGTAAATCCACAAACCGCGGAAACCCGTTAAACCTTAAAAGATAGTTACTATTCATAGACCGAGAGCTGGCTCCATAAAAAAACCTTATCTTCGTTACATGGCTAATTTTTTGTGTGAAGTATCCTTTTGTGTAGCCATTGTGAAATAGTCATGTCTGCCAGCGCGATCCCGGGGATTAAAGCGGGGGCGGCCAATCGAAAGGGTGAAATTTTGACACTAAAAATATTATAAGGTATACGAGTTATAATTGCCAAATAGCTTTTATTTATTATTAGAAAACGTGTAAAATTGTTGACAGACATTTTTCTCGTGGCTGAAATGCCGGCAGACAACGCGAAAGTTAAGATTATAAACTTGTGTATAGTGCTAATAATAAATTACAACAATTATTAGGTAATCCAAAAGATAAAACACCTCCACTGGAAGGGTCGGGTATTTATGAAATTTCTTGTAAAGATTGTAATCAGAAATATGTTGGGCAAACTAGAAGATCAATATTAACTAGATTTAAAGAACATTTAGCTCAGATAAGATATGGTAGACCGGATAAATCTTGCGTTGCCGAACATATTGTTGATAATGAACATTGTATAGATCTTAATAATTTAAAATTAATTAAACAAGTCTCAAATTACAGGCAATTAGATGCATATGAAAGCATCAGAATTAATAAATGTAAAGATAGTATGAACAGAGTCAACGGTCCAATTCCTTCAAGTTCTTTGTTCCTACTACTCTAATGGCGGAAATCTAACTGTTACGCTCAGTTGGCTCTGACTCGGTTGGCTAGATTTTGCCACGCCCACTCGGTGCCCACTGAGCGAGTATATAAACGCTCAACTTGTAGATTGTACTTTAGTTTATAATCATCTGCTGATGATGCTAACATGGTTAGCGAAACGCGCGTCCAGTGTAAAAGTAAAAGTGTTTTGGTGTATTGTGGTAATTTAGTGTTTTTATTTTGCTGTGTAACACCAAAGGTTCCAACCCTCAACTGTAATATAATCGTATATTATATGATTTATCTATACTTAAATGGATGAGGCGGCCAGCGTTCCCTGAATAAAGCGCTAGAGTAATATCGCGGTTTTGATAACTGTCTGCAGCTGATTTAGCCACGATCTTCTTGTCTGCCCTTTTGCATACGGCTTTTAAAATAAATAAATATGACATTTCACCAATCGGCATGCAAATATGCCATATTTTTTTTCATTCTTCAAATTTCATTTTTTAATAATTTTTAAAATTTCATGCCTCTTTCGCGTTGTCTGTCGGCATTTTAGCGACTAGAAAAATGTCTGCCAACAATTTTCCACGTTTCTTAATAATAAATAAAAGCTATTTCCGCAATTATATCTCCTGTATCTTATAATATTTTTAGTGTCAAAATTTCACCCTTTCGATTGGCCGCCCCCGCTTTAAGCCCCGGGATGCATTTTTCTAAACGCCACACGTGATCGCGAATCGGCTCGAACCGAGCGTCAGCTCCTAAACGCCACTTGCGATCGCAAAACACCCTGCTAAATAGCACATGTTATCGCAAAGTAGCCTGCATGTGATATGCGCAAGTTATATATTTGATTTTTTTTTGCTGAATACAAAATGAGTAGTTTCGTTGATTTTCCCGATTCTTACGAGTACAAAATAACTTCGGAACAAACAGTCAGAGTGAATTTAAGGACCAGAGGAGAAGTTGGAGTAAGTTATCGCAACAGGTAGTGAACCACCTTCACATTTACTTCAACCTTTAGTTCTCGAAAATTTACCGACTGATAAAAACGAAAGCTCTATTCAGTCAGTTGATGATAATAGTGGTACTGATTTTGATACCAGCGCCAGCGGTACAATAAAATTAGCTGACAATAAAAGTGTTGACAACGCAACTACAGAGCTATTGAGTGACTGGAAAAGATTGGAAGAAAGCATGTTTATTTTAAGAAGAATGGGAATCTTGCTCCTCATAGTTTGGCTGAATGTGTAAACCAAAATCGAGCTTTAGGAGCCCGAAAATTCGCGAAGTAGATTTTTGTTGTTTTATATATTTTTTAAATTTGTAATGTGTTCGTTTAATGTTTTCGATTTTTTTTTACGATTTCATATATTTTATGTTGTGGTTGTTTTTTTTTTTATTAAAAGAGATTCCGCCGAGACTTTAGGGACGTTATCAGTGTTATTTTGTTTTTTTTTATATATTTTTTTTTGGCACAACTTTGATCAGGCTGCCATGGGTTTTGTAATGAAACTCAAGAGCGTATACACTGTATATGCTAGAAAACGCAGAAAAATCCTTTATTCAGATACAAATTCATATAACCATACCAGCTTTTCGGCCCCACCCAAACGACATGCCAATGGTTTTCCGAAAAATTTTCAATTTCATTACAACACACATGGCCTGATTGAACTCGTACCACACAAGATAAGTGTTTGATTTCTGAATAATACGTGAAGGATACACACGTAGTAAACAAATTTGAAGTCAATCAGATATGTAGAAGTCAGTCAAAATTATTATATTATTTACTATATAGGAAATATTATTTTGCGATAACGTGTGCTATTTAGCAGGGCGTTTTGCGATCTCAGGTGGCGTTTAGAAGCTGACGCTCGGCTCGAGTCGATTCGCAATCACGTGTGGCGTTTAGAAAAATGCCCCCGGGATTGCGCTGGCAGACATGACTATATCATAATGGCTACACAAAAGGATACTTCACACAAAAAATTAGCCATGTAACGATGATAAGGTTTTTAGGACTTTAACCATATTTTGTAGGAAAACATTCAACCATATTTTTATGTTTTTTCTAATTTTCTCTAAAACGATATGGAAATTTGGAAAAGTATAAACGGGATTAACCATTTTAGAACAAGCAGAAATTTTTATCAAGAATGCATTTTTCTCAAAATGCCAATAATAAAAAAGTTTTTCCTCTTGTAAAGACAAATCCGGGGACATACTGTATAAGAGTAGTAATATTTTAGAACTTATTGGGTGTATTGATAGTCTTTTTTTATTTATTGTGAAATTTGTTGTTTGCGTCGCGCCAGCTTGATCGTGTAGAAGGCAATCTGCTGAACAAACGAACTTTGACGTGGAAATGGATATCGGGTCACCGATACCTCCCAAAAATGTGATTAACTTCTCTTTTTTAATTTCCACACTACGGCCGCCGAGCTTGTTTATCCCGATTGCCGCCACGGAATGCGTTCGTCCGAGTAATCTGCGCCGACCAATTTTTCTCTAATTCGAAACTAGGCGATGAAATTTTCCCGATAAATACTTTGTTTGCTCGCATATGGCAATTCAGATTTTTATTTTTCTTTGTTTTTAAAATTTAGTGCGTCATATTTCTCATTTTTTTTACAATATGTCATAACCTGATAATCATTTTACGGTCCTATCGAGGGGTGTCTCACTGTTGGAATTAAATTTACATTTCCTTGGCAGTTGCTGGAAGTCGTTGGCATCACTCGACTGTAATTATATGATAGACATAGACAGTAGTGATGGTATTACGATTCTTTTTAGTGAATCCAATCATACGATTTAATTTCTCATTTTGAATCGACTCTTATGATTCGATCATTTGAACGAATCACATAAAAACAGGAATCGTAACCGTCTCATAAAAACAAGAATCGTAACTGGCACTATCGGCGATAATTTGGTAGGACAATTACTTAAGGGACCAGAAAAAGAAATATACAGTTCTTTCATTTTTTTCAACACTTTATTACACTGGCGTAATTGGATTGATTATTTTACCCTAGATTTTATCAGTAATATTAAATTATCAATCCAATGAATACTATTTATTAAAGACTTCTTAATACCAATATAATATTTTAGAGCCATATTTTAATTCCGATTTAATAACTATAATAAATAGTATACCGGGTGCGCCTCAAAAGTGGCTCACCCCTATAACTTTTTTATTTTATCAGATAAAAAAACGATATTTCGTATGTTAGTATATGACATAAATTGGGATTGACTGACGCATTCAATTATTTTTGGTCACTTCCTGTTTCACCGGAAATTACTACAACTTTTGATTTTTAAACGGCACCCCCGGTATATTTTTACTTTATTCGACAGAAAATTATATTCTGAATAGAATGACGTATCATATGTCAACTTTTGACATTCTCGCTTAATAAAAAATTGTATTTTAAATTTCAATTTAGAGTGCCATGGCTATGTTAAAAACACTAATTCTTAACCAAGGAGCCTTGGAAAAATAGATTTGATCGTCTAATGTTTTTAGTGTCTTGTCCTGGCCGGTTAAAAATGCCCAAATCGTATTTTTAATCATATCTCAATTTTTTCAAATGGAACGAGTGTGGCTTATTAGCATATTTGCAAAAAGCATTTTTTTACGAATATTTTGAAACCACACACTTGGTAATTCGAGTAAAATTTTCTTTACGAACCGCAGGTTATAATTTCAGATAAACCATATGCGAAAATGTCAAAAGTTGACATTTGACATGTCATTCTATTCAGAGTGTTATTTTCTATCGAATAAAGTAAAAAAATACTGAGGGTGTAATTTAAAGATCAAATAACCATTTCCGGTGAAACAGGAAGTGACCGAAAACAATTGAATACGTCAATCAATCCTAATTTATGCCATATACTAACATACCAAAGCTCGTTTATTTAACTGAAAAAATAATTAAATGACAGCGATCTTCATTTTATAACCATCGCTGACGTCGTTTTTTTATCATATTGAGCAGAAGCCAACAATATTTATTTGGACTTGTATAAAACACGATTTCGTCTTTTAGTTCGACATTTAATAGTTTATAGGCGGTTATTTTAACAAAAATACTAACGTTGAAAAAAAAATTAAGATTAAATACCCTACAGATACTCCCGTACTAAACACTGTATAAATAAATCTTTTTCTTGTAAATATCTTTCTTATCGTTTGCATTCTATGCTCATGATGTTTGTTTAGGGCTTTTGTTTAAAAGCAAATGATT
Source organism: Sitophilus oryzae (assembly GCF_002938485.1). Lineage (NCBI taxonomy): Eukaryota > Metazoa > Arthropoda > Insecta > Coleoptera > Curculionidae > Sitophilus > Sitophilus oryzae. The sequence continues at coordinate 3,205,924 of NW_022146927.1, read as the reverse complement.
TTTGATTGGCTTTATTGCAATAATTATTATAACTGATTTGATCTGATCGTTAAAGTGAGAATGAGAAGTGTCCATGTTTTGCCAAAATTTTATTTTACTGTCAAGCAACTGCCAAGAAAACTGCCTATATCTGCCATATAATTATAGTCAACTGCCATAAGTCCGACGACTGCCAAGAAAATGTATATGTAATGCCAACAATGAGACTCCACCCCTCGAGTGAGAGTAACTGAGAAATAATGGAACCATTGATGGGACCTATAACAGAGATTATTTCCCTCCTCGTGAAAAGGACATATCAGCTAATCTAATTTTTCGAATAAATTTTGTTTAGATAAGTGATTAAATCCCAAGACCAGTTTAACCGCGATTATTTTTTCGACTTCCTTTTGGGTTTTCTTTTTGTCGTTTATCACTAATTCTGAGAGATTTTGGCAACAGTTCATTTAAAAACATTGATTTACAACTCATATGTATGACTTAATAACGATTTTAATCGGTGAAAACCCCTTATTCGATATTATTTTGAACAAATAAGTTGAGAAAAATACGTCAGAATTTGATATGTTGACATGCCAAACGGTTCTCGATGCATTGTTGGGATGCGTAACCAAGGTAGCAGAAGCATAAACATTACTAACGATTGTTGTTTGTAAAAAAACTGTTGTCCGAAAATGTTAAATTTAATAGTTAATAAAATTCTTATATTTATTTATTTGCTTCATCCAAGTCATTAGCTTCATTCTAAGTCATTCAGGAAATAATCTAGCCGTATATCACTCAACCTATAAATTTAATTGATTAAACTACTCAAATAATTTTTTGCATGATTTTGCTTTTTAGAAAATAGTTTCATGGACAATAATTTTAGAATAAAAACCTTCGACCGCTTCGCGGTCTCTTGTTTTTATTAAATTATTGTGCATTCAACTATTTTCCAAGCAAATTCACGCGCAAAATATATTTGAATAGTTTAATCAATTAAATTTATAGGTCTTGTGATATAATATATGAATATATCTCTCTTTCACTGTTGCCTCCTTGGATTAGAGGTTAATTTCTATTGTGAGAACATGACCCTCCTTCCTCGAGTGGATGACTCGCCAACTCGATGTCCTTACATTGGAATTCTGGCAAAGCTGGGGTGGAATTCTGTAAGGAAATAGTGATCGGTAGCGATGAAGAATACTCTGTCGCTTGCCGTTTAGTTTGTACGGTCAAGGTCAGTATTCTCCATCGCTACCGATCGCTATTTAGTTACAGAATTCCACCCCAGCTTTGCCAGAATTCCAATGTAAGGACATCGAGTTGGCGAGTCATCCACTCGAGGAAGGAGGGTCATGTTCTCACAATAGAAATTAACCTCAAATCCAAGGAGGCAACAGAGGAAGAGAGATATATTCATATATTATATCACAAGTTATAGGTCTTGTATTAGTCTTGTAGTCTTTAATCGATTTAACTATTCAAATATATTTTGCGCGTGATTTTGCTTGGAAAATAGTTGAATGCACAATAATTTAATAAAAACAAGAGACCGCGAAGCGGTCGAGGGTTTTTATTCTAAAATTATTGTGCATGAAACTATTTTCTAAAAACCAAATCATGCAAAAAATTATTTGGGTAGTTTAATCAAATTAAATTTATAGGTTGAGTGATATACGGCTAGATTATTTCCTGAATGACTTAGAATGAAGCTAATGACTTAGGATGAAGCAAATAAATAAATATAAGAATTTTATTAACTATAAAATTTAAAATTTTCGGACAACATTTTTTTTACAAACAACAATCGTTAGTAATGTTTATGCTTCTGCTACCTTGGTTACGCATCCCAACAATGCATCGAGGACCGTTTCGCATGTCAAAATATCAAATTCTGACGTATTTTTCTCCACTTATTTGTTCAAAATAATATCGAATAAGGGGTTTTCACCGATTAAAATCGTTATTAAGTCATACATATGAGTTGTAAATCAATGTTTTTAAATGAACTGTTGCCAAAATCTCTCAGAATTAGTGATAAACGACAAAAAGAAAACCCAAAAGGAAGTCGAAAAAATAATCGCGGTTAAACTGGTCTTGGGATTTAATCACTTATCTAAACAAAATTTATTCGAAAAATTAGATTAGCTGATTCGTCCTTTTCACGATGAGGGATATAATCTCTATTATAGGTCCGGGACCCCATCAATGGTTCCATTATTTCTCAGTTACTCTCACTCGAGGGGTGGAGTCTCATTGTTGGCATTACATATACATTTTCTTGGCAGTCGTCGGACTTATGGCAGTTGACTATAATTGTATGGCGGAGTTCCAGCCCTGGTGATACATCGCAAAGATTAGTCGGTCCATTTATACAAGGCCCCGCATGTAGAAGTACCCTGGTGGAGATGAGCAAGAAATCACCAACTGTGATTCAATCGCAGCGATTTTAAAATCGCAATTGCAACCTGCGATTAGCTCTCACAGCAAACTGCGATTGCGATTTCTTCTATTTGCGAGTTTTAATTTAGGCAACCAGTATTACTGTAGATTTACGATTTCGTTGCGATTTTGTTCCGGTTTGCAATTTTGCTACGATTGCGATTTTGTAAAATGGGTTCGTGATTTCTATCTGCGAGTTTGATTTTTAGGAGTTGCGATTTGCGATATTGTTGCGAATATCGCAACAGAATGCTATCGAATTGCTATCGAATTTTGTGGTTCTATTGAAGCACTCTATAGTAAACTGCGATTGAATTTTCTTTCTGATATTATGTATTTATAGAGAAGGTATTATTTTCTAGGGCGATCAATAATATACCGGGTGTATCTCAAGAGTGGTTCACCCCTATAACTTTTTATTTTTTCAGATAAAAAACGAGATTTGGTATGTTAATATATGACATAAATTAGGATTAATTGACGTTTTTAATTGTTTTTAGTCATTTCCTGTTTCACCGGAAATGACTACAACTTTTGATTTTTAAATAACACTCTCGGTATTTTTTTGGTTTATTCGATAGAAAATGACACTCTGAAAAGAACGGCATATCATATGGCAACTTATGTCATGGCTGTGTTAAAATCACTAATTTTAATCAAAATGCCTTGGAAAAATAGATTTGATCGTCTGTTGTTTTTCGCGTCTTGTCCTGGCCAGTTAAAAGATGCCCAAATCGTATTTTTAATCACGATAATATCTCATATTTTTCAAATGGAACGCGGGTGGCTCATTGGCATATTTCGCTGACAGTCGCTGTGATTTAAAAATCGCAATCGCAGTTTCAATTGGGGTTAGGTTAGGTTGGAGAATCGTAGTTTTGCTCATCTCTATTCCCTGGTGCCAAGATTGTGACCAGTAGAGACTAGTCTATCTAGCCGTGCAACCCTTGATCTGGCCCCGCCATCGTAGGATTTAGTTTTTTGGTGACGTTTTCTCCTCTTGGTCGGGGTGATTAAGCCAAGACCCCTCCCTCCCACACCTCTGCTAAGATACATGAACACAGGCAGTAGAGGTTGTCTGGTATGACGGACAGGGTAGTCCCATCCGGCATCGTTATACATCTTGGTCCAATTCCCAGCTACGACACTACAGTCTATATCCACAGCCTGCAGCTAGCATCTAACTAGAAGTTTCCCCACCAACGACAAAGTCTCGCATCTCCTAGAGGAAGAATCTGATATGCAAAAAATATATAGTTTTACATTTAAAATTCTTAGTCTTTTTTTTAAATTCTCTAGCTTGCTTTCTGTAAGTAGAAGTGATATTAAATTGTTTTTAATGAAAAATGACAGTTTGTCCGACTGCGTTGCCTCCCGTTGTATTAAAATGTAAAATACAATTTAGCTAATTTAATTATCATTATTAGAATAGAAAATGAAAAAAAGACTTTAAATAAATTACAAACCATTTTGTTGATAATGTTCCAAACACCTCGACGTATCCTGACCTAATTACTGTCAGTCATGCAACTGCATCACTTAAAATTTTGCCGACGTTTATACGTTCGTGTATAAGGGGGTCAAAAGTACTTTAGCTTCCGTGTAAATTGAAGCTAATGCGAAACGACTGCAATTATGACCTACGCATACATTTGTGGCGGTGGATTATAAACATGTAATGCGTTATTAAAGAGTTATCGATAAAGGCAGCTTGTAGGGCTTTAGGTTTTAGAGAACGTCGATTGAGCAGTTTAATTTGACGTAATCATAGAGTACTGTAATATAAATGGAAATTGTGCTATATATCAAAAGTCTAATTCATAAGGAAGCATTAAATCCCAATTTTCTGTATATTTTATGTAAAACATAGGTCCAGTGTCTTAGTTTTAGGAGGTAGTAAAAACTTTAAATGTAGGACGTGTTAGTTTAAGAGCTAGCAACGTTTTCGAAAAAGTATTTTAAGGAAGAGTAAGACGTCTGGCTCTTTGATATATCTTTTACTATGCTCTCTGGAACAGCATGCGGCCCGTCTGGCTGCCGATACGTTGCTTTCACTACTGCGCATCGAAGAAGATCCTATTTTTTTTTAATTTATTCCTATAAATTCTAGTATTGAATATAAATCGAACATGTCTCCATAGCGCAGTGCGTGGAGTTTCCGACTACAAACAGAGAATTCAGAGTTCGAATCCGGGTCAGGATAAAGACTTTTTTATTTTATTTTAGTTTATATCCTGGTCATTAAAAAAATAAATATTTAATACTTTACTATTAGAATATAAACGAAATTAAAATAAAAAAGTTTTTACCCTGACCCGGATTCGAACTCTGACTCCTCGCTTGATAGGTGAAACCTCTATGCGCTGAACTATGGAGACTCGGTCGGTTTATATTCAATACTAGAATTTAAAGGACTAATAAAAATATAGGATCTTCTATCAATGCGCAGTATAGAACGCAACGTTTACCGGCAGCCAGACAGGCCGCATGCTGTTCTAGAGAGCATAGTAAAAGATATATCAAAGAGCCAGACGTCTTACAATACTTGTTTTTCCCCGACGTTGCTAGCTCTCGTACTATGTAAGGTTTTACTGAATCGGCAGAAAGTTTAATAAAAATAAACAAAAGAAGATTAACAGAAAGTTAAGAAAAATGTTTAATTTTTGAGAGATTTTTCTCTTCCGATATACCGTGTGGTGCATCTGAACACGGGACAGGAAATCCCATGTAAATTTTGAAACGGTAAAATATCTCCCCAGATGATTTTATGCAGAAGTTGTATTAAACTTTTTTGAAGAGGCGTTAAAGTTGTACTTTTGTCTAGAATGTCGTTTTATTTGGAATAGTCATTTAAAAGTTGTTTGCAAAAATCTACCTTGTAAAATTTATAATACCGCCCTGGGAAAGCCACAATTGAAATACCGTTGTTGTTAAGGTATTTAATGCCTCTTCAAAAGGGTATAATACAATTTTTGCATAAAATCGTCTGAGGAGATAAGATTTTCTATGTCCCGTTTTCCGATGCACCATCACGGTGTACCGGGTGAACTTATATACATATAGCGGTGGTACTTGTAGAGGGCGCCACCTACATATTTTTTAACTGGTTTGAAAAATAGTATCTTTTTGTCCGTACCTGTATAAAACTAGTGAGTAAAAAATATACACTTACGACATTTTTTATTTATGTAAAAAAGATCTCTAGGTAAAAATCGCTACGAGTTCTCGAGGTATTTTCGAGATTTTTATTTCTCCTCCTTTCTTTCTATTCACCTATCATCAGTGACATAAATTATACAGGGTGCTACAAATTCGAGGTACGAGCATTGGTATCTCGGAAACCGTCATAGATACGAAGATGGGTAAATTGGGACAAAGTTGCGTCTTCAGATGTTCACCAAGATATCATCAAAAAAGATTTAAAAATTTCAAGGATTGCTGCGTTTTTTCGAAAAAAAATCGGATTTTTTTGAAAATCAATTTAATTTTTTCTTGTCGTTACTTTTTAATAAAGCAAAATTCACAGTCCTTTACAAAGATGCAACCGGGGGGGCATTGAAAATGATGAATAAAAACGTAAAAATATGATTAGTGTTAATATGAGTGTATTACATACATATGTTTAAATAACGAACTTAACAAAAAACAACAGATTTAAAGATTCACTGAAAAAGTAGTAATGTTAACATTAAATAAAACATTATCAATAATAATTATGCGATCGCACCTATCCGTAAAATATGCAAGCAAAAAAACCTCGAAAAAAACTAAATAACATACAAAACATCAGGTTAACATGATGACAGATCATGATCAATGACAGATAAAGAATTCTTACGGAAAGTTACACTTTACGATATAATTTTTTAACTGTTAAAGGCAAACCCCATTTAAACACAAAACTTTTTAATACCTACTACTGTAGATACAGTCTTTTAGATAAAAGTCTTTTAGATAAATAATATACAAAAAAAGTCTTTTAGATAAAAGACTTTTTTTAAATTACTAAATTCTTAGCCACGCTTCTGTTTTTCTTGGCTGTTGTGCGTCACGTCACAGATTAAAAGGCCCACGTTTGCACCACAAGGCGATGCTGTAGACCACTAGGTAGACCGGTCGTAGAAATTTATGTTATACAACTTGTAGTTAATCTACACAAATATTATCAAAAACTTTTTTTCTTATAAAATGTGTTCAGATTTTGTAAAAACTATAAGTCAAAATGGCAAAACTTAAATTTGATATGAGTTTCTTAGTTTTTAACTAATATAGTGGCGAATTACAAAAATTCCTTTTCAATGAAAATTAATGAGTTAAATAAAATAATTTAATAAATTACTAGCTTTTTCTCGCGACTACGTTCGCGTTACACCTCGAATCCTTCATGCATTGATTTAAATGATTTTTACTTCTTTATAGAGACTAGTGAGCATAGATGTTTTTTATTTTTCATTTTTTTTATTTATTAAGAGCACTAATACTCTCTTTATAGGTTATTTTTTATTCTTTGAAGGATAATTGAGGAAGATATATTTCGTTATGATGTCACTAAATAAACCCTTGTATAACATTTTATACTGTCTGGTTTATAATGTTATAGTATTGCATTTTCGTAGAGCAAACTTTCATTCTCTATTCTACTCCCTAAGGGTATAAATTTCATAAATTCGCTTTACCTTTGTGCCAATTTTTATGTGTATAATCCAGAGGTCACCAAGTTTTATATAAATTTTTACTAACTTTACCCATTTGGTTGATGAATTTCAGAAATTTCTTCTAATTCTTTTTGTAGGATTTCATTCTTCTAGACCAAATAGTAAGGAATTTTCATACAATAAACTGTTCCGAGATAATTTTACTCTCTAAGAGGATGAATTTCCTAAAATCGCTTTGTGTAGCTAATTCACTAATGTCGTTTAAACGAACCTTTGTGCTAATATTTATGTATGTAAAGCTGGCGGCATGAACTCACTCTAAAATATCTAAAAACGTTATATATAATCTAACTGACACACCACTGACAATGACAAATAATTTATTTCTGGAGGTATTGTGTGTAGGTGTTTTTCAGGTATGTTTTAGTATTTAGTCGTTTTATACAAAGAAATAGCCATTAAGCACTATAAAAATACTTCATAACAAATCTACACATATATACTTTTCATTTAAAAAAAGAATCATCAAGATTGGTAAAGCGGTTTCGGCGGGATGGATGCAACAAAAAAACCCTTTGAGCTTTTATATATGTATGGATTAATTATTTTTCCAACATATTTTACTTTGCAAATTTTTATAAATAGTCAGACTCGCCAATATCGTACTCCGTGTCCAGCCTGTTTAGCCAAACGTAGGCCGATTCCTCTTCGACGGCGTCGTGACCCTGGCCGAAGGAAGAGTCTTGAAGACGCTCATCCGCGCATAGGAATAAGTTGACTGCGTAGCGTATTGCGTATTAATCGATTCTGAAATTTTCTATCTCGTGTATAACATGTTACGCAAGTTTATTATTTTAATCTCGATTTTAATAGATAAATGTGTGAAATGCCACCTGAATATCTTCCGCCATGACATGTTTTTACTTTTTTGTTATGGTAAAGTGATTTGTATAAACTTTATTCAATAACGTATATTTTCCTCCATTTGTGATTTTTTAATTTTAAGCGAAAATTAAGTATAACATTTTAGGAAAAAGAAACACTGTAATATTTAAAAGAATAAGAAGAAATTAGTCTTATTTTGAAAGGAAAATATAGAAAAAACTCTTTCTATAGAAAAAGTCTTTATACTAACCAGAATCCGGTGACATATACGCGGTCTCACCGGAAACATTACTTATTACTTCGCATAACTTGAAGAATATCTACTTTTAATAATGAACACTTCAGAAATACACCAGTAAAAACATTTATTATTTGAGATTAAAACTCGAATTAAATTATAAATATTAGTTACCTATGTTGTTATAGCTTTTATAGGCCTGTTTAACGACTTAATAAGTTACCTAGCGAAAAAATCTGTGCGCGTACCTACCACTATTGTTACAGGTTAATTCGTTAAAGAAATATGTTACACAAGTTAAAAACGCTAAAATTTTAATGGTATTACTTGTGCATTATTGGCCTTATAATGTAATTTGTTGGAATTATATCTTCTTTAAATATAATTAGACTTTTTAACGACTTTTAAGTTACCTAGGAAAAAATCTGTGCACGTACCTACCAGTATTGTTACAGGTTAATTCGTGAAACAAATGTGTTACATATTATTCGTGGTATTAGTGGTATTATATTGGAATCAGCTTGGCATTAGTGGGGCATTATATGAGAAATTTGGTATTTAATTTGTATTTTTGGCATTACTTTGGCATTAGTATACAGACATTTGTCAGCGGTTTACTCCTTGTAGATAATCAAAAAGTTTTTTGATAAAATTTGCTTTTCATGTCAGATCATTTCTATGAAAAATTACATTAGATTTTTATTAAAGACGCTGGGTAATTAAAACATTGACTAATAAACCTTGTCCACTTTAAATACGGGGTCACGAAATATCCTCCTTGGAGTGTTTGGGTTAAGGGGTGTATAATAAATTAATCGTTGTTTTATAATAAAAACCATAAAACATTTATTTGTGAGTAAAATAATGCAATGGTTGGATATCTCTCCTTTATAATTCGGTGACTAAAAATACACTAAAATAATTAGAAAAAAAATCTTGTACTTATTTAGTAATTACGTCAATATTAATTAATTGACTTTCTAGTCTATTTTATTTTATGTACAAATATATTATTAAATTTTAAGCATTAAGTAATAAAACACTTTGTGCCCTCTTATATCGTAAAAGGTTACGAAATATACTCCTGGTTACACCCCTTACAGAAAACAGTGTAAGGGGTGTAAATAAATTGTATAATCACTGTTTTTTATAATAAAAACTATAAAATATTTCTTATTTGTGAGATTAAAAAAACAAAACAATGCATTGGTTAAAATAAGTACATTCAATACTGTTTTCAATTGTTAATTCAATAATGTGTTATAACATAATATAGCCATTACTATTATACTATTATTATTAAAATAATATGTGTGTAACATATTTCTTTAACGAATTAACCTGTAACAGACATTTATATGCCCAGTATATTTTTGTTTAACAAACCAATCAGGAAAAATCCAAAACCTACCGTTATAGGAGGTATAAGACGATTAAACTTATATAATGACAACTACTTATCGGATAACAAATTAATTACTACTGTCAGCTAGTTCAGCTACTGTCTAGGTAGAATTTACCTAGAGTACCTACACCTACCTATGATGATGTAGGTAGATTAAAGCTTATTTTGACGTTACCTCTCACTTCGGTGTCACAAGCTGAATTTTTCAGGGATGGAAGTACAGTACATCACAGTACATGATATGGGGACCCTTATTCCGAAAGTAGTACAAAATTAAACAGGGTAAAAAGGCACTATCATCAAAAATCGATATATTAATACCACCGTATAGAGAAAACAAATACTTATTTTTTGATCCAGTACAGAATAAAGTCTTCGTAGGGAGTAATTTTTTATAATTATTTACAAAAAAACATTTCCATTAGCGCTTATGACCAAAAAAAAACTTTAAACATGAATAATCATTTCAATCATGCGAAAATTTGGTTTAAAAATAGAGATTTTTTTTTAATATAACTTTCATTTAACGAAAAACGAAGGCCTAAATGAAAAAAAGAAACAATTTAAAAGTTTCGCTTATGTCTTGACAAGGTATCAAAGCAAACCCCATATTTTTTGCTTTTAAACTAATAAAGATATATCAATAAACAATTAGCGATGTAATGGTTTTTGCGCGCGCTGGCCGACTGCCGCCGCTGCGCCGAGATTTCCTATACCCTTGTATATATGACGTCATGGTGTGGCAAATGTAGCATTTTAATTTTAACAGAAACATTTTCAATGTTAAAAAACTAATTCCACATTCTCATAGCCACTTTATTAGGGATATCTGATAACATTTTTAGATTTTCAAATTAGCTGATAATTTCTGAGATACAGAGGCCAACTTATATTTTTTAAATACGGACCTGCGTATTTTATATCAAGTTTTGAAAGAACTCGGCCCTCCGAGTACAATGATATGCCACACTTACACCTTTTTTTTAGTTTTGGATACCTTAACAACAACAAAACTATTTAATTACACAGGCCGACAAAAAAAATGTTTTCGATGTAACACAAAGCTCAATAGGATATTGTGGTAGAATGAACCTATCTAATCACGAAAGTGGCAAAAAAAAAGTCGTAACACGTAAGGTTTTTTTGTTACATTAATAAAACATCATTCAATATTACAATATTCAATATATTAAGATAGCTATTCAAAACATGATTTAAGAACTTCTTAAGCCTATATACCGATTATATTTTATAGTTTACACTCCTCAAACATTACTTATACCTAAAAAGTACAAAAACAATCGAAACGAGATCAAAACATAAACAAAAACTTTTACTTTTTCCTTTTATGAGGGACCGCGTCTTCTCTCTTCAAAAACCAACAGTAATCACCCATCATGGCTGGATCCCATCGTCCTTGATAACGAATTTCCATTGTCCTTATGTCTTGATGGAATCTCTCACCTTGCTCATCACTGACAGCACCCATATTTTCAGGGAAAAATGACAAATGAGAATGGAGAAAGTGAATTTTTAAAGACATTCGGGCACCAAGCGATTTATAAGCATCTAAAAGCTCATTAACCAATTGTTCGTAGTTCGCATCCTTATTGTTTCCCAAAAATCCCCTCACTACACTAACAAATGAGGTCCATGCTCTGAGTTCCTGCCTGGTAAGCGTGTCTGTGAAATTTGTGTCGTCCAACAATTTCCTGATTTGTGGTCCAATAAAAATACCCTCTTTCAATTTGGCATCACTCAACTGGGGAAAGACTTGCCTTAGGTATTTAAATCCATCACCTTCTTTATTCATAGCTTTCACGAAGTTTTTCATGAGGCCAAGTTTGATATGAAGAGGAGGCAGGAGGACGTCTTTGGGGTCTACAAGAGGGATATACTTGACATTTTGGGAACCCGGTTGAAATTCACTTCTTTCTGGCCAAATTTTCTGTACATAATGATGATTTACTGCACGACTGTCCCACAAACAAAGAAAACAGCAATATTTTGTAAATCCTCCCTGAAGTCCCACTAAAATTCCTATAACTTTCAAGTCCCCACATATCTGCCATTTATACCTGTTGTAGTTGATTCTATCTAAAAGCATGCGCATATTTTCATAAGTTTCCTTCATTGTCACTGAATGGGCAACTGGTATAGAGGGTTTTAAATTTCCGTTATGCAATAACACAGCTTTTAGGCTATATTTCGACGAATCTATGAATAAGCGCCACTCACAGGGAGAATGTTCTATAGAAAGTTCCTGCATTAAGCCATCGATATCAGTACATGCACACAACGAATCCTCCATACTGTAGAATGCAGAGAACGGAGCATTTCTTTTTCTAAAAGTGGTGATTTTTGTTTCATTGGCTAACAGATTCCATTCCTTAAGCCGGGATCCAAGAAGTTCTGACTGCTGCTTTGATAACCCCAAGTCACGCACTAAGTCATTCAACTCGCTTTGAACAATCAAATGTGGCTTGTCGGAACCGCCCTCTGGGGTAAAGGTAGGATCAGTACACTGGTCTCCAGAGCTGTTTGATTCAATATCTTCCTTATCTTCCAAAACAATACCTTGCCAGTCTAAGGGCGCGATCGGCACTGGGAGATCTGCACCATGAAGAACAGGTCGTATGGCAGACGGCAAATTGGGATACTCGATCTTGTGCTTTTGTTTTTTGGAAAAACCTTCAGTTTTCGTCAGGCAAAAATAGCAATCGTCAAAATGGTTAGTTGGTTCTCGCCATACCATTGGAACCGCAAATGGCATTTTTTTCCTCTTCCCTTTCATCCACTGCACAAGCGACACGCTACAAGTAACGCAGCACACATGAGGAGCCCACTGCTTGTCTTGATCTCCAACCAAAACTCAAAATACTTGAAGTAGGCTTTCTTCACATTTTCAGAAAATGGTCTGGCTTGTGATTGCACCATAAATTCTCCACAAATGTAACAAAATCGATCAGGAGACACTTTACAACTGCGGCGCGTTTGACTTGACATTTCGTACTATTTATCTACACGCATAGAACAACTCACGTCGAAAATCAACTGAAAACTGAACTCTCTTATGTTTTTCACAATATATTATAGTGCACAAAATGCGTCCCTTTCAATCATCCCATCATAAAATTTACCTGTATGTAAACGAATCTACCTAGACTTAATACCTGACATCTATAAAATTGACTACCTGCAAAAAAGAGGCGTAATTAGGCAACTGAAAAGTGGTACGTGTAGGAGCTTCAGGAGTATTTTTTCTGTTATTAGAAGCATATTTTTATGAAGAAATTCTGCAACTGACTCGTGTTACAAAAATCATGTCGGCCTGTGTTATTATTTAAAATAATTTCAAGTCTGACTCTGGTTTTTTAAGTTATTTAATCTGTTTATGTTCATCGCAACAATATTGATCAGCACTAATTAACATTGAATAAGGAACATGGAGCCAATTGAAGGATTCAAATAAATAATATCCAGGTCAGCAATTTAAAGATATTATTTTTAACTTTTTTTACTTTGCATTTGAAATCTCAGTGAACGATCTAATAATTTGCATAATATTAATCATGGTTATTATAAATTAATTAACTTCTACTAACTAGTTTCTATGTGCTCTATATGTTGGAAAGGGTTATAATTGCACAAATTTATTTTTCGTTCAATTTTATTTATAGCTCTTGGAACAGATCTTCTTATACTTCCGAATGCATTTCGTACTCATTATTGTAAATGCTGAGATGTATTGATTTCACTATTTCACACACACATAATATTTATTGAATATTATTTTTTTATTATTTTATTGCATTTGATTTTCCATATTCAATGTTTTACCCGACGTCATTATTAAGTTTGAAAGCTTATCAATATTGTAACGATGAATAGATTAAATATTTAAAAATAAACAGAGCCGGACTTCAAATTAGTTTAAATAAATTGTGCTCAAATTTCCGAAACAAAAAAATAATTAAGTGTGGCATATCATTGCACTCAGGAGATCGAGTTCTTTCATACCTGAAATAAAAAATGCAGGTCCGTATTTCAAAAAAATAAGTTGGCCTCTGTATGTCACAAATTATCAGCTAATTTGAAAATATAAATATACTATCATATTATAGCCCTAATAAAGGGGCAATGAGAATGTGTAATTAGTTTTTTGATTTTCTAAAAAGCAACGACAGAAAAAAAATAAAATTGGTTTTCAAAAAAATCCGTTTTTTCCAAAAAACTCAGCAATCCTTGAAATTTTTAAAACTTTTTTGATGGCATCTTGGTGAATATCCCAAAGCGGCAAATTTGCCCCAATTACGGTTACCGAGAAACCAATGCTCGTACCTCCAATTTGTAGCACCCTGTTAACTAAATAGTTATTAGTATAAAATCATAAATTTGAAATATTTTTGTACCGAAACTGCAACAAAAATTGTTTTATAATAATTTTTCTATGAAAAATTTGTGATAAATTTAAAAAATAAAAACTTTCAAACTATCTACCGAACATGTTTATTTCTAGTCAATAATGACATGTATTGAGTATTTCCGAGAGTATTTCCAATTTTAATCCAAATATTGATGTTATTTTAGAAATTATTTAGAAAAAATCGAAATAAAAATGAAACATCTACACCTTGTATCTCCGAAACTAAGCATTTTAGGACATATTTTTATACGAACTTTTTATCAGCAGAATATGCTGCCGATGTTTCCGGTATACAATTCAGACCACCCTGTATAATTAAGATATATTTTCAGAGAATAATACACATATTTTCGAACAAACTAAAATAAATAACTACGAAAAATTGAATTATAACAAGTAACTAAACGCCATGCTAATTTTGCTCTAAGCGATTATGGCCATTCTAGTTTAACAATGATGAGATATGCACTCCAGTCACTTCGTGCGTTTCTGTTTGAAGAGGTGAAGAGTTGTTCAGCTTTCATCGAATCAGTCACTTTACGCGTTTCCATTTGAAGAGGTAAGAGTAGTTCAGGTTCCACCAAAATTGAAATTTAATTCGTCGAAATACGAAGTAAAGTTTAAAAATTTGAATAGTAAGTGGTGGCTACTAAACATGTAACACGGTCTAAACGGTTTTCAATTAACAATTAACGCTTTAACCGTGGCTAGCTCAATTATTTCCACTCTAAAGAAACCAGTTTGAAATAAACGATACTATTGAATATCAGAGATAGAAAGTATCAGTTGCAACATTATGCATGATTTAGTATCTGGAGAAAGTCCACGACAAATTATTAGAGTTTATTTATTATTGGGTTAATGAAAAACAATTGTGGATTAAGTTTAGTATATCCAACAACAAAAGAACATTTTGTTATATTGTCATGTGGCAACTGTAATGGCTTAAAATTGAAAATATAAAAATTAATTATATAACTGTAAATATAATTTATTTACCTAAATTTTTTAGGAAAATTTTCTGGAATTGCGCAAAATAGAGAATAATCTAACAACAGTTCTTAATACAACAGTTTATTATTCATATAAATATGTTACCTTCCAGCAAATTAATCTTAAAGCGTAAAAATAATTTTCAATATATTATTCTAATTTTTTGCTTATAATGAACTATGCAACAGGGTCAGTATTCCTGAAAATATGTTATATATGATATGAGATTTACAATTTTAAGTATGTTAGGTCATCATCATCATTTTCAGATTATGGTGTAGCATCCCTCAAATACTCTCTTTGTAGTTGGGCCCATTGTTGTTCGGGTTTCCGGAACCAGGAATTTCGGTACCGCGCCTCTTAAAGGTACGTATTTACTTGCAACAAAACACTCCAAACCAACCAAACGCACTGCCCACTCCAAACAATCTGCAACAAGACATTTTCCGGATGCGCTCTGAACGACTTGCAACAAAACATTTTGCGCGGAGCGTTCCGTCTGTTTGCAGTGTTCTCTGCGTTCCCACCAGTAATCAGTGTTAGTGTGTTTGTCGACATGGATGCATCTGCTATTACCATAGCCGCTGATGCTTTTTTAATTATAGAGGCATTAGCGGGTAACAAAAAAAAAGGAGAGAACGAAGAATGTGGGCAAGGCGCCTCTTTTTGCGCCGTCAAAATATGGCCTTACGTGACCTAGATTATATGCAGATGAAAAATTTTACAAGGATGGCTGCAGAAGATTTTGAGAATCTAATATGCCAATCTAACCAATCACGTCCATTGTGGTGCACCCTATATTATTAGCAGCTGCTACCAAGCATCATGCTTCTTTACTTGGTTATAATATGTCCCATTTATCGGATACCATAAAATAGGCTGCCTTTCAAACGCATCAATGAACTCTAAACACTTTTCTCTGTTCCATTCCATAGCTAGGTATAGTTTAAAGACACCACAAACACAGCGAACGTTCAAACTGCCGTATCCACTGAACACCGGCCAACGAATAAATTCTTTTGAGCAAATCCCGTTTACCGACAAGCTTCGGAAAATGTTTGGCGCGTTTGGTTCGTTTGGAGTGTTTCGTTGCAAGTGAATACCCACCTTTAGAAACCGGCATTTCTCGTTTTTTTTTCGATATTTTCGGTACTGACTTATTTTTGTTCAATGGTGGTATAGTACAATTCTTTTAAAAGTTCCTCAATATGGCCGACCTAGTTACGAAAATTGGTAATTTTTTTTTAATGAAAAATAAGTTGGCGTTATCGAATTCAGAAATTGATTTACTCTTGGGTTAACAATAACATTTTTCAGGATTGTCAAGTTGACGTTAAAATTAGGTTATTCGGTGGTTGTCATAAATAAATCAACATGACACAAACATGAACACAAGTAAAGAAAAAAGTATAGGTAACTTAAATTTCACATCAAACAGCATAAACCAACTTAACTGGATTTGAGACAAATTCCCTAAAATATTGAATTAAAAATGCAAATATCCATTAAAACATAACATAATAAATATTATAGGGACTTCAAAAGAGAAAAGAAGCAAGAACAATAAGAAATAGCATCATTATTATTTATTTAGAAGAGTTTGATTTCGACCTCTAGAAAGTATCAAAGGACTTTCTCACGTAAGAAAAAAAAAATAATTTTTAATTATTTTTACCGAGGCCCGCTTCTGTGATGCCCAAAAGATCTGAACCCTAATTGGTAGTATTAATTAGAGTTTTCGGAACGGTACTCAAATATTTTCGTTCAATTGTGGATTGTGGAATTCATCAATTAGCAAGCAAGGGATGGTTCTAAAAAGTAAAACCGATAAAAATTGAGTTTCAAATGAAAATAATATCAAATTATTAAGTCAACCAACCTCGAAACCAACTTAACTAAATTTGAAAAAAAAACGTTTTCAATTAAAGATGCAAATGCCTATAAAAACATAACACAAAAAATATAACTAATACATTCAGCAATATTATACTAAATAATAAAATAACATATTTAAATTT
Organism: Sitophilus oryzae; assembly: GCF_002938485.1. Lineage (NCBI taxonomy): Eukaryota > Metazoa > Arthropoda > Insecta > Coleoptera > Curculionidae > Sitophilus > Sitophilus oryzae. The sequence goes on along the minus strand of NW_022146927.1, from coordinate 3,188,877 downwards.
CAATATTATAGAAACTTCAAAATAACTTCAGAAGTAAGAACAGTAAGAGATAGTATCACGACTTATTTAGAAGAGTTTGATTTCGACTGCTAGAAAGTATCAAAAGTATTTCGCACGTAACAAAAAATATGTTTTTAAACGGTTTTATTTAGCTCGACCCGTACGGTATTTATTTATTTGTTTGTTTATTTGGGTCAAAATTAGAAATTGAAATTTAAATACCTTCCTGTTGTCAGATTGATCTGAAATTTGGTACACACCTTTAGTTCCGATAACAATACAATATAGTAATATCAATAACATTGTAAATCTAAGATAGCCGCTGGTACAAAATGGCGGATTTCATATTTTTCCACAACCTCCTCAATATGGGTATCAAATGAAAGGGCTACACTAGTAGAATACTGTGATTATGACAAAATTTAAAATCCAAGATGGACGTCGTTACAAAATGGCGTATTAGGTGAGGGCATGAGTAATCGTGTCCAGAACAGTTGTGTCCAAGATTGTGTGACGTTAGAAAGACAGATAAAAAAAATAGGTGATGAATTTGTGAAAATGTTGCGGTCCAACATTGACGTTACAAAAGGATTGGTAAATGGTGCTATAGGCCACATTACAGAAATTGTTTGGCCTCAGTTCCGTCGAACCCAAATGTACGAAACAGATGTACCATCAGTTTGGATTGACTTTGGCAGAGACAGCATACACGTTATACACCCGAAAGCCACACAGTTTCCAGCAAAATTCAATTATGGTACGGTTGAAAGAAGGATGTTACCCTTAATTTTGTCATGGGCATCCACCGTCCATAAAATGCAGGGCAGCACAGTCGACCATGCAGTAGTGTATTTGGGCTCAAAATTGTTTGAGGAAGGGCAAGCATACGTAGCTCTAAGTCGAGTCAAGTCTCTGGAAGGGCTATGTTTTGAGGAATTAGATTGTAATAAATTATCAGGTAAAAAACCATGTAATAATGATGCACTAAATGAATTAAATAGAATGAGGAATATTCGGTAGGCATTTCCGTTAAATACTAAAAACTAGAAAATAAAAAATCGGTAAAAAAACTTTTAAGTTAAACGGTTTTCTCTTATGTGCACTGAAAACTAGAAAATAATAATAACAATTAGGTATTTTGAACATGTTCTGAACTAGTTCAGAAATATTTTAGTACTAGGCAGAATAGCTTTTAGGCATATTAGACTAAAATAAAAACGTGGGGCCCCTCTGAAATCCTACCTATGGTAAAGCATATCTTTATACTTTGGTAGATCATGAGCTCGGCGTTCGCTGGTGAAGCCGCCATGGCTGGTTATTGATTGTCAAAATCTTCAGTTATGATTATAGTAAGTCGATATAGAAGACAGAACACTTAGTATAGAAGAAAGTATTACAGCAATAGTTAATGGGCCCCACGTTTTTATTTTAGTCTAATATGCCTAAAAGCTATTCTGCCTAGTACTAAAATATTTTTGAAATAGAAGTTCAAAATACCTAATTGTTATTATTATTTTCTAGTTTTCAGTGCACATAAGATAAAACCGTTTAACTTAAAAGTTTTTTTACCGATTTTTTATTAATTACTATTACCGAGTCCAAAGGAACCAGGAATTCCCGGTACTTTCGGTACCGGGATTTCTCGGTTCTGAACCCTAATTGTTGTCTATGGTTGGCTATGCGAGCCTAAGTTATCACTGCTAATTTCCTATAATATGATGGTCTCATCTCAGGTTCGGTGTTCCTCTAGTTCTCTTAATTCCTGGTGGGTCCCATGCTGTAATTTTTGTGGCCCAACTGTTGTCTGTTCTTCTTGCCAAGTATCCTGCCCATTGCCATTTTAGGGATTTGACTCTGTGGATAACATCTATTACCTGGGTCTTTCGTCGTATCCACTCTATTCTTTTATGGTCTCTCTTGGTTGTTCCTAGTATATTTCATTCCATTGAGCATTGAGCGATCTGCAATTCCTTATGATGTTTGTTTTAAGTGTCCAGGTTTCGCATGCGTAGATCATGACTGGTAGTACTTACACATTGGTCCAATGTGTTTTCTTTCTTATTACTACTTAAACATTTAAAGAATTTTTTTAATTAATAAAAAATTATTAAAACCATATTTAATAAATATTCATTACTGTTATCAACCTCTACTGAATATCTTTTAATTGTATTCAAATGTTTTAACAAAAATATAAATTTTTGTTAAAAAAAGAATAAAAATAAAAATATAAGTTTTAGTTAACAATAAAAAACTCATGATTATTTTTAATTTTCTAAAACACTTTTCTTATACTAAATTGCTTGATATTTTTAAATGCTTCGTTAATTTCTAAATTTCCTTTACAAAAAACTAATTATTTTTGAGCTGCCCTAAAAGTAAGAAGGTTACGTTTATATTTTATTAAACATCCTTACATTTAAAGTAATTTGTTAAAAGAGAATTTCAGCGGATAGACATAGAAAATGTAGACGTCTTTTTCAAAGAGACTTAGACGCAGGTGCTACGGATTTAAAAGTAATGCAGGTATTCCTTTAATTTATATGAGGTTTATGGCTTAAGTTCTGTAAATGCCTAGGCCATTTAAAGAGCTGTGTAATTAGATTTGTAAGTATAGGATTAAACTATACCCATTGCATTCAGTCTATGATTAAAGAGTAATAATGATCAATGTTTATTATCGGTCACAACATACCTAATGCATTTTGTGTTTTAATGTGTTATATTTTATTTTTTAAGGTCGGTTCATATTACACGAGAATTGCGAATATATAGCAAAATAGAACCGCCTTTTATTTACGTAGTTCTTACAATAACAACATTCGCAATTAATTTTAGGGATGTTTGTGTTTTTACACAAGACATCCCTAAAGTGACATTTTACCTGACAAGTGACATTTTACACATGTTGAAAATGTCACTTGTCAGGTTTATTTTGATAAGTATATTAGCTACTTATTTTTGGCGTAGAAGACGGTCTATTGATGTATATATTAATAAAAAAAGCACCAAAAATAAAATACATAGAACAATTGGAACATGTGAAATATAAAGTGAAAACAGCAAAGAGCGTATATTACAATTTAGTGCAATAAGTGAGAATTAACGATGAGAAAAATTACAAAATACCATAGAATGTCTATAAAGGATTTCGATTCTCAATGGTTTTTGAAATTTTTCAACATCATTACCGGTTTTCAGTCAAAACATTGAACTTCACAAAGAGGAATAATAACAAGAAATAAATGACAGAAGATATTATAACCTAAAAACTGAAAATTCCCAGCGAATATTCGCAAATATTAAGTCACTATCAATATTCCCACCCCCACATTTTAAATTATGCGAATTCGCAAAATATTAAAACCACTTTCTGTCAATTTTGCAGCCTCTCTGTATTTTTTTTGAAATTGACCAATAAAATAATATTCGTGGCATGCCGTAGCGCAAGTAGTAGTGTGTCGATCTGCGGTGCGAGAGATGGGATGGTACTGGGTTACCATGGTGAGACAGTACGGTGGGTTTATTTATTTAAATAAAAATATTGATTTATCTAAATAGGTCGACCAGCGAGCCGCCACCTCAAGGAAGGCAATGCGAAACCATTTTGAATATATTTGCCTTGTACAGCCTCTTAAATAGTGCCGTTCGGATTCGGCGATAAACTGTTGGTTTCGTGTACTTGTGAAACACTGATGACACACATTACAAATACATCTGAAAGGTAGCCGACGCTCTGTATAGTAATATGGCACTGTAAGAAGAAGAACAATATTCGTAATTCGCATTTCACAATTTGCGTGTATATGAAGCTACCTTTATACCGTGGGGAAAAATAGTTTTGACGATGTCACATTTGTCAGATTTGTCGTCTTCGTAGTTACTAAATCCAAGGTAACAGTGAAAGTCTTTTTATATATAAAAGTTGTTGAAAGAAAATGTGTTCTCTGTTAATGACAGAAAATGGTATGACAAAAGATTGGTCAAAATAATTCGGATGACATCACAGTTGCCATATTTAAAAGTTTTAAGGGTGACTATTTTTTTAATAGACAAAAAATTGACCATAACTACTTCGTTTTATATTCCGCCAACCTAGTTTGCATACCCTTAGGATTTACTTGGTATTGCAAAATGTAAAAGTGTCAGTCATCTTAAGTTTTTTTGTCATCATTCTTAAGCCGAGGACAGACCTGACCATTCGTTCGCATTGCAATCATTCGCACCATTGCTACCTAATCCTACCGAGTGGTATGACTTTTTTTCTTTGCTAACATTTTCACCTTTCACTTCCTACATTTTTACCGATACGTCCACACTGCAACGTTGCCAATTATTCGCAGCTTGCATTTTTCTTTAATTTGATCACTTTTACCGCTAGAAGATGGAAAGCGTTCGTTCGCGCTGTAACCATTCGTCGTGACGTACAGCTGGTTCCAATAAAATTGAATACGATTTAAAACATATTTTTATTATTTCGGGCAGTATATTCTATGATATCAGTCCCCCATTTCTCTACTCATGTCATGCTGACGTTCTGAAAAATTTATCTGCCACTTTGTCAAAAGCAAAGTTGTTTTATACGATGTCACAATAACCTTAACATGTCAAAATACTTGACACATAAATATACACTGCCCAAATGTTCGAAAAAAATGTGTAAAGAGTCGTATTATTTTTTTTTGGAACCAGCTGTACATTCGCTGCGAATGCACGTCCACCCCTGACAAAGATTTCCTTGCGAATGCGAATGACAGGTAACGTTTGTCTGGTCCGTCCTCTGCTTTATACGATAAAACTAGTAAATAATAGTTACGTATTCGTGTGAATCATGCCGTATCGTAGAAGAGGATTATTTTCTCCCGAATAAGCAGATTTCCAATTTCCATATAAAAACAAAATGTTCTCACACTATTGTCATTCCTGGTTATATTCTGTGTTATTGAACTAAACCTTTACCTGAATCAAATGTTGTAGCTGTAAGTTTTTCAAAATAAAATTTTTGAAGTGAAACTTCTTTACACGATGGGCGTAAAACTTCAAGGCCGCGGCAGACGAGCTGGCGACGTTAGCCAAGGTAGCCAAGAATCACAAAAATGGTAACGATCTTGGAGCGTCTTAACTCTGGCTTTATGTGAACTAGGGGGTTGAAACTCGGAATGTAGATGTGGCTTAAAGGGCCCTATCTTTTTATGATATTTTGACGACATTTCATGCACTACGAAACTCCATCATCAATGAATCAAATCAATAAATCGTCCGATTTAAATGGAATTTGGTATGTTAATAGATTGGACAAAGGTCAACTTTACCGTGTATGACACGTGTCACAGTAACAGTTAGTTTTGACCTAAGAAACGTCAAAAGTTGATGTCCGATCGTGACCAAATTTGGTTGGTAGGCTATGTGAGCGACGGTGCACACGGTCCCCCCTGCAAAGTTGGATGCTACGTTTCGTTTAGATCTTTATCAGGGTGGGACTATCGATTTGATATTGAAGAAAAATGTGGGTCGATTTCGGCATAATTTTAGACGGGCTACAGGATGACGTCTTCGACGTTTCAAACGGATGCCTCTAAATGGAAGAAATCATCAGGATTTTTCTCTCTCTTAACTAGGGGTCGATTGGAACCAAAATCGGTACGTGGATAGAGGTACCCAAATGGAGTCCTCAGACGGACAGATTGACAGACGGGCCGACGGGCAAACAGACAGACGAAAGGAAGAAGTTTTATTTCAAATATGCGCATATACTGCACACATAATTTTTTTAAAAGCGCGGCTCCGAGTTGTGATTTCGTAATTTAATATATATATTTTTATCGGCAACGTTTTATCAAGAATATTTTGGCTCAGAAACCTGCGAAAATGGTTTAATGTCACGTCATCTGACCTATTTAGGGCCGCAGCTTCCAAGGTCAAAATAGCAATGATGATAGCCAACCTCCGATATGAAGACGGTACATAAAGAAGAAGAATGTTATATCATTCACACTGTTATGATACGGTTATTGTCAAGTACCTCAACATAAACATAGTATATATCTCGTAAGTAATAGTAACTAAAGGTCCTTTTCATCCGATCATATACTATATGAAAAAGGTTAACTGCTTTCAATTACTTAACACTGTTTACTAAACATTTATTTTTGAACATGTTCTGATTACTTTATAATATGATTAGGGCGATAATAATTATTTTAATGTGTTTAGTTCCGTTACGAAAGGAATCGCTTCGGTGGGTTGTTTAGCTAATTAGGTTTTCGATACTTTATTTCGCTAATTAAATAATTAGGCACTTTTGCCGTAGGTTTATTTTACCAACTATGAATAAACTTTTTTTATTTTTATTTTCGGGTACTTGATAAATTGGGAATTACATTATTTATTTTTTATTATACAGGGTGTTTCAAAAACATGTGCTATCTCTCGTGGGTATCTCGAGATTCATCTCGTAAAAATAAGATTTATTTTTCATATTAACATTGGTCAGATTCTGCTTTGATTCGTAGCTACAGGGGGTTATAGTTTTCATCTTTTTTCGATTTATTATAATTTTCTTCTTTTGTGTTTCTAACGATTCGAATGATATTTTGAGGGTAAAAGTTACTATAACTGCGACATATTTCAATGCTGAAAAATTGGCAATATGTTCACCAGCAAAAACCCGTATATAGGTTATCAGTGTTATCACTGGAATATTTTTCTAAAAAAAAATATGTGCGCCACTGACTTTTTTCTCTTATTAGCAAAATTGTATAGACCGATAAATGCTGATTAAAAGTTGTCTCTTGATATTTTGTCGATTTCGGCCTCCTTGGTGAGATAAACGCCATTTCATTAATTTGCCTTAATCCAATTCTAATAGTAACCTTTAAAAATTTTAATGTCATTAACTTGCTAAAATGTTAAATAAGTGCTCATTGATTCCTAATCAAAAAATATGAAAAAACAATTCTTATAAACATGGGTGCAGAAATGTATAGTTTTAAAGTTACTAGATGTTAAAACTTTTACAAAATTGGTCTTTTAAAATTATCTTAAATGCCATTATTTTTTGGGAAATTTGCTGTAGGTAGCACTGTATAATATATTTAATAACAAATTATATTAAATAAATAATTTGTTAATTTAATTTTAATTAATTGTGATTTAAAAAATTGCGTTTATCTCATGAAGGAGATGGAAAAGGATAATATATCATGATACAACTTTTAATTGGCATTAAATGGCGTACATAATCTGCTAATCAGGGTAAAAAATCAGTAGCGTACTTATTTTTTTAGAAAAATATTCCTGTGGTTACCCATATGGTCCCTGGTGAATTTGTCGACACTTTTTTAGCATTAAAATATGTCGCACTCACTCTTAGCCACGAAGCGCGGCGAAAAACCAAAACCGTGCAAAACCAAGCAGCATTGCTTCGCATTAATCCGCGGATTTGCATTATACTATATACATAGTCTGTCCAACGACAAGATCCTTGACAGTGATAGATGTGTCTGTCATTTTAATTTCAAAGTAGTTTATTTTATTTTACAAAGAAATAAGTTCCACAAGAATAAATAAAACGAACTATTTTATTAATAATAACACTTACCAAATTTTATACCTTAAAGGCTGATTAATTAACTTTAATTAATTTTTTTAAACCAGTACCTTTTGACATTATTTTTCTGGAGTACTAAAATCCATTATTTACCTATCGTGCCATGTCGATATTTTTTTTAAAGCTACTCCAGTTTTTAGTATATTATGTTTAATACGATCCTTGTACCATATAGGTACGAGATGCTCTTATCTATGACGAGATGGTATACAAACTTTATTGATGGTAACTTTATTGGTGTATAAGACTTTCTGCCTGGGCAGCGAGTATTAACTTTAAAACTGTGCTTTGGGTATACAGTTAATTTTTCCTCGATTTTTCCTCTACTTGACTTCAAAAGACACAAAACACACGTAATAACACACGAATCAAAATTGTCAATAAATAATTTATTTATATTAATTTTCAAATATTTGACATAAGTTGACACAAAATTATAACCTATAATTTATCAAGACTTTGACAAGCCTGTAAAATTTAAAGGCGAGTTCATACGCATCGTCGTCCCTTTGTCGTTCATCGTTCCATCAATAAAATTGAAATATGATTTGTCATTTTTGAAATAAACCAATAAAACTGTTTAAAAACAACAAGAGACTAGAAAATATTAGAAACTTTTTTTTAGTAAAATAAATAGATTGGTATGGGACGTCATCTGCTTTTCTTCTGTCATCGTATGTCGAAATCTTACCTGGGAAAAGAAAATAGAGTATACAATTATTAATCCAATGCACGGTTTTTTCACCGCGCTTCGCATAAGTGCATGGCAAGCTTTACCCTCCAAATTTCAATAGAATCGCTAAAATTACTTGTGAGAAAATTATAATAAATTTAAAAAAAAGAAGACTTTAGCCCACTGTAGCTACGAAACAAAGCAGCATCCATATTGATATGAAAAATAAATCTTATTTTTACATGAGGAATCTCGTCATGAGAGATGGCACATGTTTTTTGGAGCATCCTGTATTTATATAATATGACATCACAAAATATTAGCTAGAAAATAATAGATCTGAGGTATACGTATTATATTTATAGAAATAGAATTACCTTATTGATATTTAACTTATTTATATTTCACAAAATTAGAATCAGAATCAGCCAATCGAAAAAAAATATTATGCATATTTTTGGAAATGATATTTGCTAGAAAGTCGTCGGGCCAGCAGTAGTTTACCTAATTAAAAAGGTCACGCTTTACCAAGCTAAAAACTTGTAGAATTGTAGAACAATTTTTAAACTTTCATATTTGATACATAAATTTGGGCAGTTAATTTACCGATAAAATTTTAACAGATTTATAGGTATTTTTTAACGACTTGTTTGAAAATTAAATAAAGGAACCTTAAAATAATATACACCGTCACAATTGAACATAATGATATTATACAGTTCTTAAATTTTACATTAAATTTAACGTGTGTGTGAGTGTGCACTTTATGTATTTTATTTTATACTCAAGTTCAGAATCTTTCCAATTATATTTAATACACTCAGATGCAAAAAAAACGCAACGGAGAAATTTTTGGTCAAATTTCAAGTGTTATATTTTTGCTATTTTTTGCCCTATTTTCATGATTTTTTTAACAAGCTGTATACAGGGTTGTTCACCACATACGACACAGAGTATTGTAGCTAAACGATTAGGTTTTTACAAATTGTAAGTTTTGGGTTCGTTGAAGGACTATTAGAGCTCAAAATAAAAAGCAAAATAAAAACACTAAATCACCACAATACACCAAAACACTTTTACTTTTACACTGGACGCGCGTTTCGCTAACCATGTTAGCATCATCAGCAGATGATTATAAACTGAAAAGTTTATAATCAGCGTCCAGTGTAAAAGTAAAAGTGTTTTGGTGTATTGTGGTGATTTAGTGTTTTTATTTTGCTGTGTAACACCAAAGGTTCCAACCCTCAACTGTAATCTAACTATTAGAGCTACAATTTAAAAATATTTTTACAAGATACAGAGTGTCCCAAATAAATAAAAAATATCAAAGTTGTATTTTTTTAAATAGAACACCCTGTATATTATTACATTTTTAATTTCTACGATTAAAATAAAGGTAAATTTGATTAAGGTTTATTACACTTAAACCTTACCGTATTTGAAATATTTTCAATTTTGTAAAATTGCAGTAAAAATTTTAAGGCTTCATTTCTCCGAGGGTATCAAAGTTTTTAATGCTAAATATTTACTGAAGTTTATTTATTGATCAGTTATGGTCTCTACAAATTTATTTTAAATAATTTCTAGCTTTAAACGGCAAAAACTTGTTTAATTTAAATGGAATGCTCTGTATATTTTAGGAGAATAAGATGCACAATTTAATTGTCTATCGAATTGTATTATACCACTTTTTACCTATCCCTTCAAGTTTTCGTAGAAACTGCATGTTCTTATAATTTAGACCTCATTTATCAATATACATATATATTGATATTTTAGATTTTAAAGCAACAAATGTATAGACTAGTAATATTCTCGTTTTTAGCAAAACGATGATACTAGCCCATTTGTATGCAAAAAGAAAACTATTTAAATCTTTATAAAAGAGTATACCATTAATTAAATATACCATCATTATTTCCGCCCAAATACTAATTAATTACATACTTAATTGTGTTAGTTAATAAATTATTCTTAATAAATATGGATTTGAATCAGAAATTAATATAATAATAAGTTATTGTTATAAATATAAATAATAAATAAACATTTGTCAAAAAAAGAAATATAATTTTTAAGGTGTTACTTTTTACCACACTGTCTAATACACATACTAAATACATTTTTTGGTGTTTGGAGCAATTATTATTAATCAACGCAAACAGTCAATTAATTCAGTTTGAATACTGGAATCACATTAATTGGTCCTCTTTAACAAATATTTAAACAGTTTTTTTATTTTTTAATGAAATAATCGAACTATATCGACAATATTAGTGTCTGTACTCTTTAAAAATTTGGTACAACTTTAAAAATAATCTAAAATGTCAGTATTCCATGGGTATATTGATAAATGAGTTCTAAATTACAAGGAAATGCATTTTCTACGGAAACTTGAAGAGATAGGTAAAAATGGTATAATACAATTTGATAGACAATTAAATTGTGCATCTGATTATCATAAAATATACAGGGTGTTCCATTTAAATTAAACAAGTTATTGCCGTTTACAGCTAGTAATTATTTAAAATAAATTTTTAGATACTCTGTATAAGGTAGTATAATTTTTATTATTGCAACACAATAACTGATCAGTAAATAAACTTCAGTAAATATTTAGCATTGAAAACTTTGATACCCTCGGAGAAATGAAGCCTTAAAATTTTTACTGCAATTTTACAAAACTGAAAATATTTTAAAAACTGTAATGTTTAAGTGTAATAAACCTTAATTAAATTTACCTTTATTTTAATCATAGAAACTAATGTAATAATATACAGGGTGTTCCATTTAAAAAAATACAACTTTGATATTTTTTATTTATTTGGGACACTCTGTATCTTGTAAAAATATTTTTAAATTGTAGCTCTAATAGTCCTTCAACGAACCCAAAACTTAACAATTTGTAAAAATCAAGTCGTTTAGCTACAATACTCCGTATCGTATGTGGTGAACAACCCTGTATAATTACATCAACTTTAATTCTTAAACTCAGTGTTTTATAAACTTTAGTATTTGGCATATAATACAGGATTAATCCAAGGTTTGCTTTTTACTCTAACTTTAAAACACCCTGTGCAATAATTTCATGTGTAAATTTTCCTAAAATATAATTTTACGGTTAGAACCATGTCTCCTGAGCATTTTGTTTTTTTGATCATGTTAATATATGCCTTGGTTAATTTTTAAGGGCGAAATGAAATCGCCATCAACAATTTGCAATTTTTTCACTTACCCTTTCTTTTTGAAGTTGTTTTTCAATATGAGAAGGCGGCTTTGGAGATTATTGTGAACTATAAACCACTATGAACTATTCATCATGTTCGACGTTCGGGAAATGCTTGTCAGGAGGGTTAGAGGTCGCGAAGCGCTACCAGCTTCATTATATTAACTTCGCTTGGTCCTTAAAGAATATGAAGAAATATGAACGGACGTATACAGGCAGTTATAACAACCAAGGGAGGCAATACAAGGTATTAGGTTTTTTTTCTGTTTGTATACTTGATTATTACAGATGTTTTCTTTAATATCGTTAGTGCTGTTATCGTCAATAATGTTTATTAAAACCAGGACTGTATCTTTAGTATTTAACGTTTATTTTTAATTTAGTATACAGTATCCAATGTAGCGTAATATGACGTTATGACAATAGTCACCAAAACCATCTTGTCATATTAAAAAATGATGTGCACTTTTTGATGTAAAGTAATAATAATTGAAAAAATTGCAATATGATCCTAATCAGTTACAACAAAAGCATGTATTGACATGAACAAAAAAATGCTCAGGAGTCATGGTTCTGACAGTAAAATTATATTTTAGGAAAATTCACACACAAAATTAGTGCACAGGGTGTTTTAAAGTTGGGGTAAAAAGCAATCTGTCGATTAACACTGTATAATATGCCAAATACTAAAGTTTATAAAAAAACTTAGTTTACGAATAATTAAAGCTGATATAATTATGTACAGCTTACTAAAAAATTCATGAAAATAGGCCTAAAATAACAGAAATATAACAGTTTAAAATTGACCAAAAATTTCTCCGTTGCGTTTTTTTTGCATCTGAGTGTATAAGAAATTTTGCTTATACAGAGTCCTATGCACTCAATAGTATCTAATATATTTTAGGTCTGATAATCTTTAGAAAACGACAAGAGAGCTAAAAATGACTAGAATATTTTACTAAGTAGTTGTTATTCTAAAAAGGATATAAAAATTTGCTAATAAATAAAGTAAGTAAATCCTAGTATATGGAAGAAGGTCCAATAGCCAATCGGTGTAGGTCAATTAACAATTAGCATTGAGATAGTGAGGTTTATAAACAGACTTTAAAAAAATTGTCAGTCAATTTGAAGATAGTAAATAATATATTTATTAAACTTATTAAATTTATAAACATGAAAACAACACATTCGTAACATTAAAATATAGGTAAACCAAGTTTTGTAGCACTTTAAAAACTGTTTTTTAAAAAACTCTTATTATCCTAATGCAATAATCGTAGATTGACTTACACTGATTGCAGGCTTCTGGCTCCATATGCCATTCCATCTCCGAATTTTATGAAAATGTCTACTTCTGATAAAGATTTGAATATTGGAATCAATTTCCAAATTACTTAATATATGAACGTTACTCCAAATACCGTAATTCTAAATTAAATACTTCAGAATAATAGTAATATAAAACAATTAAATAGGCGTTCCTTATAATATGTGGCGTGTTTTCTCTTCAACATCAAATGCATATGAAAAAGTAGCGCTCGTGGCAACTAGATCAATCTTCGTTGCTGTCACAACGATTTCCCAAAGAAACGATGTGGTGAGTCTTGGCACTGTGTGCACTTTTCAGTTTGAAGTTTCGTGACTAGTTTTTAACTACAAGATGTTTTCTAAAGGGCGGTGTTTTGTTCCAAACTCCTTGCAAAAATATACATGATATAAAGTGATTAATAGATAAATAAAATGTCGCATCATTACGGTTACGGTATTTGAAACTTAAAATGCAGTGAAATAAAAAGAATATAATGCTTGTGTCTGTGAAAACATAAAAGAGGCTTAAAGTTATGATCGATAATAATAGGTAAATTCATCGTAATAACACATACCCGTGTAATTATAAAATTTTGGTAATTATAGTGCACTTACTACATATATTTTCCTTGATTTAAGTAAAAACAATCTTCGCATTGTCACGGTTTTTTTACTAGCTCTCTCTCTTGAATGAACATCTCAGTAGATTGAAGGTAAGAAAAAACGGTGTATGCAGATTTTGTGGGAAAAATGGGGAAACACCAGAACACCTCATAACTGAGTGCGCCGAGAGGACAACCATTAATACCATAAACTTTGGTACGACTGATATTGGAGATGGAGAACTAACCTCTCTAAAACTGTCCCAGATACTGGCTTTTGTCAAACCCCTGTAGCTAGGGTGTTCCACATTACTTTTAAAGGTTTATAGTAATATGCGAGTATATTTCTTTTGTTAGTCTATGGAATGAGATGAATATTATGTTAAGTAAACTTCTAATAGTACACAGCTGTACTACGAGTATAGGTAGAAAAAAGCGCCACAGTGACTTGTGAAATGACAATCGATGATTATTTCGGTTGGGCCCACCTCTATACTTTATTTATTAAATATTCAAATAAAAATTTATTGAAATTTAGTCAGTATTTAAATAAAAAAAAGTTTTTTTGGGGAAAATGTTGTTTATATCAAAATCACTTAGAACATTATTTACTTCAAGCCTTCAACTGTAAAGGTCCAAAATGTACCCGGTGTTTCTCAAAACTGGCTCACACCTATAACTTTTAATTTTTTTATTTTTATTGTACCTAGTTTATTATGTTTTATTTATTTTAAAATAAAAACATTATACGTTTAAGAAGCCGTAAGTTGTAAAAAGTTAATTTTGCTATAAAAAATGCCACATATTTTTAAAATATTAAATTTAGGTAGGTAAGTTTTTTTTGAATTTAGTTTTTTCAATATGAATATATATTATAAATAAACGAAAAAGAAAAAAAAGTAAAATTGCCAAAAAAACGCAGTAAATTTGATGCCAGATATCTTTTATCGTAGCCGTTGGCAAGTTATTTTTCATATTCTTTGTAGGTCTCCACGAGAGCAGCCAGAAAAAATACCGCCAGGCAGTCAGAGAGCCGCACATAGGTCATTTTCGCTAATTTAGGCGGTAATAAATAATGCCTTTAAAATTTAAATTATTTTTTAAAACAAAAATAATTTGTGTGGTAAGAAAATAAATAAATGCGTGGGATAATGATATTTTCTTTCATTTTATGCTTGTACAGGGTGTCTTACGAAATATATTATTATTTTTTTTCATTTTATTATATCGAACTCAAACAAAAACTGTAGTTCGTTACTTTTTTGTAAGTGAATTTATTAGTATCTAGAAGGTTTACAGAAGATGTACTGTATTAGTAATTGAAAGTAAACATTAGCTTGAACAATGAAAAAAACAACCTAAAACATTAAACAAATATAAATAAAATGATAATAACACTATTTTACTAGAGAAATTTATGTAATAATATTTTTATTTAATCACTATCGATATCCTCGTCACTACTAAGGGTACAAACATAGTGAAGCATTTAGATGCGATACTCGCCGCGATGCATCCTACGCGCACGTTTTAAGCACTGTTTTAAAACAACGAGTATGCCTCACTATGTAGGTACCCTTTTAGAGACATAATATTGATGATCATCATCATCCTGACTAATATTTTTATCAAACTCTGATGCCTGGTAAAGTAGGCTCTGGAAGTAAATTAAGAACTTCTTTGATAAGTGGTTCCTTATTTGACCGTGCTCCCACACATTTAGACAAAGAGTAATAATAATAATAATAACATTTTTTAATAATTTTCACTATTTCATTATAATGTTCGTCGCCAACATGTTGCCCTAAATTTAGCGTATTCAGAACAAATGGCAAAACAGATGCATTTTTTTCCTTCAAAGAATTGCCTTCACACCAAGCAGAAAACAAGAGAGATTTTTCTATTGACATGGTACCTAAAACAATATATATTTACTCTCTTGGCACATCTTGGCAGTTAAATTTAGGATAGATTAATCGATAAAAAGATTGTGAATACGAAAAAAATGTTCTTGAAATAAATCTGTATAAATCCTGAATTATAAACCTTTTTAAATACAAAATTATGAAAAAAAAACTATTTTTTTGTTATTATTAAAACATTGTATCTTTTCGCCAAGTCACAAGCTTTTTAAACGGATATTTTTTTTTTTTAATAATAAATCTTACCTTATGGTACACAATAACACAACACTACTTTTTAAACTCACCTTCTATTCGTAACAACAAAATTCGAAACTTTATGAACTAATGACAGTAATTTTACTATGCGAAATAATTCAAACAAACTTTGACATTGTCATTCTGGCCATGGCCACTTCTGTTAATATTAAAATATAATATCGCAGATATAATATCTATGGGGCCCTACCTCCAAGATGAAATATAAAAAAAATATTTTTTTCCACATTCAATTTTTTTATTTATTAATTCCTAAAATACATAAAATGACCTATGTGAGCCGTATCGATTTAAATAAATTTTGAGAGAAGGAAATAATGGAAAAGGGTAGGGAAACCACCGTATTATACATCCTGTAACTTTTGCAAATTTATTTCCCTGTCTATAGTAACAACGGCGAAAAGATCAAGGCTCGACGATGTATTTTTAGAATCCCATGGAAAGGTTATTTAATATGTCCGATGAGCAAGTCTCGAAATCTCCAAATGTCTAAACGGCACCTGGTAGTAAGATAAGAAGATAATAGCAAAGGAATTTTAATGCTGTATCGTTACAGTATGGAATTGATGCAGGAATCGATAAAAATTGAAGTTACTTCAAAATAATTCAAAATAAAATCATTGATATTCTGATAAAATGACATTATAGTAGGTGATCACAATTACCTAATGAGGTGAGACCAAAAAGCTTCTGGATATGAAATATTTTTAATTTTTATTTTTATTCTATAGTATTGTAAAAGAATCAAAAAAGCGATAGCCATAAATTACTAACATCTACATCAGTTGTCTGGACAATATACATACTTATTTATATTTAGTTAGAGGCTATTGGTTCTTTTATTATAATTTTTCTATTGTTAACGTCTAATCTGTATCCTGTCTCCCATAAATGTTTACAAATGTCAGATTTATTTTATCTTCCTTTTTTAAATAAGGTTTACGTTTTTTATTCGAATATTTAGATGTTCTAACAATATAACGTTTCTCAAATTTACATGGTATTGTGCGGATTTGACAGTTGTTGACTTTCGGTTTGCTGTACCTTTTTTGTTTGCTGTAACTTGAATTGCAATTGCAAATTAGAGAGTTATCAACAGAAAAATTTATTTTTTATTTGGGACACCCTATGTATTATTGCTGAATTAGCTGAAAAAAACATAAAATTATCTTTCCAAAAATATAGCACACTTGATACTTCGTTATAGTCCCCTTTAAAATACAGAATTTTTAAAAGTTCGCCACTTTTTACTAGTATAGGCTTACCTACTTACTTACCCTTAATGATGATCTGCCCCTAATGGAACTCGAAAACATAACCTAACCTAACCTAACCAAATTACAACGCTGAAGTTATCAGAATTTTTTTTCAGCCAATTTCCAGAATTAGGTATTATGTAATTATCTTTGCTGGAGACTAAAGTTTCCTTTTTTAAATTTCCCTTATAATCTAGACAAGAATTAGAACTTAGCAGTTACTTAGTACTTAGCAGTTATGCGAGGGTACCTTTTACCCCCTCTGAGTTAACGAAGTTTGCTAGAAATGTTCAGAAACTGTCCCGTCTGCGCATAATAGAAGACGGTCGACATTTCGAACACCTCCCTTAACAAAATCTCATTCAAAGTGGAATAATTATTAAAAACTCGAAGAGCAATCGAGTAAAATATCAAGTATACTATATTTTTGGAAAGGTCATTTTAAATTATTTTCAATGAATTAAAAATATACATGGTGTCCCATATAAAAAAAATCTATAATAATCGATAATTCTTAAATTATTAATTTTAAAAAAATTATACGTAAACCATTAAATTCTCGTAAAAAGATGCTTTGGACATGTTTTCATAAAAATTCAAAATTTTTCGTAGCAAAAAAAATACAGGCGATTTCTTAAAAATGCACATTTTTGAAAAACACTTAAACGTGACTCCGAAACGGTAACATATATCGGTGTGGTTTTTACCATCATGTTTATATATAGGTACCTATGTATATATGATAAAAATTGAGCTCCAGACACCGATATTAGTTTTTGTCTATTTCCTATAGAAAAGGGTGTTCCTTTTTAAGAGTGTCCAATTTGGCCGACCCTGTACAGAACTATGTCTTTAAAGACAATATTTGTTTTCTTTTTAAACTTAAAGCAACCAGCCAATTTAATTTAACCATTAAATTCTTCGCTGTGGTATCGGTAAGGATGATTAATTATGCGAGTTGGTTATTTTTATTTGCAAATAAATTTATAACGAAAAGATCAGATGAAATACTAGGGAGAAAATACCTAGGTTATTTATATTCTCCAAAGGGCAAATCGTAGGAGGATGAGACGATGCCACCGTATTAAGGAATCCATGGAAGAATGTTAAATTTTGCGATAATTAGGGTTAATTGGAATATTCCAGTATTTTGATTAAAGTAGAGATTTAATATAACTACGGCACTAAAAACGCGACTAATCTATGTAACAAAATATTGTCGATGTTGCACGTCATACGTCTATTTAACTACACATAGTATTTTCCTATAAGATATTGCGACAAAACGTGAGTTCAACATTTTAGATTGGAACAATAAAGGTCTGAAAGTAGATCAACCATAACTCAACCATAAAAATCGCTGATGACATTGTGCTAGTCCACATTCTACGAAACAACAACACAAGTGCGACAAAAGAAACTGCCAGCCTCGCAGTAACATTTTACTACTTCAAGATCTTTATTAGTACAAGAAAATAAGCCTTTAAATACAAAGTTTTAGGAAAAACTTGAATTTTTGATATAGGTTACTCTGAAAGATCTAAAAACGAATAGTGATTTTTTTTAAGTTCACCCACGAGAAGTGGTGAAACAAATAAATAAAATTATTATTTCGAAATTTCGGAGAAACGGTAAGAACTAGAAAAAAGTTGTGGAGCGTCCAATTTTTCATAAAAATGGTCTCTATAACTTTTTTGCTCAGATCAAAATTAACCGAGATAGGGTGGGTAGAAGCTAGAGGACAGCTTTTATTGAAACATTTTTTTTTTCCTTACCGTTTCTTTGAAATTTGGAAAAAAATACTTTATTTATATTTTTCACCCCTTCTCGGGGTGAATTTAGAAAAATCTTAATTGATATTTATAATTTTCCAAACAAATTGAATAAAAATGTTAAATATATGAATTTTTCAGCAACTTATAGCATTATTTTTTACTATTATCTCGTAGTACGGATGATAGTAGAAATTTAAAAAATGTTGCTGAAAAAATACCGAGAAAAATCAAAAAATTTTCTTAATTTAAGTAAGAACAATCCTAAGATTGTCATAGGGTTTTTAACAGAACACTGCATCCTCATAGCTCATAGCACAGTCAATCTGGCATCAAAAAAGGTCTAGACTCCCATCAAATTACCCCCGCTCTCATACTTAAATCTCTCTTTTGCTTAAATACGAAAATTCGTATCCCCCCACCCCACCGTTTTTGAGAAACTCAAAAAAAAATCAGTTTTCTGGCTGAATCGTAGGTCCCACAGAAAATTTTATGGGACAAAAAATGAATAAAATTAAATTCTCTACATTTTCATTTCTAAGTAACAAACCTCTAAAACCTACGGGGACAAAGTTAGAGGGCGCCAAAGTAACTCAAACGCAGTTTTTTGCATTTTAAGAATGTTCTAACCATCTTCAGTTCGAGTGAACATCGTAATCCGTGTAGGTAACTTGCAGTACCTTATCGGCCGTCATTGATTTCATGAAAGTTGTGGGAATGAATACAATATATCTTGTAAACAGGTAAAACGTAAAAAAATTTATACATTAATTTGATAGGTTTTTTTATGCTCTTTAGTTTTAAAAACTTTGCTACAGTAAAAAAAGTTTTCACGCGAAAAATGCAAAAAAATGGGTTTGAGTGACTTTGGCGCCCTCTAACTTGTTATGTCCCCGTATGTGTGCGAACACAGTGCAGGCAGGTTTGCCGCTTACTGGGTAGTCAGCGCCAATCTGGGTACCTATCCTTGACATCGTTCGCAACTTTGCGTATACGCATCACGTGTATTGTTATAAACAGGGTATCCCAGAAATAAGTGCAAGTATTTTAAAGGGTGGTAGATATCGATAAAAGAAACATATTTTGTCTTTATCGTTTTTCAAATAAGTCCAAAATAACGGAGTTATTTTACTTTGAAAATTTCCAAAAAAATGATTTTTTGCTAAAATTTTGGGAACCTTCTTCTTCATGTGCCTTCCCCTCATCGGAGGTTGGCGACCATCAATTGGAATTCCTCTCTGTCTTGAGCCAAACGGATAATTGCACTGGCCTCTCCTCCACTGGCGCAAATTCCGCAACCAGGAAAACCGTTTACGCCCGATGCCTCGTCGTCATTCAATCTTTCCCTCAACGATCAGCTGTAGGAAACTATATTTGTTATTTCGAAAAATATGACCAAAATATGCTGCTTTCCGTCGTTTTATTGTAGTCAATAGTTCTTGGTCCTTACACATTCTTTTCAATACTTCGAGATTTGTTTGAGAACCACTGTATCTTTTCTGGATTTTCTTTCTTGTAAATTTAATCTACTACCTATGTTGCCATATTATCAAGAAATTATTTTTCTTAAATAAAAACTAAAAAAAATTGCAAAAAAATTCCAAAAATATTTTCAAAAAATTCCGAATTTTCAAAAAAAAATATTTAGAAAAAAAACTCATAGGCGTGTTTCTGGGGTTGAACTATACTACCAGTTAAGTTAAAATACTTGCACGTATTTCTGGGACACCCTGTATATGGGTACATAGTAGCGCCGCGCCGCGCCGCCTCGCGCTTATAACCTTGAAAAATTAAAGCGTGTTATCAAATCGGCTAATTCACAGTGAAAGCAGGAGGCGCCGTCAACCAGCGTTCATCTGCTTTCTCGCTTTTACCGGAACGAAAATTTATTTATTTCTGCTTTTGTACTCGCCGACGGCGCACAGAGCGTATTAAGAACTAAAAGTTGGCCAAAATTATGTTTTATGATTTTTTTGCTTTTTTGCTAGTAATATTAATTATTAGTGGAGAGGGTGCTAATATGGAACCCCATTTTGTTTTTCCTACACAATATTTTTTCCTCTACTCTGAAACCCTTTTCACCGATCAAATAGGGCCATTCTGTGCAAAACCAAGCAATTGGATGAGGATGCTAGAACAAGAAAGTAATTTGTATATTATAGACGATATTTGAGCGAGGATGGGTGTTTTAGGGTAAAGACTATTTCCTTTAAGAATCTATTTAAATCAATGTTTTTTTTGGTAGTGGCAAATATTGGCAAGATTTTTGTACATATTCCAAAGCTGGAGACTTTAAGCATTGAACGGATACTAATTTGCATGCGGAATATTGCCGAATAGTCTTACACCTTATAAAAATGCCTCTGATTTTTTAAATAAAAAACATTATAAAGAAATAGAATAGAAGGAAACGTTTCAAAATAAAAATTTGGCATAAAACAGGACTTGCCAGCTGGCTCTGTATCCATCATGACAGTTATTATAAACAATTTGCAAAAAAAGCACTACAAACAATTCCACTATTTTGTAATCTTAGAAATATTCAGAATACACTCAAGATAATTCATACTTATAATTGAAATATATTATTTATTTGATAGTCAACTTACGACTTAAAAAAAGCTAATAAACGTGCTTACATTTAGTATTTATAGATTTGTATTTAGTTAAGATAAAAAATGAAAATAGAAAAATATCACTTTTGGCCAGGTTTATAGACCAAATACCCCTATGTGCGGCGCCGGCGCGGCGGGCGCGGCGTTTGAATATGGTTAGGTTAGGTTAGGTTAGTTAATCAGGTAAATTTCCTCTTAATTAACTACTTCCGAACCCTGCTCGCATCGCCGAAAAAGCCATATAACAATACACGTAATGCATATACGCAAAGTTACGCATCACGTGTATTGTTATATGGCTTTTTCGGAGATGCGAGATGTGAGCGATATTTGAAGATGCGAGTGATCAAGAATAGGTACCCAGAGACGGCGCTGGCTGCCGGAAAGCAGAAACCTGCCTCCACTATGTTCGTACCCTATGTTATGAGGTTTCCGAGATGAAAATGTAGAGAACTTAATTCTCTTCATTTTTTCTTGTAAGTTATTTTCATTTGTTCCATAAAATTTTCTGTGTGACCTACAGTTCAGCCAGAAAATTGAATCCAAATTTTTTTTGGGTTTCTCAAAAACGGTGGGGTGGGGGGATACGAATTTTCGAATTTAAGCTTTTCCAGTGGACCCCTTACAACTGGCAAAGTATGATAGCGGGGGTAATTTGATGGAAGTTAAAGTGCCAGACTGACTGTACTATCAACGAATACATCAGTATATTAAAGCTAAGAAACAACGGCGAATGCAGATTCTATGCAAAAAACGGGGAAACACTAGAACACCACATCATTGAGTGCGCCGAGACGAAACCAATCGTGACCTGAACTTTGGTATTACTGGTGATATTGGAGATGGAGAACTAACCCTTATAAAATCATCTCAGATTCTGGCTGTTGTCAAAACCTTGATCCTGTATGATGAGTTATAACTCAAGAAAGAGGGACACAATAGATCTGTAAAGTCGCGGTGATTAACCCCCCCCCCCAATCCATACATTCTACATTCTATATAACCTAGCAAGGAATCAACCAAAAATAGTCACCAAAAATTTCCGAGAGGGTTAACCTAGTTATTAGGTGGACGCCTTAATCTAAGATAGAAGTACGACATTATAAAACGATTAGGAATGGAATTAAATAGCACAACGTGTAACTTGAAAAATATTTTGTACTCGTAGGAGGTACTTGGAGGCATTATTAATTAACAGAAGAATGAACCTGAAAATTATAAGGACGACCAATACCTTAGTTGACTTTTTTAAAGAATTTGAAGAAATGCGAGGGAGAATGATAGAAAGAGAGAAAATACGTAACTTATTTATATGCTCGATGAGCGGTGTCTCGTATATTCGAAAAGGCGCGTCGCATCGTCGGAGGATGAGACACGATCGGGGAGCTTTTCCTTGCCGTCGCATTAAGGAATCGTCGAAAGAATTTTAAATTTTGCGATAAAATGGTGCTTAATTGAAATATTCCAGTATTTGGGAACGACGGATTGAATATTTCTTCACGTTGGCGGCAGTGCCGAAGACGCGGCTCGTCCCAGGAACAAATTGACATCGTCGAGTCGTCGGTGCCGCGTTGCATGCCGATAATATTTAATAGCTTTCCGGATTGACGAATCCATTCTAGTTCAGCTTTTCTAAGGGAAATTGGTTTTGCATTTATGAACGGCGCTATATTAAATTAATTTTCGTTCTCGGGACGCCGGTTTTCTAATACTTGTTATTTTTTCGATTTATTTGTCCCTTAATTTAAATAATTTTATTTACTTTTAATGGAAAATGTTTTAAGACTTTCAATATTGCAATAATAGAAATAGCGGATTGTATATTTGTACCAGTTCCATGGAAGACTGTGTTACAGATCAGATAACTAACGCAGATAATCCGTCGTTGACATTTTTTGAAGTGAAACTTCTTTACATGCGATGGGAGTAAAAATTGAAGGCCGTGACACACGAGACGCGTCAGGAAAAGTGATAACGATCGGAGGTAAAACAGAGCTTCGTAACTCGGACCCTATCTGAGCTAGGGGGCTGAAACTCGGAAAGTAGGTTGTAGTATTTTTTCGTGATATTTTGACAACGTTTCGTGCATTGTGAAACCCTATCATCGATGGCGAAAAAATCGCCCGATTTAATGGGTCTTTGGAGCGTCGTAACTCAAGCCCTTTGTGAGCTAGGGGGCTAAAACTCCGATTATAGATAGGGCTCGAAGAACCCATCTTTTCATATTTTGACAACGTTTCGTGGGATACGAAACCTAATCATCAATGAATCAAATCAGAAAACCGTCCGATTTAAATGGAATTTGGTATGTCGATAGATTAGCTAGTTTTGAAAGAAACGTCAAAAGTCGTCCAATCGTGACCAAATTTGATGGGTAGGCTATGTGAGCGACGGTGCACATGGTCTCACCCTGCAAAATTTGATACGACGTTTGTTTATATCTTCATCAGGGTAGGACTGACGATTTTATATTAGAGAAAAATGTGGATCGATTTCGGCATAATTGGGGACGGGCTACAGGACGACGCCCTCGACGTTTCAAACCGATGCCTCTATATGGACGAAATCATCAGGATTTTTCTTAATTATGGGTGGATTGGAACAAAACTCGTCACGTGGATAGAGGTACCCAAATGGAGTTCTCGGACTGACAGACGGGCAAACGGACAGACGAAAGTACGAAGAAGTTTGACTTCAAATATGCGCACAATTTTTTTGTGTTACACAATTTTTACACACACACACACAATTTTTTTGTGTTAAACGGATTAATATACTATCAAGAAAATTCAATTGATATAATATATTTTCTTTATATACTTATTTGCTTTTATTGTATATTCTTTATTAGTTAATTCTCTATCCAAAATGAATAAACCTTTAACTTACATTTTCTTTAATATTTTATGGTAATTTGTAGATCAGTAAGGTAGTGTTCAGCAACTATTTTTTGTAGTTGTCTATACAACTAGCATCCCTATAATTTATATTGGGATGCTATTTATTAGATAGATTGCTACCTTTTTGTAAACTGAAAGATATACAGTTTATTCATTATTTACCCTTCCTGAATCGATTTTTTTTTGTAATTGCAGGTCATCTTGCTTATAAACATAATTAGGTATAGTGTATCTGAAGTCATTTGGAATATATTGGGACTCTTAACTTCGACACTGTCTTTGTCGTTGCCTGTGGCGGCATCGTCGGGAAAGGAATTAAGAGTCTCAGTATTTCTATTTGACTTCGGAAATACTATACATACACAAACGCTGTGTGTTTTTTTATCTTGAAATTGATGAAGTTTATTAATATAGGTTATATTAGCTAATTTTAATTGGTTGAGAATGACCTGAACTGATTTAACGACCTGAGCTGATTCCAATCAGTTCAGTTCAACCTAAAAGACAAAACGAAAGCGCGTTTCAAATAAGTTTTAAATAAATTTTTAACCCCAACAAAAAACAACTCCAATATTTTTCTAGAATATACTTTTTATTCACTGACTCGAAATATAGTCTCACTTCAGTAGGGTGTGGCCTGGGCTTATTTTACCTCTACCTGTCTTTTACCTTAGCTTATTACTTCACTATAGTCCTAGTCCGATGCTAGGCTTCAAAACATCTCATCTTCCACATGCTTCCTGGGAAATATTAGACACCACTCGTTAAGTTTATAAATTACTTTCTAGTGTAACAAGATCAGAGTTTTTATTGTTTTTTCTGATGTCAAAGACGCCAAAAATATGTCTCATTATGCTATAGCTACAATATCTGGCTATAATAAATATAGCAGAAAATGGAGTTTTAGTGACATAAAGAAATAAATGTTTATTGTGTAAAAGTGATGTATGATTTTCTTCCTATAATTCTTTTATTTTTCCCGACTGACCGGATTATTATAAAGCTTTACTTGCTTGCTAAATTTTGCACAATCTTAATAGTTGCAATACCATTTTTCCATAAAAAGTTCCAACTAGAATATATTTGATATTCGGGAAAACTTTTAAAATTATCTATTACAGAGATAACTAAACATTCTTCTCTTATTCTAAATACGAGTCATCATTTTGACGACAACGCCAAAGTATTATACAATTTCTTTTTTTCAAATACATGAATATTTCAATTGAATATCCTTTATAAAGAAACTTTAAATTCTTTCTGAGATTTTCTAGTGCAACGGAAAGGAAAAGACTCGCCTACGCCAAGCTTCAATGACGTCTCATCTTCCAAAGACGTGTCTTTTTGAAATTACGAGGCAGCACTCATCGAGCATATAAATACCTTTTTCGCATTCTAGTGTAACAAGGTCCCGAGTTTTGATTTCTTCAACCGTCGCCAAAGATGTCGAAAAGATTTTTCAGTATGCTGAGAGGTTCATGGTGCATAATATAGCCATTTTCTTAAAGTTTTATTTTGTTTTCGTCCCTTAAAATTTATTTAAATTGACACGGCTTGTTGACATTCTTGTCGTTTTTTTCTTTTTAGTAGCGAAGATATTTGGAGAATACGAAAAACAACATAAGTTTGGGAAAGTGATGGAGAAAGTGATCCAGAGTATCAAATTTCCTGCATTTTTGGCAGTTTTGTATATTCTTTATTCGTTTATTCGAAATATATATAGCTCCAAAAATATAGTAGAAAATTGAATTCTAATAAGAAGTCTGATAAAATAAAGTTAATTTAATACGTAATTTGAAAAATGCTTAAAGGATTAGGAAATTTAAAATGCTATTTTTTTAATTAAAAATTTCAAATATTGACATATGATACGTCATCCTATTCAGAATGTCATTTTTTATAAAATAAAGTAAAGAAATACCAAAGGTGTCATTTAAATTTAAAAGTTGGAGTCAATCAATCCTGATATATGTCATATATTAATGTACCAAATATCGTTTTTGTATCCGAATAAAAAAGTTATAGGGGCGAACTAATTTTGGTAAACTTGATGTTTTTCAAAAGTGGTCAACTCTGTAACATTTTAATTTTTTCAGATAATAAAAAGAAATTTGTTTTTTTTAATATATGACATAAGGTAAAGGATGTCCGGTGAAAGCTGTTTCACCGGAAATGACTACAACTTTTGATTTTTAAATGACATTATAAATGGTATTTATTTACTTTATTCGACAGAAAATGACATTCTCAATAGAATGACATCACATGTCAACTTTTAGCATTTTCTTTAAAAATGTCATGTTTTAATCTGGAATTAACACAGCCGACTAAGTTTTAATTAAGGAGCCTTGGAAAATTAGATTTGATCGTCTAATGTTTTTTGTATCTTGTTCTGACCAGTTAAAAGATGACCAAATCGTATTTTTAATCATATCTCCATTTTTTCAAATGGAACGAGAGCAGCTCATTAGCATATTTGAGAAAAGTAATTTTTTTATGCATAATTTGGTACAACACCGTTGGTATTTCGAATCAAATTGTCGTTATGAACCGCCCGTTACAAATCCAAATAAACTATATGCGAAAGTGTCAAAAGTTGACATATATGATGGGTCATTGTATTCAGCGTGTCATTATATTGTGTCTATCTAATAAAGTAATAAAAATGCCGAAGGTGTCATTTACAAATCAAAAGTTTTTCCGGTGAAAAAGAAAATGAAAGCAAACAATCGAATACGTCAGTCAGTGGTCAATCCTAATTTATGTCATATACTAGCATACCAAATCACGTTTTCTCAGAAGCTCATGCATGTACGTAAGGTTTACATGTCATAGTTTTTTGACAAAAAGTATTCTTTTACATACAGGGTGTCCCACACTTAAGATGGATACAAGCCAATATCTTGATTGTTTGTTGAGCGATCTTTTTTATTTTTGGCGGGAGGCTGTATGGCTATAAGACGTACATTTTGCACAGGGTAAGAAATCCTCATAGACGTACGTTTTAATGGGGTTTGATATTTTTCGAGTCAAGAGTAAACTACCCTTAGGACAGTATTTATTTCAAATCTGATAAATTATATTGAATCCACCTTACATAAGATACTTAAAAAATGTCTATACCTATGTGGCGGATTCATCTATCCAAAAAAAATCCTTATGGGTTTTTCGCCACTGCACTGCAAGAAAAATCTACAAAATAAAATAGTTATTTTTTGTAAACACTTCTGGCGTTAAACCTAAACGGACGCTGCTTGTCAGAAGTTGTGTTTACAGTAATAAAAATTTGCCTAACAAAGAAAAAAATGCTTAACGTTTCGGAAAGTTTTCTCTTTCCGTCGTCGGAAGCAAAAAAAAAATATAAAGAATCAAGAAAAAAAACTATTTAAAATATTTAAATTGAACTATTCGAGAACACTTTACTTTTTAAAACAGATACGTCTACAAGAAATCGTTGACGTTCTGTTAAAATGACATTATATTAAGTTAAACTTCAAAATTAACAATTACTACCTGATAATTACTTAATAAGGTAAAACCAAAAAGCCCAAACTTTCTGTATGATTAATTTTAAATTTTACGTATGTTATGTTTATTTATGTAATGTTCTTTAAAATCAAAGAAGCGATTGCCATACATTACTAACATCTACAGATGCATGAGCAATACATTTATTTTTATTAGATTGAATTAAAAAAGCCTCTTTTATTTTTCTTTTATTTTCTTTTAGAGGCTATCGCTTCTTTCATTATAATTTTGGCGTTATTAAAATTTAATTATTAATATTATTTATTTAATTATTATTATTATTTTTTTTATTTTTTTATTTTTTTAATTTCCTTTGTTAAGTAATATTTTTATGGAAGATTTTGAAAATAATACAATAAATAGTTTTTCAAAAAAGCCTGTAATATGGCTGCGTTATGTTGATGATATTTTTGCAATATGGCAACATAACGTTTCTGAAATAGACATTTTTTTGGAGTATATAAATTCTCGCGAACATACCATAAAATTTACTTTAGAAGTAGAGAGAGGTAATCGTTTGCCATTTCTTGATGTTTTAGTGTCAAAATTTCAAAATAAACTAATTTTAGATGTTTACAGAAAACCCACAAACACAGATAGATACTTAAATTTCACATCTAATCACAGTATAAGTGTAAAAAGGTGTAATAAAAAGTTTATATGATAGGGCAAAAATATATGTACAGATGACATTTCACTAAACAAAGATATAAACCACATAAAAATACATTAATAAAAACGACTATCCACCATATTTTATTGACAAAACATTAAACGAAATACAAACCCCAAATCATAGACACAAAGATAACAATACACAATATATACAACTTACAATTCCATACATACGAGGCGTTTCGGAAAAATAAGAAGGATAGGAAAACAATATAACATACAAACATCTTTCAAAACACAAAATACACTTAGATCAATTTTATCACATACTAAACCAATGAATACAGAACAACAAACAAAAATGTAATATACCAATACCTTGTGAATGCGATAAATTTTACATTGGTGAAACATCTAGACCCTTAAATGTTAGAATTAAAGAACATAAAGATTATTTAAGAAAGGGAGATTTTCACAAATCTAAGATTTGTCAGCATTCATGGGACACAGGGCACAGAATAAATTTTAATAACGCCAAAATTATAATGAAAGAAGCGATAGCCTCTAAAAAGAAAAAATAAAAGAGGCTTTTTTTAATTCAATCTAATAAAAATAAATGTATTGCTCATGCATCTGTAGATGTTAGTAATGTATGGCAATCGCTTCTTTGATTTTAAAGAACATTACATAAATAAACATAACATACGTAAAATTTAAAATTAATCATACAGAAAGTTTGGGCTTTTTGGTTTTACCTTATTAAGTAATTATCAGGTAGTAATTGTTAATTTTGAAGTTTAACTTAATATAATGTCATTTTAACAGAACGTCAACGATTTCTTGTAGACGTATCTGTTTTAAAAAGTAAAGTGTTCTCGAATAGTTCAATTCAAATATTTTAAATAGTTTTTTTTTTCTTGATTCTTTATATTTTTTTTGCTTCCGACGACGGAAAGAGAAAACTTTCCGAAACGTTAAGCATTTTTTTCTTTGTTAGGCAAATTTTTATTACTGTAAACACAACTTCTGACAAGCAGCATCCGTTTAGGTTTAACGCAGAAGTGTTTACAAAAAATAACTATTTTATTTTGTAGATTTTTCTTGCAGTGCAGTGGCGAAAAACCCATAAGGATTTTTTTGGATATAAGATACTTAAGTTCTAATTTTTATAAATATTGATACAGGGCGTGTCATTAAAATAAGACATTTTTATTTTTATTATTATTTTTTTAAGTACTTACGACGCCACTGGATAAACAACTGGTTTATTATCAATAACCAATTATACCCAATTATCAATTTAATTTTGGTCGAAGATGTTGACTTTTAGTTCGTTATAGTTTTATAAATCTTTGTTTAGAGCATATTTTTCAAAGTTAATAGTGATTGTTTTAAATAACTATTTGGATTTTTTTTAAATATTCCTGAATAAAACGAATAAAAATTATATTACAGATTCCATTTAAAACTGGGTTTCTAAATTATTTTGTAACTCATTTTATTCATTTGTATTAGCAAACTTAATTTTTTTTTTAAAGTAAACAAAATAAATTGAAAATATTTAGTTTTTTGGTATCGTAACCTAATTATTATGGAAGCTATCTGAAAACTTAAATCGATTATTATTGATAATTGGTTATTGATAATAAACCAGTTGTTTATCTAGTGGCGTCGTAAGACTTAACTTAAAAAAAATAATAATAAAAATAAAAATGTCTTATTTTAATAACACACCCTGTATCAATATTTATAAAAATTAGAACTTAAGTATCTTGGGTAAGGAGGATTCAATATAATTTATCAGATTTGAAATAAATACTGTCCTAAGGGTAATTTACTCTTGACTCGAAAAATATCAAACCCCATTAAAACGTACGTCTATCCCAATAAACACACAAACGTAACTTAAACGTTTTAAAAAATAGTGACACCATTCAAAAAATTAGCTGACATAATACGTACATTCAACTTAAAAATGTCACACGTTCCAACGTTCTGCATACCCAAATTGTAAACGTTTGATTGAAATAAAAATAAAACCTGATCTTAACGGTTTTGGTCAACGTTCTAGATAATCAAATTCTTAACGTTTTATTGTACTGCAAAAAAAACAAAATTAAACGTTTTTGCGATGCCAATTTTAAATGTTACAGTAACGATAATAAAGCTTGATTTTCATGCATCCGTTGTCCGATGATAGGATGATAAGATATTAATTTTATTGGTTGAATTGAAAGGCAATCGAAGTCTTTAACTTCAACTATAAAATTAATATCGTATCATCGTATCGTCGGATAACGGATGCAAAATCAAGCTTAATTCCTAATTTATCACTTTTATGTTGACATTTATGTCAACCTATCTACTTATCTACTTTATGGCCGTAGGTACTATTTTTTTTTACTTACGATCATCATTGGCAAAACATTGCCGTTTAATTTATACTCGTTTTGACTGAGTGCCAATGATAATGATGACATTTTTGAAGGGTACTGCCGTCATCAGGTTTATTTTTAGTAAAAATTAGTAATCAGATGGTAATCGCTTCATAACCAAAAAGAGCCTAACGCAGCAATCCCAAAAAAAAATCATTATGATTGGTATTCTCTCAAATGATTACAAATAAATGAACGTTCCATCGATGGTGTGTTCCAAGTAAAAAAAATAGGGCCAAGAAGTAGATAAGCGGGTTTGGCCCACGGGTATAAAGTACAAAATTAAGTAGTCCGGAATTAAACATTGAAATAAAGCCATGCAGTTATGAACATAAAGTATATTTCCGCCATGTAATAGAAAATAAACATTCTAATAATCGCATCTTAATATAAATACCTATACAAGGTGTCTCAGGATCAGTTTTTCATAAACCTATGGTAGCATCATTGAATGAACAACAACTATAGACTTACAACAACATAATAATCTTAAATCAACAAAACAAACGAAAAACTCAAAAGGCACGTCTCCATTGTAAAATAAACACAAGTTATGCCTAAAGAAAAAAAAACAATACTGAAGATCCGATAAAACTATCAAACAGCGAACAGTGAAAATATTGACCTTCAAAGGTTTATCCTCGTCCTCCGACCATGGCCCATGCGCGTTCCAGAATGTTTTAGCCATTCTTTGACACTCCAAGCTACCTGTAAGTCATTCTTTACATTGGTCGGAAAATTCAGCTATGCTGCTTCTAGAAAAATCAGATAGATGGAAGGTATAGTCATGGAATATTATTATACGCACCATACACAATGTCCATTGTGGTTGTTTTCTCGAATGCAACTTTGTTATACCTCCCCTTCCAATTAAACTGAAGACCTAACTGGTTGGTGAACAGGTATTTCATTATGCGACGTGTAACGCCTTCCAAGCCTGAACCACCCAATGCAGCTAGTCTTCTGATCTGTATGTAGAACATAATATTATGTTAATGTTAAAATTGATTTTTGCTAGCATAAAACTAATGTAACAAATGCTTACCTACATATATATCAGCCCACTTTCACTATCAGCCACCAAAAAATAACACCATCGATCCTAACGACCCGAAAACAGATAAACAACTGCCGACTGGCCGTTTGCGTCTCAAGCATCGATCATTGAAAAAGGTCATGAGCGTGGTTTCAATTACATTTCTAAGAGACATCCAAATAAACGTTTTAAAAATGTTTGGCGCGAAACGAATTACTTTTAATGAACAATGAAACGTTGATTCAATGTATAATTGAACGCAAAAACCCCAAAATGTATCTTGAATGGTAGTTGTACGTTAAATTAACGTTTTAGATTGTTGTTGCATCGCTGATGTTTTTAACGTTATAGTAACGTGAAAAAGTGTATCTTTATGGTTTATCGTTTCGAAATAACGTTTCGCAAACGTTGCGTAATACTGTTGCTTATTCAACCATAAAATAATGGTTTATAATTTGACGTATAACCAATTCTCAACCAACGATACGTGAATTAAACGTTATAAAAACGTACTTGTGTTTATTGGGATGAGGTATCGCATTTCTTACCCTGGGCAAAATGTACGTCTAAATTACGCCTCCTGCCAAAAATGAAAAAGATCGCTCAACAAACAATCAAGATATTGGCTTGTATCCATCTTAAGTGGGACACCCTATATACATATTTATAAAGTAAAACTTTTTTATATTTTTTAATTTTTATTATTTCAATATTTTTTTTTACTTCTTTGGATACTATTTAGAGATAAAGACATATTATTAATGAGCAAAAGCGAAAGGGAAAGGAAGTATCGTCATTATTTTACTTTCTGATTAGACAAACATCTTATCGCATCTAACGGCAAAACGAAAATATTTTCATATCCGCTAATAAATATAAATATTTTTATACCATCACACATAAAACCAATTTTTAATTACAAACTACGGTTTCCTAATATTTGATAATAGAATTAGTGCTTTTTCTTGCTCCACTTTTACCTAATAACTAATTTTCTCACACATCGTACCATTTACTTTTCTACATTATTGTTATTATATTTTTCTTATACAATCATATTTCCCTATACCTAAAAACAATTATTAATATAACTAATTATTATTTCAAGATTTTTATCTAGTATTTCTAACTAAAAAGTATTTCATCTAGATGCATCTTTTCTCAATAGTTTATTTTTGGATTCATTTTAATAGCTTTATTTCTTTTGGAGACATTTGCTTTTGAAGAAGACACTAACATTTTTTCCTAATTTTTACATTAAAATCATGCTTTTGCTTTTGTTTTCAGTCTGCAGGCCTATGAAATATTGTTTATGATTTATGTAATGTCACTGTTATTGAAAAAACATATTATTATTGTCTGCTGGCTGTTGGGTAATTTCTCTAGCAGACATGGTTTTAAGTCTATAAGTTGTATCCGCTATAGCAAAGGCTATAGTTGCTTTATATTGAAGATGATAGATATTAAAAGTATGTAGCTAACATATTTAGGTGTGCACGAAGTACAGTGTAGTCGCTTCCTCGAAACATGTTAATATTTAGACGTCCAGGAACCTTCATACGAGAGCTTCGAATCGAGACGATCGGTTTATTGTAAGTTTATCGCTAAGAAACCGCCGCACATACGGCAAATATGCCAGTTTAGCGTGCCAAAAATAGTTGTATATATTCAAGTGATTTTTTATGCTTTAATTTGCCTGAAATATAATTGTAAGCAATCAAATAGACAAAAAATATACGGAGTTTTTTTATTAACAGGATCTTTTCACATTTTGGATATTTTTTTTTTCTTAAGTTCCTACCTTTTTCACTATCTAGGTACCATGTTAAAAGGTTAACTTTTGGCACTAGTGCAAAAATTAACTCGTTAGGACAAAAAATGATAAAAAAATAAATTGTGCAACATATCCAAAACGCATTTACTACGGGGGAAAGCGGATCGATGTTCTTCCGACTACATACAGGGTGGCCCATCGAAAACGTTCCGCAAGGCATAACGGCCAGGGTATTTTCTTTTTTCAAAAAATCCAAAAACACGTCAATTTTCTTTGTGAGGGGGACAACTTTTGCCCCAAAAATGATTGCAAAATCTTCAACCCTCTAAGCGGGGGTGTCATCCCCCAACTTTTTTCAAATGGGAACGGGGTCAAGTGGCTTCGCAATAAAATGAGCTTTCTATTCTCTATATTTCCCCGCTTCGTTTTTGAAAATCGGTCGAGTCATTGAGAAAATATGAAGGATTGAAATTTGAAAAGTTTATCTAAACATTTATCAGAGTAAATAAATAAGGATAAATTCCTTTGACCAATTTTCTGTTTTTGTTATTGTTTTCTTATTATTTCTAGATGTTTACGCATTTTTTCACTTGCCACAAGGTTGAACGATCGGGTGCGGTAGTTGCTAGATAGCTGTTCTGTGACATGTGCGTTGAAGTTCTTCTCAATATCGTTAAACTGACCCACAAGAGAATTTCCAAAAATACCAGCCCACACGTTCAATTTTTGAGGGTTTTGTGTGTGCACCTCGTGAAAAACCCTGCGGTTGTCCTCAGCCCAGTTCTCAACCGACAGTTGTGCCGATTAACTACACTGTTCAAAAAGAAAGTACACTCATCCGAAAAACACACATTAAATAGGAAATGATTATCATTCGCCACTCGTTCACTCATAGTTTCACAAAATTGCAAGCGACGATCAAAATCGTCTTCGTTGAGTTCTTGTACCAACTGAATTTTGTACGGGTGGAACTTGTGTTTTTTTTTAATATTCTTTGGACACTTGTACGATTCACGCCGGTATCATTGGCTAATTTTCTTGTACTCAGCGTACTATCCATGGCAACTTGGGCCAATACGAATACCTCCATAACTTCATTTACTACAGGATTTTCCCTCTGCCTCTTTTTATTCATAACGGAACCAGTTTCTCGAAATTTTGCTACTAACTCGCGAACAATTTTGCCATAAAGGTGTTTGTCAGGATAGCGTTCATTGAATATCTGCGCAACCCGATTGCCTCATTCATTATTTTTAAAATAAAGTTCGATTATTTCCACTTTTTCTGCAAGTAAGTACACCATAATTGTTAAAAAGTTTAACGATATTGAGAAGAACTCCAACGCACAAGTCACAGAACAGCTATCTAGCAACTACCGCACCGGATCGTTCAACCTTGTGGCAAGTGAAAAAATGCGTAAACATCTAGAAATAATACACTGAAAAAAAGGATCTCTCAGTCGAAATGAATATGACTTTGACCCAAAAGATTGGCGCTTTTCAATAGGGCCAAGAACGACGTTTCTTTGCCCAAAGCATTAACTATCTTTTCATAAGCTTTAAAATATTACTTCAGAGAATAGAAGAATCTATCTGTCCAAAGTATTTCACTCTTGATCCAAAATAAATATGCAAAGAAGTTCTTGCTACAAGAACAATAGTTTCTTTGATTCATGCAAAAATTCTTGATTGAAAAGGGACATTTCTTGATTAAAGAGATACTTTTCTTAAACCAATAGCGAATACTATTGACCCAACTAAAATTTATTTTGATCTAAAAGAAGTCTATACATCATATACAGGCATATTACGGGGTATATTATTTTCTGATAAATTTAGGTTTTCCTGGTCTGTAGTAAGTAAAGTGATATTATTTTCCTCGATAGTAGTTATTTCTGCTTCTTCACTCTTTGGTATTTTTTGGGGTGGTTCATCACTCTACAAATTACAAAAAAAAATGTTACATCACGATTAATCAAAGTAAAGCAAATAAATTATTAAAATTATAAATTTTGGTCACATTTTGAATTTTTTAATACGACGACTTCAAATTCTAAAATTTTTGTAATTATTTGCATAAAAAAATCGATACCTATATTCTTATTCTATCTATACACTGAAAAAAAGGATCTCTCAGTCGAAATGAATATGACTTTGACCCAAAAGATTGGCGCTTTTCAATAGGGCCAAGAACGACGTTTCTTTGCCCAAAGCATTAACTATCTTTTCATAAGCTTTAAAAATTACTTTAGAGAATAGAAGAATCTATCTGTCCAAAGTATTTCACTCTTGACCCAAAATAAATATGCAAAGAAGTTCTTGCTACAAGAACAATAGTCTCTTTGATTCATGCAAAAATTCTTGATTGAAAAGGGACATTTCTTGATTAAAGGGACACTTTTCTTAAACCAATAGCGAATACCAGTGACTCAACTAAAATTTATTTTGATCTAAGAGAAGTCTATACATCATATACAGGCATATTACGAGGTATATTATTTTCTGATAAATTTAGGTTTTCCTAGTCTGTAATAAGTAAAGTGATATTATTTTCCTCGATGTAGGTAGTTATTTCTGCTTCTTCACTCCTTGGTATTTTTTGGGGTGGTTCATCACTCTACAAATTACAAAAAAATGTTACATCACGATTAATCAAAGTAAAGCAAACAAATTGTTAAAATTAAAAGCTTTGGTCACATTTCGTTTTTTTTTAATCGACGACTTGAAATTCTAAAATTTTTGTAATTATCGAAAAAAAATCGATACCTATATTCTTATTCTATCTCTAGTCACGCATGCATTATCTATACAGATACATTAGGTAAATGTCTCTTACCTTCAGATATAGCAAATAAATGCTCTAATTTCCATTTTTTCAGAAACTCCATTAAAGAATCCATATATCCTAAAATTTGTCCATAAAAAATGACAAATGCATGTTATTAACGATCACTAATTTGTTATACGATATGCGTTTAAAAAGCAAATTATGCAAAATTCCAAGTGAAAAATTCCAAGCTACAAAACCCGTGCGTACTATGATGTGCGACCTGTGAAATGCGACGTGAGACTGATCGGACTGCCGACTGATTGTATATAGCGTCCATCGTCATCGTCTTTGCGTGTCGTTATTATTTTTCATCAAAAGAGAATTTAGCTATTGGAAAAATGGCCATGTTTCTTGATTGAAGTACTTCCTAGCGTATTTTTGTTATTATCTTAAAACAAAGTAACTTGCACTTGGCTGAATGAAAATAGATTCAAGAGAAATTTTCGAATTTTTCAAGAGAACAAGTTTTCTTGAGTTAAGAGAGTTTTTCTTCAGGCAAAATATTTTCTTTCACGCACCATTGAAAAAAATTGGGCGATGACATCCCCGCTTAGAGGTTTAAAGATTTTGCAATCATATTTGGGGCAAAAGTTGTCCCCCTCACAAACAAAATTGACGTGTTTTTGAATTTTCTGAAAAAAAAAATTACCCTGGCCGTTATGCCTTGCGGAACGTTTTCGATGGGCCACCCTGTATAAAGAAAACCCCCTGTATCAGACGGAGGACAATCGGGGACGCAAATCTTTTAATGCTGGTAAAGATAAAGGTCTAATCTAACTGTAAGAGAAGGAACGAGAGTGGTACTAGGTGGAATTTTTTTATAGCCCTCACACAATCTAGTCATTTACACAAAAAAATGAATAAAATTTATTCAGCAGATGATTATAAATTATTTATAATTAAATGGTTAGCGAAACGCGCGTCCAGTGTAAAAGCAAAAATGTTTTGGTGTATTGTGGTGATTTAGTGTTTTTATTTTGCTGTGTAACACCAAAGGTTCCAACCCTCAACTGTAAAATTCCACAGGGTGTTTCAAACTTTCACAAAATATCAAGATTTTGTTTTCCCTCGTATAATTGACAGATGGAAACTTTTATTTTTAATTTAGAAAGAGATACCAAAAAATCAAACAATTTAGCTACATACTGCTTAAAATATAAAAATTGTCAAAATCGGCCTACTAGAACAAAATACAGTAAAACTTCCATATAGCGGCCACAAAAATTTTCAAAGGAATGTGGCCGTTAAGGGAAGTGGCCACTATTGGGAACAATAAAATACAGATACCAATGTAAAATGCCTTTATTTTGGAAACGTGCAAAGTAATTAAAATTAAGTACGAGCATGTAGTACAAACTCACAATAAGTGTTAATAAATGATCTTCAGTTTTAGATTTTTGGCACAAAAAAATAATTCAGTTGTTACAAAAAAATTTATTACATAAGAATTTTGAAAAAAAACTTACAATGTATACATATGTATTTTACACATAGGTATTCTTATATACATATGTACAATTGACTTTAAAAAGTTACAAAATGATAACCTTATTTATATGGTGAAAAACTGATTAATGGTAGTCTGCTTTAAATTTTTAATTTTGATTTTTGTAATTTCACTTTCAAATTTCATCAAAGTATGGGCAATATCAACCGCTAGTTCGTCTTTGTTTTGAATCACCAAAAAATTCTGAATGTCTCTTAATTTTTCACATACTTCACTCATATTATTTATAGATGAACACAGAATGTCTTGGCCTTCATCTTCTTCCTCTTCGGCTTGAGTGGAGTCCTGTCTGTCCTTGTTGTTTGTAAATTCCTGGATTATTCCCTGCATCTCTAAACTAGGATTTTCCGTAGGGACATCTGAATCGACTGTCAGATATTCTTTAAGATCTGGACTTCCTGGCATGTTTTTTAAAATTGAAGATAACTGACTTAAAGGAATGTCGTCCTCTTCGTCAAATGCATCGTCCCCTTTGACGGTTGCAAATCCCGCTTTTTGGAAACATTTTTTTATAGTGTTCGATGTAACATTTTTCCATGCTGTACTTATCCACACCATAGTACTTGCCAAATTTATGCTCTCTTTAGCCTTTTCCATCGTTTCTTCGGTATTAGTAAAAGTCAAAAGTCTTTTAATAAAAAATTGACGATATTTTAATTTAAAATTTTGAATAATTCCTTGGTCCAACGGCTGGCAATGAGATGTCGTATTTGGAGGAAAAAAAATTATACGAACATTTTCAAGTTCTATTTTTGGGTGAGACGTGGCATTATCCAAAAATAAAAGAACTTTTCTACCCTGCCGTTTCATTTTGGTGTCAAAGGTTTTGAGCCAAGATGTCATTATATCTGTCGTCATCCAAGCTTTTTTGTTGGATACCCATTCTATCGGCAATTTATCTACATGCGCTCCTTTAAAACATCTCGGGTTTTTGCTCTTACCTATAACTAGCGGATTTTCCTTCTCACCATGCATGCTGCAACAGAAAAGCAGTGTCACTCGTTGTTTAGCTGATTTTTTGCCAGCACATTTATCATTCTTTAAAGCAAAGGTTTTGTTTGGCATTGCCATATAATAAAGCCCTGTTTCGTCTGCATTAAAAATGTCTTTAGTGTCGTATTCCTTAATGATTGCTGTTAATTTTGTTTTCCAGTCTTCAACAGTCACTTCATCCACATCTGCAGACTCACCACAAATTGTTTTGAAGTTAATATTATGTCTCTTGCAAAACTTATTTAACCAGCCAGTTGAAGCCTTAAATTCACTAAGTTTCAAGGATGTAGATACCTCAAGAGCTTTTTCCCGAATTAAGGTTCCCGATATGGGTATGTTTTTGTTCCTTGCCTTACAAAACCATTCGTAAACTAGTTGATCGATTGCAAATCCTTCTGTTTTAGGAAACTTTCGTTTTTTATCTGCATTGCATCCTTCTTCTTCAAACATTTTTTTTAATTCCACTTTGTTTTTTAAAATGTCGTTCACTTGCGTTCTTCCAACACCAAACTTTTCCGCCAACTTTCGAGCACTGCTGTTATATTTTTCACTTTCCGCGACAATATTTAATTTCTCTTTAATAGACAAACGTTTACGTTTCAAAGACATGGTTGCTGTTCTTTCAGAGTAAGAAACTAAACTGATTCTATATCTCCCAAAAATTTCAGCAAACTACTGACGAATTTGTATTGTATTTGTCACTCTCTGTACCTACTTCTCAAACAAATTATAAATGTTTATTGCTTGGAATTTCCTAAAGTGTCCTGAAACAGCTCTTGTTAGACAAAAAAAAAGGTTCGAAGGGTTCGGTTTTTGGCCGGTATTGGGGCAATAAATTTAATGGGTTTTTCCCTAAAATGTACCTTTGAAGCGGCCGGTGACCGCTTTCGGAATTAACGTTATTGAGAAATATTTTAATATAGGAATTCCCCTAAGATTAATTCAAACAACTGAAAATTGACCGCTAACAGAAGTGACCGCTTTTTAGAAGTGGCCGAAATGGGAAGTTTTACTGTATATTAAACTTTAAAATACATCAATTTTTTTGGGGCTGATGAGATAGAAATGTGGTATCAGATAGAAATAAGATGTAAATGAATCTATTAATTCTAAAGTAAACTAATTAATATTAAATATAACTTATGTTATTGGTTAAATAATAATAAATCAATTCCATTTCTTATAAGTAAAAAAAAAATATTTTTTTTGTGTTTTTTCAAAACCTGGAGAAAACTAAAATTCAATGACTTAATAATAATTAATAGTGAATTGAATAACATGAATTAAACTAGTATCTTAAAATTCTAGAATATTGATTAGACCCGTATAAACTATTAGACATAAACGATATTTATTCCCAGACATTAATTTCAACAATTTAGAACCAAAAGTAATTTTCTAACTCCCTTTGCTACGTAAAGATACATAACGAACCAAATTATATTTATTTAATATCCGTACGGCACAATTGGATGGCTTCCTCATAATTATATACCCGTTTCATAATATACGCTCGTAAACTTTTACATTCATATAATTTCGCGGCACTAATTTGTTGTACCTTGACGAACTCAAAACAACCTGGTTATTTGCTTTTAAAATGAATAGCCGTAGCAGTGTAATTACTGAATGAAAGTAAGAATCAGTGCCGTTTTATAAATGCGACGTTTAAATATTAAACTATGGCTGATTTGTGTTCTAAAAGTTATAAATTTTATAATTAAACTTTTTATTTTTATTACAACACCTTCTTCAGCTTAGCACCAGCATATTAACTTAACAGTACTGCTTTCACATTGACGAAACAAATATTTACTTCAATTATTTTCAGCAATGTTGTTGAATGCTTCTGATGTATTTTTATTTGTCTAAAAACTTATGTGGGACTAATGATGCTATGTTGAAATAAAACGTGTCAAAATAATCTGGCTATTGACTTTGAAAATTAAAAGAATAATAATCCTTAATAATTCTTCTACGTATTATTTAAATACGCATTTAACATATACAGTTTACTAAAACAATAAAGAAATCAAGTTACGAGTCGGACTCGCGCACGAAGAGGGTTCCGTACCATTCATACAACATTAGACACTTTATACAACATTAGACACTATATTATTATAAACTTTTTTTTTCGATTTAGCTGAAATTTTGAATGCGCGTATAAGTAATTAAAAAAAATGAAGAAACACATTACTAAAAATTGTATTAATCAATAATAAATATGTAAAAAGTAAAAATAAATATGTAAAAATATATAAAAATTTAAAAAAAAACGATTAAAAAAAGTCGCCTTGACTAGGATTCGAACTTGCCTTACTACGGCTCCACCGTCATAGCAGCGTAAAGTCCTAACGCTTTTACTACGCGGCCCACCGAGGACTTGGAAGATTCTATGTAAAGCTCTTAAAAGATAATGTTTAGTGAAAGTACTTTTTTATTTATAAACATTTATTTAATTCTGTTTTTAGTATTTGTTCTTATAGCGGCAACATGGATACATTATTTGTAAAATTTCAACTGTCTAGCTATAACAGTTCATAAGATAGACCTTTGTGACAGACGGACGGACAGCGAAGTCTTAGTAATAGGGTTCCCGTTTTTACCCTTTGGGTATACGGAACTCTAAAAATTAGCGCAAATGAATACATCCACGAAATGGGAAAGTGTGATAGAAGTGCCTGTGTCTTGTGAAAATGTTGTCGATATGTTGAGATTTAAACATTTTGTAAATAGTTTTCTTGTTTTTTTTTGTTTTGAAGAGAAGGAATATATGCTCCTTGATACGTTTTGTTGGATAGCCAATTTTTTTTATTTTTTGGTACCTCGAGAATTTTAGTACCGCTCCTCTTAGGAACTGGGATTTCCCTGTTTTTTTTTCGGTACTTTCGTTGTTCGATGGTGCGGTTCATCAATAACAAAGCAAGGAATGGTTTTCCAAAGTAAAATTGGTAAAAAAATGATATTTTTAACGAAAATAATATCAAATTAATCAGTCATGAGAAAATTAACATAAACAATCAAACAAGATAACCCAACTTTACTAATTTCGAGTAAAATATTATATGAAAAATGTAAATATCTATTAAAAAATAACATAAAACATAAAGTAATACATTAAATAACACACATTATATTAAACAATAAAATAATACATTTAAACTTCAATAATTGCTGCTAAACATTATTGGAAAAGAAAAAAGAGTTCGATTAATTAAATAGGAATTAATTTCAAGGCCCGGTTATCTGATGAGCCTAAAAGATCCGGAAATTCACGGTACCTTCAAAACCGGGATTTGCCGGTTCTGAACTTTAATTGGGAGTATTTATTAGAACCGGAACTGGGAATTTCGGTACCATGCTTCTAAGGAACCAGGATTTCCCGTTTTTGTCGG
This sequence comes from Sitophilus oryzae, assembly GCF_002938485.1. Classification (NCBI taxonomy): domain Eukaryota; kingdom Metazoa; phylum Arthropoda; class Insecta; order Coleoptera; family Curculionidae; genus Sitophilus; species Sitophilus oryzae. The sequence goes on along the minus strand of NW_022146927.1, from coordinate 3,146,621 downwards.
TATTTTCGATACTAGCAAATTTTTGTCCAAAGATTGTTCAGTTCGTCAATCTCCAAGCAAGGGATGGTTTTCAAACGTAATACCGATAAAAATTGAGTTTTAAATGAAAATAATATCTCTCAAATTATCAAGGAATCATCAATCATCACAAAAAAAAACGTGAAAATAAATGAACCGAAGCGAAGAAAAATACGAAAATAATAAACAGAAATAATTAACGAAAAAAAATTCGGTAACTTACATCAATCAACATAAATCAACTTAACTAAATTTGAAAAAAAAAACATTTTCAATTAAAAATGTAACTAATACATTTAGCAACACTTCCAATAATATACAGGGGTTTCCATTTAAAAAAAATGAAACTTTGATGTGCCACGACTTTATGACCGACCCTGTATACTTAAATTTATTACCCGCTAATTGATATTTATAAACCCTATAACTTTTATTTAACTTTTTGCGGTACCTCCTATATTTTGCCTAATAATCGACCGTTTTACATAAAAGCGACCCTGTATAACTTTTGTCCATAATTTAGTATAAAAGTCACTAATAATACCGTATGATCGAATAAAAACGGCGTCAACGATAGCTATGAAATGACGATCGATGACATTTCTCATATAATTTTACATATAAAATGACAGCGATTTTCATTTCATAGCCATCGCTGACGCCGTTTTTATTCGATTATACGGTAGTATTGGTGGCAACTAATAAAGCTTATGGAAAATTTGAATTGACAAACGCTATCAATAACAATTAAAGTATTAATTTACCTAGATGCTCACTTGAATTTAAAAGCCATTAACACGATCTAAGGAGCCGTAAATTAGAATCCACCTAATAAATAAACCGTCACATTAAAGTAAATGGTTCCGATTGCTAGAGGAAACTTCGAGATTTGAAACCGATAAATCTTTTAAGTAAAAGGGCGGTAGAGATCACGCAATCTGTTTAGGCGGAACTTCGATAGAAAAAAGGGAACACACATCTAAAAGCGGTGCGTCTAGACGCATTGGATATGTATATGAATCGATTTTTATTGCTGGAAATGTTGCCAAGCGAGAAAATAGTGGGATTGAGGGGTGAATATACGTGCCGATCCACTTTACGGTCTATTAGTTATTGTAAATTTGCTATTGAGAAACTAGCAACAGAGGGATAAAATGAAGGTCACAGCTTGCTTCGATTGAGTAAAAAGACATACTGGGACTTGGAGTAATATTATACATTAGGTATCGATTTGATTCCACATTTGAAATCAAATCAAATCAAAAATCTTTATTTCTACAATGGTACATAGTTTTACAAATTATAGTAAAATATTTTTTTTATATTTTAAGGATGTTTTTAAATAATAATTAGAATTGAGATCCATTGAAATATGGAAAAGAATTAAGCAAGGAACGGGAGGATTTAAGGGTTAATATCTGTGCCGATACGCTTTACGGTGCATTAGTTATCGTATATATTAGTTATTATTAGTAAAGACCTTACCGACCTGGTGTTCTAAAGGCCGGCGTGTGTCGAATTCGAACACATCAGTGCCCGCCTACCGACTAAAATCTTCCCCTCCGAAAATAGACAAAAGCGCATCGGAAACCGCTCTCGCATTACTTCAACACGCTCTGCCTAGTCTCTTCATTGCATAACATAGATTATATGATGGAGTTTGCAGTTAATGTAAATATGGTATGTATACATTACAGATAAGTATATATCACAGGTAAGTACATATCAGGTAAGTATTTATCACAGGTAAGTATATATCACAGTATAATATCACAGATAAGTTTTATGGAGGGATAGATATGGTCCGGATGGCCTTATTCAGTCTATGTTCTCGATCTTTGGTTTCAATAATCTGTCTTATAGTTTTATAACCCAGGTCCCACATTTCTTTGGTCATTAAAGACTCCATCATATTTGTCGGGTTAAAACTTTTCCAGTTTCCGTGCAGAATAGTCTTCTTTGCCCTTCCCATCTGCTAGAAATAAAAAGTCTATGTTTGGCATCATCTTCTTCACTACAGTACAAGCACACAGCGGTCTCTGATCTTCGAAATTTGTGCAGGTATTTATTGAAACAGCCATACCCAGATAGAGCCTGGGTAACGTAGTAGTCTACTTCGCCATGACACTGGTTAATCCATACCTCTATATCCGGAATCAGAAAATGGGTCCATCGAGCTTTGCTACTTGAGTCCCATTTTTCTTGCCACTTGACCATTAAGTTATTCCTCGCTATGGTTGAACCTACTCCTGTGTACTTTTCGCGCCTTTCTATAATTTGGAGTTCCATAGGCGGTACCCGTGCTAGAACTCCAACTCCGTCTGTAGATATTGTTCTGTAGGGGCTTATTACCCTGATAGCAACTGCCCTTTGAAAACTGCTAAGTTTGGCCATAAGCCTTTTATTGGAAGTTACCATAAACCATGCTGGAGATCCATAGAGGACTTGGGAATGAACCACGCTCGAGTATAATTTTCGTTTTGAGGATCTTGGACCTCCTATATTTGGCATCAGACCAGATAATGCTCTTAGAGTTCTTTCTGCTTTAAGAATATATATGTTCAGCAAATGTTAATTTCGTGTCCATCCATACTCCAAGATATTTCACAGCATTGTTTAGATTAACGGATACGCCTTCTAAGCTGAAGGGAATGGGTCCTATCTTTCGTTTTCTGGTCAAAAGTACAGCTTCGGTTTTTTCTGGAGCTATAGTCAGATGATGTATTGCCATCCAATTTGATACGCGCTGTAGTGCAGTATTAGGTACGCGTACCTATCGCCACACATCTTGATGGTATTATACATAAATAATTTTAGCTACATAAGCTTCATTTTACAAGGCGATATCCACATGACTGACATGAGCAGGTCTGTACCAAACAGAACAGGGATATTCTGCAGCACAATAGCATAATGCAAGTGACGATGCCGAGTACTGTTGGTTGAGCATCCCATCTGTTATTTATTCGCGTGAATATTGCGGGCGGATACTTTTTTGTATTTGAACTATGTTTTTAAAGGTCAGGTCCTGGTAACGATTCAGAGTAACCCCAAAATATTTTGGATTCGGCATTGTTCTAGCTCTGTGCCGTTCCATACAACATTTAATTTTCTACTGGCATCTTTTTTACGTAAATGAAATACATATATTTGGGTTTTAGTCGAATGCGGTTTTAGATAGTTATCTTGATATTATGCCGTGGGAGTGAGAAGTCCATTTGTTAAATCCATTTATACTGTTTCGAAATCTTTGGATTCAGATATTAGATAATTAGATAACTTTTTTGTGTTAGGGAGGTGTGACTGGTCGTTGCTCTAGATGTTTATTAAGACTGGTTACCAAACGCTACCTTGGTGTAGGCCGCTTTTGTATTCTCCACCTACTCTTCTTGCCATTTAGTTAGTTCATATAATCTCTTCTGCCATTTCTATATCTCTATTCATAGAATCTACGATTCTGGAGAAAAACTCTTAGGAGGCTGGTAAATTTTAATCTTAATTTAGATATAACGTAGGTGATTCTTGAATAGGTTACGTTTAGATATAACGTAGGTGTTTCTTTGAATTTAAATTATTATTTTCGTAAACGATTCTCGTAAATTAACCGTAACACGGAAATTACTATTTTTCTCTCTGTCATTATTCCTACAAGAAGGAATGCAGTAGTCAAGTGATGTGTGTAATTTATCACCATAATTCCCTGTCTTGTGCTTTATACACCAGCGTGTGCAGTGGCTTGAGTGAGCTTTGATAGCTGGTCTATCCATCCGGAGGGCGAGCGGTCTCTTGGTATTTTTCCTGGAACTATCTTCCCTGTATAATGAGTTTTTCTATACAATCAGTACCCCTCTTCATAACGTGACAGTAAGTATTTAAGTATACGTAACTGTTTAGGAGTTGAGAGACGTTCTGTGATGTTCAGTTCTTGGATTATGGTTTCATTGGTTCGTCGGGCAGTCCAGGGAATTCTGAGCATTCGTCGCCAGCAGTGCATCTCGGTTGCGTCAATTTTTTTCATTTCTGACTGTTTTATCGTCCAGGACTCGGAGCCGTACATTAATATAGGAAATAATAGCCAGTGAACAAGCCTCTTTTTTAAAATATGACTCTAAAAATGACTATAAATATCTTTAACTGAACGGGTTGTTTATAACACAATTTGTTTAGACTTAAAACCTATATAAATGTAATACAAATTGAAAAAGTCGGTACATTAAAGTATGTATTTACTTTGTAACTTATAATATCTACTATCTAACTTTATCTACCGAGTGGTGCATCGTCGTTGGAAACATAGGAAATCCGATGCAAGTTTTGAAATGTTTAAATATTGGCTCCTCTATTGATTTTACAGCGAAATCGTAAATCATTTTTTTAAAGGTTTATGTATGGTAAATACAAATACACATGCCAAATTTGAACAATTTTAGACCATCCGATTGTGAGTAATTTAAGAAAGAGTGCATCTATTTTTAAATTTAAACCGAACAGGTAACAAACACCATTCAAAAACTGTCATACCTTAGGTTTACAAACTATGATTTTGTCATTGTCAAAAGTAATTTAAATTTAATAAAATTTTAATATTCAGAGAAAATTAAACGAAACATGTCAGATACACTGGTCTAAGCTATTTCCGGCGTATTTTATCATGTTCGCTTTTTCTTTACGTATATAACAATAAATTATTACTAGTACTGAAAATTTTATTAAATTTACGTTTGAAAATGACGCTGACAACTTAAGAAGTGTCGGTTTTTGACTGGTGTTTGATTGATACCTATTCAGATTTAATTTTAAAATCGATTAAGTTTTTTTTAAATTACTCACAATTGGCTTGTCCAAAATTGTTCAAATTTGACATTTGTGTTTACCAAACGTAGACCTTTACAAAGTCTTACGACTTCGCTATAAAATCAATAGGGGAACCAATATCTGGACAGTGCAAAATTTGCATAGGATTTCCTGTTTCCAACGACGATGCACCACCCGGTATTCTGCATTCATACATACACTGCATTCCACCTTGAATCACTCTGTTCTATCTTTCTGGCGTTAAATGCAAACTATCTGTTCCTATTTTTTCTGATTAATTCCACTTCTTTGATGATACAGCTTCTAGGTCATATATCAGGCTAAGAATCTCTTAAATTGTAGATTAGAGACAGTCTTTGAGTATTTATCAACATCTATAACTAAAGCGTATGGATCTTTGTTTAATAATTTTTTAGTAAGTGATAGCAGCACTATTTTCAGAACTGTTAAAGATACTTGGAAATTGAAAGTGACAAATATTTTCAAAAGTTAGTAAAGTATATAAAGTAGATTTCCATTTAAATTTAAATGTTATTAACACGGTCTTAGGAGTAGTAAATTATCACAAACCAAATAAATAAATCTTAAACACATTAAAGTAAATTCTTCCGACGGACAGTGGAAAACTTGAGACTTTGACACCAATACATCTTTGAGAATAGGGTGAAGGAGATCCACACAATCCGTTTAGGCCGAAAAGCGATAGAAACCAAGCAACACACAATTCAAATGGATGCGTCTAGACGCGCTGGAAATGTATATGAAACGATTTTTATAGCCGGAAAATAGCCAAGCCAGAAAATAGCGGGATTTAAGTTAATATCTGTGCAATCCGCTTTATGGTCCATTAGTTATAGGAAATTTGTCATTGGTAGAATAATGGAAGTCAAGGGTTTTTTGTTTTGAAAGCGAAAGACGACATATTAAAACTTGTAAACTTAACTTATGGTAATATTGTCAATTTGATATTAACTTATTCCGGAGTTAGGTTAGTTTTAGTTATTTAATAAATGTTTGTGTTTTAGTTGAATTTTTCGAAAATTTTTCTTAAAATCGAAGATTAGTTACATTTTTGTACTGTATTTGACTAAGAGTGGGTTCCATGGGACCCGTCACTGCGCTGTTGTGGATCAGTTTCTGCAAGCTCTTTAATATAAAAAGAGCGTTAAAGTTCACCCTCAAGACCCAGCCTTTTAACATAGGCCGTTTTGTCCGAGGGTGATATGTCTCCTAGGTCTGATAGGTCTAGCATGGGTTTGCCAAACATCTCAAACCTGGTCCTGCCCCCAGCGGGGCAGGTACACATAACGTGCTTCATTGTTTCGTCATCCTCCATACAGAGTCGGCATTCGGCGTCTTCCACCAGACCCATCCTCAAAGATTAGTGACATACTTACTATGTTTTTTTTCGTGAAAAATATATCTTTATTTTATTATAAGATTATCTTGAAATAATCAGTGGTTTAAATTGATAGTCGTTTGAATAAGTCGGTTTGGAAACTCATTTACCCTTTTAATTGTAAAATCACAATTGATTTTATTTTAGATGGGTGTTGTGATTTGTCGTTGATGCCATTCGTCAATGTAATTCGTCCAAGCAGTTTGTAGATGCGATTTGGAGGGCTAATCACCACGATCCTACAGATTTATTAAGGGGGCCCGCTTTCTTGAGTTATAACGTGTTATTACTCATCGTACAGTCTAAGGGCTTTGATAAAAGCCAGTATCTAAGAAAGCTTCACAGAGGCTAGTTTTCCATCTCCGATATCAGTCGTACCGAAGTTTATGGCACGAATGGTTGTCGTCTCGGCGCATTCAGTGATGAGGTGTTTTGGTGTTTCCCCATTTCCCTACAGAATCCGTATTGGCCGTTGTTGGTGGTGGCTTCAATCTACTAAGATGTTCGTTGAGAAGGCAGTGTCCTGTTGAAAACCCCATGATATTCCGAAGATTGTTCTTACTTAATTCAAGTTCAGTCATAAGTTCTGAGAAATGTCTTCGAGTGTCTTAGATCGTTGGAAGATGCCCATCCAGGTTACGGATGGAGTCTTCCAGGTTCTTGAGTTCTGCTTTAAGTTGCTTTCCACTTGGGAAGCAGAACTGTTCTGGTCGAGTTAGTGTTTGGTTCTTTTTTAGCTAGATCGTTTGTTTTTTCATTGCCTTCTATCCCTTGGGTGTTTAGTAAGACGATTTTAAACCGATATTTCACTAAACCGCCGCATAACACATTGCATCGACTAAACGCTTTTGCGAACCACATCAGCGCCATGGTATGTATAGTATTTACCGTCTAATAAGTGTTTATAGGCAGATTTAGCCTAATATGATAATATGTTAACTGTACGTAAACTAAACAGGGCTAACGGTTAGTAGTTAATTTTTTAGAACTTTCTGTATTAGTACTATGTTGTACTTGCATACAATAGAGTCTCTTTTTTTGATTGACAGAATCTGCTCATGGCTTCGTCCATTAATCCAATCGGCCTTAGACATCTATTGAACTTTCAGTGTCCTGTTAGTAGACCCACTATAGTTTTGAGTTAACTGTATATCTATGCGGCTCTTGTACTGATCACTAACGTTAACGTATCTATTAGAAATAAGGTACATATTATTATATCGATTAGAAATAAGAAAGTTACGTTCAACTTCCGTAACTTCTAGAAGTTTTCCCATAATGAGAATATCTTTATTACTTTTTTATGTTTAAAAGATATTAAAACATATTATATATTATACGAATATTTTATTTGTTAAAGCATATAACAATTTTATTTGTATAATTTACATTATTAAAATACACTAAACATTTTTACGCTTCTCGAATTACATCTAGTTCATACTAAAATAAAACTTTATATGTAACGGTAAATATTTTATATTGCTTTATATAAAATTTCGAGCATACAATATTCTGGAATTATTAATTATTTATACGCGCATTTTAATTAGTGCCATCGACATGAGTTCAACATTATTACGCTGTGCAAATGCAAAAGTTAAAATTAAATCAATAATTTTTACGGGCGTTTGACATTTATTAAAATTAGCACTTGGATTATAATTTGCAATAGGTACATGAATATTTTACTAGGAAAATTCAATACTATCTGCAATCAGTTACTTTGAAGTATTTTAAGTTTTTATATCGTCCCGTTAGTTATTTGGGCTTTGTTTTCAGTAAATTCCTAGTTTTTATACATGTTATTAGACATAATTAGATTATTATGTGGAATTATAGTAAAACATTACATACCGGGTGACAAGGTGGTTATAGACTATATGGTATATTTTTAATAATTTAACATATTTGAAACTTCAAATATAGTGCATCAAAAGTCACATTTTCCATTAAAAGCCAATTAAATTTTAACCGAAAGTTTTAAGAACCTTTCTTTAGTACTTATTTTTCTATCTTAGGATTTTTTTATTTTAAAATATTTCAATTTTGTATAAAAATCGGTGACTGGTTTTATAAGTTTTAATTGAATGATAATAATATAGTTTTAATTATGTCGAGGATCAAAAATTATATTTTATTTTTTTTAAATGTATTCTACTTAAGCAATCCTTGACTCAACTCTATATTTCCCATATTTCTCCCCAAAGTATTTTAGTTAATGAAATGTTGTTGTAAGTTAGTTTGGTTTTTCCTTCTTTTCTTGGTCATTACATAATATTTTGGGAATGTTGTATATGTGTAAAGTGGTTAATGGAATATTTCCTGTAAATATACAAAATTATCTATGGTGTTTATTAGGGAATTTCGTTGTCCAAAAGCAGCCCTGAAATAACGCATAATCTGCTAATGACATGAGGTAAATTATTTGCATTTTTAAATACATGTTCCGATATAAGAATATTCGGTAGACAATTGTCACTAATCTCACTATAGACAGGCTATAAAACCCTATGATTGAAAAAAAGGCGTCCAGTTGGCTTGAAAATAATGATGGATGACATTCGCCATGTAATTTTAGGTATAAAATGACAGAAGCGTCTAGGTACACCCTAACAATACATGCCGGAAAGCTTTGCGCTTGTGCAATGCGTGCGAATGGCATTAGCTATAACCTTACTACATTGGTAAGGCGGCTGTTTCGGGACCGAAGGGTCCCAGGTTCGATCCCCACAAACTTTTTTATATATTTTTACAACTGTTTTTATTTTCTTAGCTGTCGGTAATAGCAATCAAAATACCGTAGGCGTGTTTTGATTGCGTTGGTTAATCTCTCTCGGGTTAATTATTTTTATTTAGATTGCACGCGAAATACCCGACCCAAAACCGAGAATATACTTGCGCAAAACTTTGCGGAATTTATTGTTGGGGAATACGTAGACGCTTGTTAAAACGACATCTTTGTTTCATAGCCATCGCCGACGCAGTTTTTTTTGCGATTTATTTTTTTCTATCATATTGTAGTGCATTGTTTTATTAAGAGTAAAAATGATACTTCTTGTGGCGAGGATGTACGTTTGATGGACGAGCGTTAGCGAGTTCAACGTTAAAGACGAGGCACAAAAAGTACATTTTTACGCCGAACAGATTTTTTTTTAAACGTCACAAATAAGTTTTTGAACAAATGCAAACGTCGCAAATATAAAAGGTTATACCTTGTAAGTAATTATTATATATCGAGCAACAATGGGTACACTAGTTGAATAGACACTTAGTATCAGTTTAATAATATATTTTTGTACTTTTGTGTTTAGACCTAAAAGTTGTGCTTAGGCATAATAGCTTTATTTTTATGCCTAGGCGTTAAAAATGACCTTGTCATATTGTCAATTACGTCGCTAAAATTAATACATTTGTGTCGTTTGAAAAAAAAAATACATATTTGATTAGGTAAGGAAAATAATATTTTACAATAATAATTCCGGTAATTTTTTTATCATACTAGGCCTGTAATTTTTTTACTAGAATCACAGAATATCTAGCTACGCAACAGAAGCCTCGTTACATGTATAAAACTGTAGGTAGCAAAAGGAGACAGGCTTTAAAAGTCTGTCTCCAAATCAGATATTTTGATGTGGTAGTTTCGCTACTACATAATAGAGGGCAATAAATTTAAAAGAAAACAGTTTTCTACAAACAAAATTTAAAAGAATTTTGTGCAGTGTTGCCATTGTGTAATTCATATCGTAATACTTCCTGATAAAGCCTACCTTCAAATTTGCTACATCATTTAAACATATTAAAATAGATCTTATGAGCTAAATTACAATCACTTTATAAAGCCTACCTTCAAATTTGCTACATCATTTAAACATATTAAAATAGATCTTATGAGCTAAATTACAATCACTTCCTGACGTTTGATTGTATAATTGAATCCTGAATTTTCATTGTAATTCGGCGACAATATAATAAGTATTGTTCTACTATTATGATACCACTTCCTGACGGTCGATTGTGTTCATACCAAGTTCATATTGTATAATCGGGAAAAAACGGTTAGCAATAGCTATGAAATGAATATCACTATCATTTTATATGGGAAATGTCAGCGATCGTTCTTTTCCAGCCAACTGGACGCCGTTTTTTTCAGAAGCATATCAAGTGATACCATAATATACTACTATATTACGATACATGGCGTTCGATTGGGCTTAAACTTGGTATACTATATCTTCAGTGACATTGTAATACCATGGTACCATGGAGCATATAAAGTGGTACCTTCTATAGTACCATATTTGATGACATAGCAATATTAGGTACATATCGGCAATAGGGATTAAACTTGGTATACTACGTATTTTCGGTGATATTGTAATATGATGGTACTATGATGCATATCATCTGGTACCATAATATAGTACCATATTATGTACATGGCGTTCGATTGGGCTTAAATATGGGATACAACGTATCTTGGGTGATATTGTAATATTATGGTACCATGGAGCATAATAAGAGGTACCATAAGATAGTACCATATTACGATACCATTTCCTGGCGTTCGATTGGACTTAAACTTGTTATACTACGTATCTTCGGTTACATTGTAATATGATGGTACTATGATGCATATAAAGTGGTACCTGAATATAGTACCATATTTCAATACCATTTCCTGGCGTTCGATTGAGCTCGTATTTGATATATACTTGCGTATTTTTGATGACATTGCATTATTATGGTACCATGAAGCATATCAACTGGTACCATAATATAGTACTATATTACGTACATGGCGTTCGATTGGGCTTAAACTTGGGATACTACGTATTTTCGGTGACATTTTAATATGATGGTACTATGATGCATATAAAGTGGTACCTTAATATAGTACCATATTACGATACCATTTCCTGGCGTTCGATTGGGCTCAAACTTGGTATACTACGTATCTTCGGTTACATTGTAATATGATTGAACTATGATGTGTTGAACTGTGTCACTTTTTAAAATCTACCTAGGTCTATATAAATAACGTGGCAAACGGAAGAAATTTGTTATTATAGTATTTTTTAGTCAGTCAACATTTTTTGTATTGCATTTTAATAAATTATTTCCATTATTATTAAACTTATATTTCATTACTAACGTTCCAGCATTAATAAATATCACTATCAATCGCCCTGTATATTATTAATTTTAAAGGTAATTAAAGGTATTTTCTTAGTTAACATTATAAGGTATAATGTATATTAAAAATGTATATGTTTTGTAATAATATACTTAAAACTATTTTAATAGCCAAAGGAATAATTAATATAAGTGTATTTGACAAGAAAAGAAGAATAGAAAGAAACACATACTGCATTATACACAATAAAAGAATGGGATGCCAATTCACGTCTTTTGAATCTGGCAACTGTGCATATTTAGCCGAGCTATAAGGCCGTCGACGAGCCGTCGATCCAAAACCGAAAGTTCAAAATTTCTAATTATATTCTGATTATGATATTGTCGCGCCATCTAGTATTCTATTTGTGCAATTTTAGCTCTTTCATTTCGAGTATTTTTCTGTTGCGTAGCTAGATATTCTGTGCTAGAATGAAACTCTAAAATTTTAATTTTTCTCAAGATTTCTATTTATCCATAAATAAAACTCGGTATTTTAAAGCAATCTATTCTAACACTCATGCAAAAAGAAAAAAAATATTTACATATTTTATCTGCTTTTTAAAATAAGTAAACTGACTGTTAAGTGGCTCGACTTTGACGTAGCATTCTGCACCAAAGTCACATTTTATGTCAGTACACAAGTGCATTAAAACTACTGTTATTTAAAAATATAGGTTTTGTTAAACATTATGAAATAAAACATTGTACGCCATTCATCCACAATTAACTTTTATAGTATTCGTTTTAAAATTCTTCATTAAAAATTTTATTTATAAAAGGGATTTACCGAACCTATAACGTAAATATCTATTCTTTTAATTGTAAATAATTTTATATTTAATTTATATTAAATTAAATATAAACCAACATTAACCTATGAAACTATTTTCTAATGTTTTATTTTCTTTTTTAGGTAAGGAGACATAATCTCTAGACAAATCAACTTATACTGGTATGTAAAACAAGCTATATTACTTATTTTCTAAAAATCTCTTTTATAGTAGAAATTCAGGTATAGAAGTAAAAAAATATCTAATTCACACTAGAAACTTTTTAAAATGCATATTTTTTAAAATGCGCAGATAAAAATATTTTCTTGGATCAATACTATTTTCTTGTCACAAGGCTATTTGGCATTCATATATATCGATATTTTGGTTTAAGAAACTATTTTTTTAACATAAATAGATAGCCCTTACTTTAAACACGTACTTTTAAATGGATGATAAACATTTTGTTCCAAATACATATGGAGTATGGAGTTTCATACTCTTGAATTCAAGAGACTATTTCAGTCCGTGTAGAATTGCATCTTTTTTCATTTTAAAAGAATGTTTTTGTAATAGGTAAGGTCCGACCGAGATCTCGGTCTCGGTTACAGTCGGCGAAAAATTAGGCCGAGATCTCGGTCTCGTTCTCGCCAAAAAAGGTCGAGATTGTCGCCGACACTGCTCACGACCGCCAAATTAGCTCGATGCGTGGATGAATGAAATACTTGTCTGAAGTCGAAAAAAAAAGAAAGGATCATAATATCTGATCCATATATGATCTGATCAAATCACGAAGGGGATTTTCCGAAGGGGGCGGCTGAAGAATCGCCTTCGTATTTCGATGCGTAAACAATGAACGAAATGTTAGATGTTAGTGTCTTATTAATTTAAATAATAAAGTTTTATAAATTTAACAGAGTTGTGCTTTTATATGAATATGAGTTACTCGTATATCCTATATATACAGGGTGGTCCGAACTGTATTCCGAAAACTTCGGCAGTATATTCTGCAGATAAAAATAAGTAAAAGAGTTCTTATAAATGTATGTCCTAAAATGCTTAGTTTCGGAGATACAGGGTGTAGAAGTTTCATTTTTATTTCGATTTTTTCCAAAGAATTTTTGAAGTAACGTCAATATTTGGATGAAAATTGGTGTCTGGGAGTTTTTTTGACATGAGAAATTTGATTTTCATAACAATATGACTCCTACTAGTAGAGGGCGCCACCTACATATTTTTTAACTGGTATGAAGAGTAATAACTTTTCGCCCGTACCTGTATAAAACTACCGAGTAAAAAAATATACATTTACGACTTTTTTTACGTGAAAAAGGTCTCTTAGTAAAAACCTCTACGAGTAATGGTTTTCGAGATATTTGGAATAGAAATTATCAATACCTGTCATCATTGACATAAATTAAACATGTTAACTAAATATGTAGTTATTAGACTCAAATCATAAATTTGAAATGCTTTTGTGCCAGATGTTCAACAGAAACTGTTTTATCATCATTTTTTGCAAAAAAATGTATGATTAGTTTAAAAAAGTCAAAATTTTCCAAATTTATTATTTCAGTGAAGTAACTATCTACTCAACGTGTTTATTTTTCGTCAATAATGACATGTATTTACTATTTCCATTCTAAATATCTTAAGAACAGTTGCTCGTAGCGATTTTTACAAAGAGATATTTTTTACTTATAAAATCACAGAGATGTATATTTTTTCACTCGTTAGTTTTATACAGGTACGGACAAAAAGTTATTACGCTTCAAAACAGTTAAAACACACGTAGGTGGCGCCATCTACTAGTAGGAGTCATATTGACATCAAAATCAAATTTTTCATGCCAAAAAAACCCCGGCCACCAATTTTCATCCAAATATTGACGTTATTTCAGAAATTATTTAGAAAAAATCGAAATAAAAATGAAACTTCTACACCCTGTATAATCTCTGAAACTAAAGATTTTAGGACATATATTTATAAGAACTTTTTTACTTATTTTTATCTGCAGAATATGCTGCCGAAGTTTCCGGAATACAGTTCGGACCACCCTGTATACAGGGTGATTCCTGTAAGTCGGTCATGCTTTCGAGGAATGATGGGGGCCGTCAAAATATTAATTTTGATATAGCACACTATGGGTCGGAAATGCCTCTTACGCAAGATACAGGGTATTAAAGTTTTTGAAAAATTAAAGATATTCTTTAATAGTTTTTCAATAGTTGAAGATATCGTTATAAAATTTTATTGTAGGAGTCTCCCTAACAGATACTTTAAATGAAAAAAGAACAGGTTTTAGTTTCAACCAGTGGCGTAGATGTGATACGCATCGGGTAATTAAAAAAAATAGTACGCCACTGATGCAGATAAAAATTTTAGAGTTTTTTTTATTTACTCGGCTTATTTCCGAGAAAAAATATCTCTTGCAACTTTCTTCTATATAACACCACTTTATCACAATTTAAAAATAAATAGGTATTTTTTTAATGAGAACCTTAAATATGCGAATTATTATAACTACCTTAAAACTAAGAATTTTATTATTAACAAAAAAGAAATTTCTAGTTTAAAAGACTTTTTTTATTTAGGCCTACTTAAGTTCACATGTAAGTGATGAAGGGAGTAACGATGCGTATGTGTTTCTGCGCTTGAGTTACATTAATTCGCTGTATTTAAAAGGTACTCATTAATAAATTTATTTATTTTTAAATTGTGACAAATTGGTGTTAGACATTTTTTCTTGGAAATAAACCTAGTAAATAAAAAATCTCTGAAATCTTTATGTTCATCAGTGGCGTACTATTTTTTTTAATTACCGCCTTTATATCGGCGCCACTGGTTGAAACTAAAACCTCTTCTTTTTACATTTAAAGTGTCTCTCTTAGGTATCTATAATAAAATTTTATAACGATACCTTCAACTGTTAAAAAAACTATTAAAGAATATCTTTAATTTTTCAAAAACTTTAACACTCTGTATCTTGCGTAAGTGTGCGAACACAGTGCAAGCAGGTTTGCCGCTTACCGGTAGTCGGCGTCAATCTGGGTACCTATTCTTGACATCGTTCGCAACTTTGCGTATACGCATCACGTGTATTGTTATAAACAGGGTATCCCAGAAATAAGTGCAAGTATTTTAAAGGGTGGTAGATCTCGATTAGAGGTGGGAATTCTAGTTCCTTGGGAGGAACTAGTTCCTTAGTTCTAATTCCTCCAGAGGAATAGTTCCTTGAACTAGGTCCTTAGTTCACAATAGTTCCCGACTAACATTGACATCCCCGTTGCTTGCTAATGGATTCGTTTTCAGTCAGAACTATTCACCCCCCAGTTTACGATTCAAAATTATACAGATCATTATAATTTTTATAATGTACGAAATATAAGAAGACGTGTAATTGCATATGTTAAAAACATATAGGTAAGTTTTATAGTAGATAAAAAAATGAAAGAAACTCAAATCAGAGTTTAAAAACTATATCACAAATCAATTGGAGGAGATAATACGAAAAATTTACGAAAAAATGTATTTTTCCTCACTTCAAGCTTTTTGTTTTTGTCTAAAAATTCAGAATATCTACTTCGTTTTATAAGATATTTCTTAGTTTTAGGGACCTAAAGTGAAACATTCCCATAAAATATTTAAAAAACACAGTAAAAATCAAAAACAATATCCACCACAATTTCCTGTGGTAATTACGCCGCGCCGGCTGTGGCAATAGACAAGGCCGAATCCATCGTCGTCGCCTTGTATTATATCGAGGATCTGCCGACTTAATAGATTCCCGTGAACTAGTCTTTTAATAGTTCCTCTATGTCCGGATCCGATAACATACGGTTGGCTCTCCCCACTCCTGCCTACCATCGGGCTACGCGCGCTAGCCGATCTGTCGCCGTCGCATATTATTCTATATCGGTCACAGTCTCGATCCCGGAACAGGTCCTGAGAAACTAGTTCTTTGAGAAACCAGGAACTAGTTCCTTTCATTCCGGGGTCGGAATAGTTCATTGGAACTAGTTCGTTCACGAACTACACACCTCTAATCTCAATAAAAGAAACATATTTTCTCTTTATCGTTTTTGGTTTGGTCCAAAATAACTTTGAGTTATATAAACAATTTGCAAAAAAAGCACTACAAACAATTCCACTATTTTATAATTTTAGAAATATTCAGAATACACTCAAGATAATTCATACTTATAATTGAAATATATTATTTATTTGATAGTCAACTTACGATTTAAGAAAAGCTAATAAACGTGCTTACATTTAGTATTTATAGATTTGTATTCAGTTAAGATAAAAAATGAAAATAAAAAAATATCACTTTTGGCCAGGTTTATAGACCAAATACCCTATGTGCGGCCCCGGCGCAGCGGGCGCGGACTTTCAATATGGTTAGGTTAGGTTAGGTTAGTTAATCAGGTAAATTTCCTCTTAATTAGCTACTTCCGAACCCTGCTCGCATCTCCGAAAAAGCCATATAACAATACACGTGATGCATATACGCAAAGTTAGGGTACGAACATAGTGGAGGCAGGTTTCTGCTTTCCGGCAGCCAGCGCCGTCTCTGGGGACCTATTCTTGACCACTCGCATCTTCAAATATCGCTCGCATCTCGCATCTCCTAAAAAGCCATATAACAATACACAGATGCGTAACTTTGCGTATATGCATCACATGTATTGTATATGGTATTTCGGAGATGCGAGAAGGATTCGGAAGTAGATAATTAAGAGGAAATTTACCTGATTAACTAACCTAACCTAACCAAACTATATTCAAACGCCGCGCCCGCCTCGCCGGGGGTCGCACATAGGTGTATTTGGTATATAAACCTGGCCAAAAGTGATATTTTTTATTTTCATTTTTTATCTTAACTGAATACAAATCTATAAATACTAAATGTAAGCACGTTTAGTAGTTATTAGCTTTTTTAAGTCGTTAGTTGACTATCAATTAAATAATATATTTCAGTTAAAAGTATGAATTATCTTGAGTGTATTCTGAATATTTCTAAGATTATAAAAATAGTGGAATTGTTTGTAGTGCTTTTTTTGCAAATTGTTCATAATAACTGTCATGATGGATACAGAGCCAGCTTTGTTTGTTTGCTCTGTTCTGTTTTATGCCATATTTTTATTTTGAAACGTTTCCTTCTATTCTATTTTTTTTTATAATGTTTTATATTTAAAAAATCAGTGGCATTTTTATAAGGTGTAAGACTATTCGGCAATATTCCGCATGGAAATTAGTATCCGTTCAATGCTTAAAGTCTCCAGCATTGGAATATGCACAAAAATCTTGTCAATATTTGCCACTGCCAAAAAAAACATTGATTTAAATAGATTCTTCCTTGGAAACTGGTAGAGGAAAAAATATTGTGTAGGAAAAACAAAATGAGGTTCCATATTAGCACCCTCTCCTCTAATAATTAATATTACTAGCAAAAAAGCAAAAAAATCATAAAACATAATTTTGGCCAACTTTCAGTTCTTAATACCCTCTGTGCGCCGTCGGCGCCTGCAAAAGCAGAAATAAATAAATTTTCGTTCCGGTAAAAGCGAGAACGCCGATGAATGCTGGTTGACGGTGCCTGCCTGCTTTCACTGTGAACTAGCCGATTTGATAACACGCTTTAATTTTTCAAGGTTATAAGCGCGAGGCGGCGCGGCGCGGCGCTACTATGTAACCATATACAGGGTGTCCCAGAAATAAGTGCAAGTATTTTAACTTAACTGGTAGTATAGTTCAACCCCAGAAACACGCCTATGAGGTTTTTTCTAAATAATTTTTTTTTCAAAATTCGGAATTTTTTGAAAATATTTTTGGAATTTTTTTGCAATTTTTTTTAGTTTTTATTTAAAAAAAATAATTTCTTGATAATATGGCAACATAGGTAGTAGATTAAATTTACAAGAAAGAAAATCCAGAAAAGATCCAGTGGTTCTCAAACAAATCTCGAAGTATTGGAAAGAATGTGTGGACCAAGAACTATCGACTACAATAAAACGACGGAAAGCTGCATATTTTGGTCATATTTTTTGAAATAACAAATATAGTTTCCTACAGCTGATCGTTGAGGGAAAGATTGAAGGACGACGAGGCCTCGGGCGTAAACGTTTTTTCTGGTTGCGGAATTTGCGCCAGTGGTTTAATATAGGAGAGGGCAGTGCAATTATCCGTTTGGCTCAAGACAGGGAGGAATTCCAATTGATGGTCGCCAACCTCCGATGAGGAGAAGGCACATGAAGAAGAAGGTTCTCAAAATTTTAGCAAAAAATAATTTTTTTTGGAAATTTTCAAAGTAAAATAACTCCATTATTTTGGACTTATTTGAAAAACGATAAAGAGAAAATATGTTTCTTTTATCGAGATCTACCAGCCTTTAAAATACTTGCACTTATTTCTGGGATACCCTGTTTATAACAATACACGTGATGCGTATACGCAAAGTTGCGAACGATGTCAAGAATAGGTGCCCAGATTGACGCTGACTACCAGTAAGCGGCAAACCTGCTTGCACTGTGTTCGCACACTTACGCATCACGTGTATTGTTATATGGCTTTTTCGGAGATGCGAGATGTGAGCCATATTTGAAGATGCGAGTGATCAAGAATAGGTGCCCAGAGACGGCGCTGGCTGCCGGAAAGCAGAAACCTGCCTCCACTATGTTCGTACCCTAAGAGGCATTTCCGACCCATAGTGTGCTATATCAAAATTAATTTTTCGACGTTCCCTATCATTCCCCGAAAGCATGACCTCCTTACAGGAATCACCCTGTATATAGTTAAAATTTTTGTGTGTAATTATTCACCTCCATATAGAGTTCTGAAACCAGCAGCTTATAAATTTCTAGTCTGCACCACCAACAAGCGTCTGTCTCTAGCAAACACCTATTTAGAAAGAATATGATGAAACACTGCATAATTTGAAAGGATACAATGCTGAAAAAATGCTTTTTTAGCCTATAACTAAAAAAAGTAATTTTATAGTATTAAATCCCAATAAAACCGTTTCTGCATGAAAATAACGTTCTTATTACATTATTATCAGATGTTTTTTCATATAATAAACTATTCAATAAATAGGGCATCGTGTATCGGTCTCGTTCTCGGCCGCGAAATCCTTTTTCTTTCGGTCTCGGTCTTGCTCTCGGTCTCGGCCGAGACTAAAAATCCAGGTTCGGTGGGACCTTAGTAATGGGTTTATAAACTTTTTCGTTAAATCAATGCTGAAGTCTTCAAATAGCTTGGTAGTATTTTACATCCTTCTACCTAATAAACCGAATGCTCGAGTAACCTAATTAGAGTCGACATTTTTACTGCTAAGCGGTTTTTAAACATTTTAAAGTTTTCCGAGATCGATAGTTTAAATCGGATCGATTGTCATAACTAGTTGAAAAGTAAACCATACGTAGATGGAATTGTAAAGAAGACCGTCCAGAGGGACGCTAGAGATTCCTGATCCGGTTATGTGTGAATCCGCAATCGCTTTGAAACCATTTGAATAGATATCTAAATTGAAACTTTATAACTTAACGGTGACGTTTTTGATTCGAATTCCCAATTCTCCGTCAAGATCCCAATGGGCTCATAAACGTTGTGGTTCGATGTACTATCTGCTGTCGTGGCGATTTAGGAATAGAATATTAAGTAGAACGGGTGAAAATAGAAGATTTTTTGGACTTAAATGTTGTAATTGGTGAAAATAGAATAATATTTTGATATAATATTCGTTGGAATCGGATAGATTATCTGAATCAGAAAAAAGAAAAATCGTCGGGTAATTATCTCGAAATTTCGAAAATTCTGGAAAACTTGAAAGCTGTTTTTTTCATTTTGTTTTAATTAACCCAAGACATAATTTACGATTCGAACAATGGATTTGCGTATTTATTTGTCATTATCTATATTTCTAGAAACGTTAACCTGTAAAACGACTTCATCAATATACCAACATGGAATTAGACTCGAGACAAATTTTTACTGATAAGTCGTTCTCCAAACATTTTAAAGCTTTCCGATATAGATAGTTTAAATCGGTTTGATGTCTAGTAGAAAAGTAATCGAAACGTCTTGCTTGTCGAAGTCGAGACCGTCCAACAGGACTCTAGTGATTCCTTATCCGGTTTTGTGTGATTCTACAGTGGTTGTCACAAAATTATTTGAATGAAAGTTCGTCACGTCCTGAAGAAGTTTTCTAAATTGAAACTTTATAACGTAACGGCGACGTTTCCCATTCGAATTCTCAATTCCCTACCAAAGTCTCAATGGGCTAATAAGCATGGCACTGCGTACTGCCTGATTGTCGTGTGGATTTAGGAACTAGAACGAGTGAAAATGGAAGGTTTTGTGGGTTTAAATGTTGTAATCGGTGAAAATATAAAAATGTTTCGATATCATATTCGTTAGAATCGGATAGAACACTCGTTGAGAACGGATAGAATAATTTAGGCAATTTTTATAATTAAAATTATTGTCTGAATCAGAAAAAAGAAAAATCGTCGGGCAATTATCTCGAAATTTCGAAAATTCTGGAAAACTCGAATGCTGTTTTTCTTTTTCAGTTTATTTTAATTAACCAAAGACATAATTTGCGATTCGAATAATGGATTTGCGTATTTATTTATCATTATCTATATTTCTAGAAACGTTTTCAGAAAAAGAATGACGCTAAATTTAGAATTGCATTAATCATATTTCGGAAGAAAGGTCCTTACCAATAAAACGATTTCATCATTATAATAAAATGGAATTAGACTCGAGACAAATTGTTACTGCTAAGCCATTCGCCAAACATTTTTGAGCTTCCCGATATCGGTAGTTTAGACCGGTTTGATGTTCAATTCCCTGGTACTAGTAGAAAAGTAATCGAAACGTCTTTCGTATCGCAGTCGAGACCGTCCTATCGGACACTAGCAATTCCTTATCCGGTTTTGTGTGATTCTGCAGTGGCTTTCACAACATTATTTGAATAAATGTCCGTCACGTTCTGAAGAAGTTTTTTAAATTGAAACCTTATAACGTAACGGCGACGTTTCCCATTCGAATTCCCAATTCCCTGCCAATGTCTCAGTGGACTCATAAGCATTATGCGTACTGTTATCGTGTCGATTTAAAAATAGAGTATTAAGTAGAAAGGGTGAAAATAGCAGATTTTGTTGACTTAAATGTTGTAATCCGTAAAAATAGAAAGATGTTTCGATATAATATTCGTTAAAATAGGATAGAACAATCATTTAAAACATATGGAACAATTTATAGCAATAAAAAAATTAAAAGAAGCGATAAAGAAAAATTAAATAATCACGGAATTTTCGAAAATACGGGAAAAATTCAAAGTAGTTGTTCTTTTAACGAATGCATGACATAATTTAAGATTCAGACGATGGATATGCTTATTTTTTTAACGACTTTTCTTTCTGCTTATCCGTTCGTTAAACATTTTAAAGCTTTCCGAGATCGATAGTTTAAATCGGATCGCTTGCGATAACTAGTTGAAAAGTAAACCAAATGTAACTGAGATCGTAACTGAGACCGTCCAGAGGGACACTAGAATCCCTTATTATGTGTGAATACACAGTCGCTTTGAAATCATTTGAATAGAACTTTAAATTGAAACTTTATAACTTAACCGGCGACATTTTCCATTGAATTTGCAATTCTCCGTCAAGGTCTCAATGGGCTCATAAACGTTGTGGTTCGATGTACTATTTGTTGTCGTGGCGATTTAGGAATAGAATATCAAGTAGAAGAATATAAAATAGAAGATTTTGTGGACTCAAATGTTTTAATTGGCGAAAAAAAATGTTTTGATATAATATTCGTTAGAATCGGATGGAACATTCGTTGAGAATGGATAGAATAATTTAGGCAATTTGTATTGAAAAATTATCAGAATCAAAGTTAAAAGAGTCGATATATTTAATTCCAATTTAAAAGAAGGTCTTAGAATTTGGAAAGATCTGGGAAACTTGAGAGCTTTCAGTATTTTTAATTTATTTTAATTAACCAATGACCTATTATGACCTATGATTCGAATAATTGACTTGCGTATTTATTTGTCATTATCCACAATTCTAGAAACGTTTGCAGAAAAAGAATGACGCTGAATTTAGATATGCATTAATCATATTTCGGAAGAAAAAAATTATTTTATATTCTTATACCAATAAAACGACTTCATCAATATAATAAAATGGAATTAGACTCGAGACAAATTTTTACGGATAAGTCATTCTCCAAACATTTTAAAGCTTTCCGATATCGATAGTTTAAACCGGTTTGATGTCTAGTAGAAAAGTGATGGATACGTCTTTCGTGTCGAAATCGAGACCGTCCAGCAGGACACTACTGATTCCTTATCCGGTTTTGTGTGATTCTACAGTGGTTTTCACAAAATTATTTGAATGAAACTTCGTCATGTTCTCAAGAAGTTTTCTAAATTCAAACTTTATAACGTAACGGTCACGTTTCCCATTCGCATTCCCAATTCCCTACCAAGGTCTCAGTGGGCTCATAAGCGTACTGCCGGATTGTCGTGTCGATTTAGGAAGTAGAACGAGCGAAAATAGAAAATTTTGTGGACTTAAATGTTGTAATCGGTGAAAATATAAAAAAGTTTCCATATAAATATTCGTTATAATCGGACAGAGTAATTGTTTAAAACGTATGGAAAAATTTATAGTTTAAAATGATTAACGCAATAAAAAAAAATATGTGTGCACTATGTACGCATATTAGAAGTGAAACTTCTTTTTTTTGTCTGTCTGTCCATCTGAGGACTCCATTCGGATACCTCTATCCACGTGCTTAGCTTGGTTCCAATCTACCCAAGCCCTTCAACCGTAAATAGTTAATTCTATCACCCGGCCGGATAACCCTGGCAGCTGTGGCCATTAAACCAAAATACTACTAATGCTATGTAGTATATGCTTTCTTTTTGTTATTTTGTTCATTAATTATTAAATTATACGAATATTCTCGTTGATTATTGGTTTGAAATAAATATGACAGTGTCGTCCAATGAAAATGAGAGTAATTAAATAAGTATTAATTAAGTAAGTAAATTTCGAATAATTATAATTCTGAGCTAGCAAATGAGCTAGATGCTTTACCTAGAACGTTATTCAGAAGCTACAAACCTACCGATGAAAATATCCAGGAAAATTTCCTTCTTATCACACAACTATGTGATATTGGTACACAGGTACAGTATCAAGTTTATTATAGAGATTTTCTTAGCCGCGTATGACACAGATCGTTACCCAGAGCGAGTTAAATAATTGTTCTACAAAGGGGCAGATCTACCCTGAATTAGGTAGCTGCGGCAACACTGCTGTTACTTTTCCTGACGCCAGCTCGTGTGTCGCGGCCTTGAATTTTTACTCCCAACGTGCGTGAATAAGTTTCACTTCAAAAATTAAAAGAAGCGATATATTAGATTCTAGTTAAAAGAAAAATTAGAAAAATTAGATAATTACAATTATTAGGTACAGGCTCTCGTCTACCAATTTCAAGGTGTGGGTTCGATTTCCACACCCGGCATTTCATCAGCCGACTATTTTTATTAAAATAAAAATAGTTTGGGTACCTAGGTCGACTCAGCCTTAAATGAGTACTTGGAATTCACAATCCTGAGGTAATAATAGGCGGTTGAAGCGTGGTGCTAGCCACATTACCTTCCTTGTATACCGAACGGCTCTAGCATGGCTAGCTGTACCTTGCTACTCCCAAGGCGTTAAACGCTATATACGGGAGCTATTATTATTATTAGATAATCACGAAATTTTCGAAAATACGGGAAAAATCCAAAGTGGTTGTTCTTTTACTGAATGCGTGATATAATTTAAGATTCAGACGATGGACATGCTTATTTTTTAACGACTTTAGAAATGTTTTCAGGAAAAGAATGTCGATAAATTTGTATAGTTAATTTCCATAAATTAGGTATATTCTTTTAGATAATAGTTATTTTTTATACAAGACGATAAAATGGTATTTTATCGTCGACCGAAAAGATTAATGAATTTAATAATTATTAATGAATTAATTTCGGGAGACGCTAGTGTCGCAATTTTAGTCGTCATGTATAAAACAATATTTTTTCCATAGCGAGTTACGTTTTAAAAAATATTCAGAAATTATTATTTCAAGGAATTTATTACGAGTAGAAAAAATTTGTTTTTATGTAATTTGACAAATAAATAAAGCTGTCTCTTTAGTTGTCAGTTTTGAGTTAATATTTTTTAATTCTCTTTCGTGTCGATTGCTGATTGAATTGGAGCTAGAAATGGCTCAAAAATAAATAAGTAAATTACCAACAGGCTGAGGCGACAAACGCCATATCCAAACTACTTCCATTTAAATGCCGAATAACTTATGAAAAAAAATACAAAAATTTTCAAAAATGGAAGCAATTAAAAAACGTGCGAGAAGAAGTAAAGCTTTTATCACAGCTTTTATCCTATCTTCGCTGTTAAAGTATCATTTAATCTACCCTTGGGGTTAAAGTACTATTTTATCTACTATTTTTGGTAAATATAAGGCAATTTTAACAGTTGCTATGGAAAAAATTATATTTTATACTCTTACCGATTAAAACGAATTCTGCAGTATTAGAATTACATCTGAGACAATTTTTATTTCTGCTAAGCCGTTCGTTAAACATTTTAAAGCTTTCCCAGATCAATAGTTTAAATCGGATCGATTGCGATAACTAGTTGAAAAGTAAACCAAACGTAGTTGGAATCGTAACTGAGACCGTCCAGAGGGACACTAGAGATTCCTTATCCGGTTATGTGTGAATCCACAGTCGCTTTGAAATCATTTGAATAGAACTCTAAATTGAAACTTTATAACTTAGCGGCGATGTTTCCCGTTCGAATTCCCAATCCTCCGTCAAGGTCTTAATGGTCTAATAAACGTTGTGGTTCGAAGTATCGGCGGTTATGTCAATTTAGGAATAAAATAGGAGGTAGCATGTGTAAAAATAGAAGATTTTGTGGACTTAAATGTTGTAATAAGTGAAAATAGAAAGATGTTTCGATATAATATACCTTATAATCAGATAGACCAATCGCTGAGAACGGATAGAATAATTTAGACTTTTTTTTATTATAAAATTTTTTAACGGATGTATGTCATAATTCAGGCTAATTATGCGTAATGTATTTTTAAAGTCATTTTTTTGTCAAGACCTTCGTAATATTTTCAAAATAAAACAGACGATTGGTAATGAATGTCGAAGAATATTATTAAATTGCCTAAATGATAATCTTTTCAATAAAATTCAATCAAAATCAGAAAATAATCATAAAAGTTTTTGAGCTTTCAACATCTGACTAAAATTATTTTTTGTCATTGAGTGCATTAAAATTAATACGCGTTCTTATACGTATATTCGATATTTATTCGTCATTATCGGTATGTCATTAGAATAGAAATTCACTACCGTTTTTAGTTCTAACACAAGTAACTTAGTAACAAGTGGAGTCGCACAAAACTTCCAAATTACAGCGACGTAGTTGTCGACTCGCAAGCTTGCAAATGCAGCTGCAACACCGAGGAAGTTTTTGACCGCATTAACACCGCTTTGTCATCGAATTTTTTTGTAGATGTTACAGTATACCCTTTCTTTGATATTTAGAATACATTTTAGTGCTGAAATAACATGGGTAGTAATAGTTAGGATAAAAAATGTCTCTAGCTTTGCGGCGTATTAATTCCTTGAAAAAAAAATTAAAAATGAAAAAAGTTATTTCTTGTAAAATATCACTACGCAGAATTCAAACGAAAACCAACTCCCCAGTGGTTTTTTACTCCTAAAGCAAAATTTCTTTTCCAACGGTGTATGTACATATTTAGTTAATATTTCAGGGGATTTACTCTCTCCGTTGTCATAAGCAAAAAATATACAAAGAAGAATAAAGAAAAACTATTTAAAATGTGCAACTTTGTGTACACAACAATGTGTGCTTTAAAAAGTTCGAAACTATGCATGCAGTGAACACTGATATTATAGCTGACCCATCTATTAAAACTGTTGATGTTCTGATAGACTCACATTAAGCTGAGGACAGACATGACAAAGGTTACCATTCGTTCGCATTCGCGAGAAAATCATGTTCAGGCGTGGACGTGCATTCGCGGCGAATGTACGTCACTATGAATGATTTCAGCGTGCGAACGGGTAGCAATGGTGCGAATGGCTGCAATACGAACGAATGGTAACATTCGCCGGATCTGTCATCAGCTTTACATAAACTCAAACTAGTATAAAGATTAATACCTGATGCTATATAATTACAGTTTTTTGTTTCAGTAGGTAGCCAAATACCCAGGCTTTTTACAAACAATAAATATTATAAAATTATTAACATTTTAAAAGGCTTAAAACTTTTATTGAAGAGAGCCGATGATGCATATCTTTCAGCTTTATCCCACTGTTGTTACATTGTTTTCTTTTCCTCTATTGTACTTTTGTCATTTGCCCCCAAATATTTTTTTATGTTGCTTTAAGACTTTTTTGGGTAGTTTTTTTAATTATTTTTTATTAGCGATATTTATATTTTTGAAAAATGTTCTGACTACGTCTATGGTCTAGGCGCTGGTATCATACTAATTAATAATAATAATAATAAAAATAGCTCCCGCATATAGCATTTAACGCCTTGGGAGTAGCAAGGTACAGCTTGCCATACTAGAGCCCGTTCGGTATACAAGGAAGGTAATGTGGCTAGCACTACGCTTCAAAACTACGCATTAAACATAAAAAAGGGATATTCCAGGGAGATTCCTTATCGCCACTACTCTTTTGCCTGTCACTCTTCCCGCTATCAAAACAACTTAATAATTCTAATACTGGATACCAACTCAGAAAATCTAAGGAAAAAATCAACCACATGTTATACATGGATGATCTTAAAGTTATAGGGAAAAACGATGTCGAGCTGAGAAAACAACTAAACATTGTAAAACGATTCAGTGACGATATCTCCATGGAATTCGAATTAGAAAAATGTGCTAAAGTTAGCTTCGTCAAAGGTATGTTGCAATGTAAACAGAACATCGTACTAGATGCCAACACCTCAATACAAGAACTGGAACAGAACAACGTATACAAATACCTAGGAATAGACGAACGAGACGGAATACAACACGCAGAAAGGAAAGACAAAATTAAAACAGAATATTGCAGAAGGGTCAGAGCTATCTTAAAAACGGAACTAAGTTTTAGAAACAAATGCTTGGCAGTAACCAGTTTGGCAGTACCTGTTATACAATATAGCATAGGGATAGTCAAATGGACAAAAGAGGAAGTGAAATAATTAGATACTAAAAGAAGAAAACTGATGACAATACATGGAATGTTACACCCCAGAGCGGACATAGACCGGATTTATGCTCCTCGTAATGAAGGAGGAAGAGGATTAGTGCAGATTGAATCACTCATTTACCTAACATCAGTGGGATTAGTGAACTACATATTGCTGAAGAAACAACAAAACGATAAATTTATGAAGTTGGTATATCAGCATGAAGAACAAAGGATCGAAGAAATATTGAGAAAACTGCCAGAAGAAGAAAAAGTAGGGGCAACTGACCCACTAAAAACGAAAACTGAAAGAGTAAAAGACGCAAAAAAGAAAACCAAAAGCAGAATTGTTAGGGACACTTTAAACAAATGGCAAGATAAAAGAATGCATGGACAAATACTGAGGGAATCGAGAAAGGAAC
Organism: Sitophilus oryzae; assembly: GCF_002938485.1. Taxonomy (NCBI): domain Eukaryota; kingdom Metazoa; phylum Arthropoda; class Insecta; order Coleoptera; family Curculionidae; genus Sitophilus; species Sitophilus oryzae. Next base: position 3,118,697 of record NW_022146927.1, on the reverse strand, counting down.
ATGTCGACAAAAAAATGTCGTGGAACTGGCTGAAACGCGGAGATTTGAAACCCGAAACTGAAGCCCTTATTACAGCTTGTCAAGATCAGGTATTAGCTACTATTTGTTTTAAAACAAAAATAACTAAAACACTACAAGACCCTAAATGTAGGCTATGCAGAACTGAATAAGAAACCGTCCACCATATTGTTTCCTCATGTCCTATTCTTGCCAAGAAAGAATATCTGGAAAGGCATAATGCAGTAGCGAGTCACCTGCATTGGAATATTTGTAAATACCACAACCTCCCGACAGAGGAACAATGGTACCATCATAAGCCAAAACCAGTAGAGGACTCTCAAGATGTCATCGTGTTATGGGACATCCAAGTTCAGACGGATCGAACTATTCTAGCGAACAATCCAGATATTATTATAAAAGATAAGAAAACAAACGTGTGTTTTATCATAGATGTAGCAATACCATCTGACTACAATCTCATTCAGAAAGAGGCAAAAAAAAGGATAAAGTACCGTGATCTTGAAATTGAGATACAAAGACTATGGAATATGCGAGCGAAAATCATTCCTGTAATAATTGGAGCAACTGGATTGGTATCAAAGTCCATACAGAAGATCGTAGAAGAGTTACCCGGACAACACAATCAGCACCAACTACAGAAAACAGTATTGCTCAAAACAGCTCACATTGTAAGAAAGACCATCTATTAAAAAGACAAGTTTCGCCTTAGAAGTATGGTATACTTCCGGCGAAATTTAATTAGAATATAATTGGCCGTTTTTAAATGTGATATTGTAGATAATAATAATAATAGCTCCCGTATATAGCATTTAACGCCTTGGGAGTAGCAAGGTACATCTTGCCATACTAGAGCCCGTTCGGTATACAAGGAAGGTAATGTGGCTAGCACTACGCTTCAAACGCCTATTATTACCTCAGGATTGTGAATCCCAAGTACTCGGTACTAGTACCCAAACTATTTTTATTTTAATAAAAATAGTCGGCTGATGAAATGCCGGGTGTGGGATTCGAACCCACTACCTTAAGGTTGGTAGACGAGAGCCTGTACCTCTACGCCACCGGGCACCATACTAATTAATTATGAAAAAAAAACGTATTAAAATATCAACCGAAGGGACAAAACTAGTATCGACCTATAGCACATATCAAATCAAATCAAATCAAATCATTTATTGCATGTTAATAGATACAAGTATCCTTACACAAGTCATATTTTGTAAAATGCAAAATTACAAAATAAGCACAATAATTATCTAACAGTAATTTAAAGTACACAAAAAAACAATACATACACAATGTAAATGTTTTAACCTATAACCACGCTATAACCCTTCACTGCTTTCTAAAAAATCAGTAACACTAAAATAAGCCATATCAAGAAGGTAGCTTTTAATTGTCGTTTTAAATTGATGTCTTGGTAAATTTCTGACCTTTTGAGATAATTAATTAAAGCATGCAGGAGCATAATGATGGCTGGAGTTCCAAGATCTTCCGAGGCGCAAATGAACAGGCTTTATATTCATTCTGTTTCTGGTTGCATAATTGTGTTGTTCATCGTGCGTAGTATATAGTTCTAGGTTATCCTTCACAAATAAAAGACACTGGAGGATATAGCAAAATGGAAGTGTCAGTATTCCCAGTCTTTTGTAGGCGTTTTTTGTATCTGCTTGATAACTTAAATTTGACAAAATTCTCAATGCTTTTCTTTGCAGTCCAAACAGTCTGTCAGCATGAGCTGAGTGACCCCAAACAAGTATTCCATAAGTAAGCACCGAGTGAATGAGAGCATGATAGGCAGCTACTAACACATCACTCTCCACACACTTAGCCAATTGCCGAAATGCATACATGCTTATGGAAACCTTCCCTGCCACATAGTCTACGTGACTTTCAAAACTCAGTTTTGTGTCAAATTTTATTCCCAGAAATCGGACACTGCAGAAATCTACTTTATATTTTGTTTTAAGAGAAAAAATAACTCTTTCTGTTTTAGTGTCATTCAGGCATAATCGGTTTTCCTGAAACCAGACACCAACATTTAGCAAAATCGATTCAAAATTAGTTTGAATTTCTTCAGGGGATTTCCGAGCACATAAGATAGTAGTGTCATCGGCAAACAAAATCAAATTATTCTGAAGTGTAGCCACAGGTAAATCATTAATGTAAATTAAAAACAATAAAGGTCCTAATACTGAGCCTTGCGGAACCCCATATTTTACAACACTCACATCAGAGAGCGTACCGTTGGCTAATGTTTGTTGAGATCGGTTTACAAAATAATCAGCCAATAATTTCGAACTCAAATTATTTACTCCATAATATGAAATTTTCTGTAAAAGTATGTTGTGATCCACACAATCAAGGGCCTTGGTAAGGTCACAGAAGACCGAACCAACATAGTTACCGCTCTCAAAACCCTCAATTATATCTTCCATCAAACGAATGCAAGCCATTGTTGTAGATTTTCCTTTACGAAACCCAAACTGATTCTCTATGAACAAGTTATTAGATTCAAAGTAAAGTGTTAACTGGTATTTCAATAAACATTCAAAATTTTTTGAAAGTGTGGGTATTAAAGCTATAGGTCTATAATTATTCACACTTTCAGGATCACCTTTCATCAAGTACACATAATATCAGAAGAATAATAATCGAATTCAATACGAAAACGCTTAAAAGGTGTAGTGGATTTACCTATAGTGGTTTATTTTTTATTTACCTATAAAACGTAACTTCTGGCTCTTTCTTATCACTGCGGCTTTTGCACTTGAAAGCTGAACAACTAATTACCATTGTAATAAAGTTTATACAAAGTTTACTACACACAAGCTATTAAAAATTGTCGCTTATGACCCATTCGCTACAATCAAAAAAATGTCGTCTATCATCACAAATTCTGCTGCAGACCGTACATCAGCGTTACATGTCCTTGTATTCTTTAGTCATTGATTACATTTAACATAGCCTTCGATTGATATTTTTCATTTAGTTCTCAAATCTGTCAAACCATTCAGCAAAATATAAGTTGTATTCTTTGGTAGCACTATGCATGGACGACAGACGAGTATACTTCTCATTTTGTGGTAATTCTGTTACTTTTTGCGTTTCAGTAACCAGCTGTATTATTTTCCATAATGCATTCGTTTCTTATGTCGCTGCTTTATCTCGCTATTAGTGTTTTTTTCCTGCAATCTTGCAATCTCTGGAGTATTTTTATTTCTGTCCTTTGTAATAAACGTTTCTTTTTACGTATTAGGTTTTATCTCTGCTGTGCATGTCATTAATATTTGCTTATTTTTGTAATGATCTATATTCATTGGCGTAACTACAGGGGTACCCGGGTGTGCCGGACACCCCCAGGTACTGCTGGGCACCCCCCAGAGAACTCCTGAGTTATGACTCTTGGCTACATATTAATTTTTATTTGCAAAAATGACGTTTTCTAGTTTTGTTTAGTTAATATTATTTTGTTATGTTCAAAAAATGTGTTAATTTTTATTTTTTAGAAAATTTGTAGGTATTTAAGTAATCTACGGGAACACGGTTTGATAACCAAGTCTATGAAATTTATTGATAGAGAAATTAATGTAAACGTTTTATTCAAAAAATGTGTTTTTTTTAAATTATTTTTCATTAAAAAAAAAACAAAAGCCCCAGATCATATATAAAAATATATAAAGAACCTATTTTGTAGCTGGGCTATTACTCTTCAGTAAATAATGCAAAATGTCCAGTAAAGAATGTATATCTATTGTAAAAACTATGTGCCTATATAAATTTTTGCTTTTAAAATTAGATTACAATAAAATTACAGATACTACCACACAACAGATTTAAAGTATGTAATATACATTCAAACGTCATTTCAGCGTCGCATCAGGTAAAATTAAAATTTCCATTAATTCGAACGTTTTATGAAATCCGTAAAAGTATTCGAATCTATTTTTTTTGGCCATCGTAAAATCAAATCGATGTTTCGAATTGATAACGGAAAAGTTTTAAAAACTGGATGGGAAAATGCATAAATTAATGAAAACAAGAGATTATTTTGTTTTCATTTGCGAATCCCCTAAATATAAATACAGGTAGATATAGAGGAGATAGAAAATAGAAAACATTATACAGGATTGTTCACCACATACGACACGGAGTATTGTAGCTAAACGGTTAGATTTTTGCAAAATGTAAGTTTTGGGTTCGTTGAAGGACTATTGGAGCTACAATTTAAAAATATTTTTACAAGATACAGATTGTCCCAAATAAAAAAAAAATATCAAAGTTGTATTTTTTTAAATAGAACACCCTGTATATTATTACATTTTCAGTTTCTACGATTAAAATAAAAGTAAATATGATTAAGGTTTACCGCACTTTAATCTTACCGTTTTTGAAATATTTTCAATTTTGTGAAATTGCAGTCAAAATTTTAGGGCTTCATTTCTCCAAGGGTATCAAAGTTTTTAATACTAAATATTTACTGAAGTTTATTTATTGATCAGTTATTGTGTTGCAATAATAAAAATTATACTATCTTATACAGAGTGTCTAAATTTTTATTTTAAATAATTACTAGCTTTAAATGGCAATAACTTGTTTAATTTAAATGGAACACCCTGTATATTTTATGAGAATCAGATGCACAATTTAATTGTCTATCAAATTGTATTATACCATTTTTTACCTATCTCTTCAAGTTTCCGTAGAAAATGCATTTTCTTGTAATTTAAAACTCATTTGTCAATATACCCATGGAATACAGACATTTTAGATTATTTTTAAAGATGTACCAAATTTTTAAAGAGTACAGATACTAATATTGTCGATATAGTTTGTTTATTTCATTAAGAAAAAAAAACTGTTTAAATATTTGTTAAAGAAGACCAATTAATATGATTCCAGTATTCAAACTACATTAATTGACTGTTTGCGTTGATTAATAATAATTGCTCCAAATACTAAAAAACTGAATTTTGTATGTATATTAGACAGTGTGGTAAAAAGTAACATCTTATTGCATTTTTTGACAAATGCTTATTTATAACAACAGAGACATTCATTTTTATAACTTATTATTATATTGATTTCTGATTCAAATCCACATTTATTTAGAATAATTTATTAACGAACATAATTAAGTGTGTAATTAATTAATATTTGGGCGGAAATAATGGTGGTATATTTAATTAATGGTATACTCTTTTATAAAGATTTAAATAGTTTTCTTTTTGCATACAGATGGACTAGAAATATTATCATTTTGCTAAAAACGATAATATGACTAGCCTGTACATTGTGTACATTTGTTGCTGTAAAAACAATCGAAAATGTCAATATTCCATGGGTATATTGATAAATGAGGTCTAAGTTATAAGAAAATGCATTTTATACGAAAACTTGAAGGAATAGGTAAAAAGTGGTATAATACAATTTGATAGACAATTAAATTGTGCATCTGATTCTCCTAAAATATACAGGGCGTTCTATTTAAATTAAACAAGTTATTGCCGTTTAAAACTAGAAATAATTTAAAATAAATTTTTAGACACTCTGTATAAGGTAGTATTATTTTTATTATTGCAACACAATAACTGATCAATAAATAGACTTCAGTAAATATTTAGTATTAAAAACTTTGATACCCTTGGAGAAATGAAGCCTTAAAATTTTTACTGCTATTTCACAAAATTGAAAATATTTCAAAAACGGTAAGGCTTAAGTGTAATAAACCTTAATCAAATTTACCTTTATTTTAATCATAGAAACTAAAAATGTAATAATATACAGGGTGTTCCATTTAAAAAAATACAACTTTGATATTTTTTATTTATTTGGGACACTCTCTATCTTCTAAAAATATTTTTAAATTGTAGCTCTAATAGTCCTTCAACGAACCTAAAACTTAAAATTTGTAAAAATCTAATCGTTTAGCTACAATACTCCGTGTCGTATGTGATGAACAGCCCTGTATAAATAAAATTAGCTTTAGAAACGTATTGTCTAGTTTGAGTGGTGTGGAATCGATGCTGGTTCGATGGCCGGTTAGAAGATGACCATATCGTATTTTTAATCATAATTCAATTTTTTTTGAAATGTAACGAGGGTGGCTCATTAGCATATTTGAAAAAAAATATATTTTAAGCTTAATTTGGTATCACATACTTGGTACTTCGGGTCAAATTCTCGTTAGGGTCAGTTGGGGTAATCGTAAACAGGGGCAATTGTAAACAGGTCCAATAACTTTTGAATTTGACGGGTAGAGAGTAAGTTGACTGGCTACAGGTGGTCCCCATATTTTTAATGTGTGCTGACCTGTTTTAATGAGTTTCTAGTACTATTTGTTTATGGCGCAAAAACATTTTGTTGGAGAGTTGCTTTAAAACTTGAAAAACATTTTACACCTTAGTAAAATTTCAATTTGTAAGTAAGGTAGAATAATCTATATACGTAGCAGTTTTCTTTACTGTTATATTGGTAAAATGCATGTTACAATTTCAGGTTAGCTTTTACGAGAAATGAAGTACAGAGGAGTTTATAAATGCCCCACTAAAATACGAGGCGGGGCAATTCTAAACTTAATTTTGGGGTAATAGTAAACACGTGTTTTTATTTACCCCAATATATAAAGTTGTAAGATATGGGGTTATAATCGAAATTTTTGAAACTTTATTTTTTTTTATTAGGAATACCTATAATGGTTTTTGTAGGAAGGAGGATTAATATAGTCGTTTTCCTGAAAATAGATATTTTTGAAAAACCTTAATATTTTTTGTACACTTTTAGTAAATAACAGTCCTTAAAATAAATATTTTTATCTTTTATTTCCCCCCATGGATGTATATGTAGTATAGGATGCATTATACAATTTTTTAATTTTGTCTCCATGGGAGAGATTGTAAACATTCTTAAAACACACTTATAATCCAGTTAAGAACAAACTTGTATAGTTCTTTGTTCATTATTACCCCCCCCCCCTCCATTTAAAATCTCCTACCTCTTATAGCATAGCAAATAATATGTTTACATTTACTCCAAAATATGAAAATATTTGATTTTTCTATGGGGAAAATGTAAACGACTTTTTTTGGAATGTATTGCAAATTTTTAGCTGTCCATGAAAGCACCTATTATGTAAAGTGTCTTAAAATATACCCTTTAAGAATTTTCAGTGCAAACATCAACGTTTCAAAGTTATACCTTGTTAAAATTATTTTTGTTAAAATCGTTTACCATTACCCCCAACTAACCCTATATAATTTATTCTCGTAACACTCTGGATTGAAATTTAATATACAAGAGGAAATGTCAGAAGTGTTTACATGTGACTTAAACATGTGACTTAAACTTACATTTACATATCATTCTATTCATAATATAAATTTCTATTCAAATAAGGTAAAAAAATACCGAGGGTACCATTTAAAAACCAAAAGTTGTAGTCACTTCCGGTAAAACAAGAAGTGACCGGAGGTAATTGAAAACGTCAATCAAATCTGATTTATGTCTTATGCTAAATACTAACATGTTAAATGTCGTTTATTTTATATTAAAAATAAAAATGTTATGGGCCACTTTTGAAATATACCCAGTCCATAACTCTTATTTATCTACATGTTTTCAGAACTATTTATCCAGGACTACTCAAATCTTCAGATTTTCTTTCATCTTCAATTTTTTATTCCAGCTCTTTGTGGCGCCTTCAAAAGTGTATTCGGTCCATCTCCGCCCTTTTCCAAATTATTAAATTAGCATCGGAGATGATAAATCTGAGCTTGGCGAAACAATACCACAGCCACTTTATATTCTCTTAACCGTGATTCGGTAAGGATTTCGCGGCTTTTGTCGCCGTTTCTCGGCGCCCTTTGTTCGACTAGATGCGGCCAGTTAAAGATGTCTTTTGCGGTCTATTGTAGTCCGACTTCGTCCCACAAAGGATTTCTATTACGGTTGTCGTTATTATATTGTTTCTTGCTTCTTTCTTAAAAGAAATTGCGTCTGTCCCTTGTACGGCGCCGAACAATGAGCCGCCCGGTTGCGAGGAGCAGATTTGTGTTCGAATTAAGAAAGGGAGAGGAAAATGTCGTACTGGGCAAAATTGTTTACGTAAAGAAAGTTTTGAAGTGGATGAAGAAAAGCTACTTTTAGCTGTTTTATTTTCGTCAAGAGTTTAAAAATTACTGTTTTTTTATTCATTGAAGACGAATAAACGAAGGAAGTATCTTGTAGAGCCATTGTGTTTTTAATGCAAGACTTTTTCGTACTTTATTTTTGTTTATTTATCGACAATACTTTAAAAGTAATATTTTATTTCTTTATATTTTACATTGCAAAGATGAAACTGAATTCATTGTATTACTTTGTTAATGAAGTTCTCTCAGTACGTCACGTTTTCAGAGACAATACCTTGCCACTTTTTTGTACATGGTATTGAAAAAAATATAACTGTACAGGATGGTTCTGTTCTGTTCGGCGTATCTTCAAAAAATTATTAATTGTATCTTCAAAAATGTCATTGTTATTTCTTGATTGGATTATTGCAAAAATGATTTAGCCTATTTGCAGCTGTTTGTTTTATTCCAGTACTTTTTGAAGTTTTGTAAGGCGATACATTTGATTCTTCTGTCATCGCTTTGATAGGTAATGAACTGGAAGCCTGATCAAACATATCTAAACTGACTGCCGTCTTACTCAGTTTGTATTTACTTATTTCTGTTACATTGTTCATATTCTTTTATGCAGCCCAATCAGCCCAACGACCTTTTTCTCATTGATTACATTCTCACGCAGACCGGGTAGTTATTTTGGATCTTCGATGGATGTAGAATGTAGAGTGATTAGAAGGGGGCTTAATCACCGCGACCTTATAGATCTATTGTGTGTTCCCCTTTCTTGGGTTATCACTAGTTATAACTCATCATACAACCTCGGGGCTTTGAGAAAAGCCAGTATCTGAAACGGCTGCACCAGAGGCCAGCCCTCCATGCTTGACATCAGCCGAAGGAACGGTTGTTATCTCGGCACACTCAGTGATAAGGTGTTCTGGTGTTTTCTTATTTAGAGGTATACAAAAATTATAGGGGTGAGCCACCTTTGAAATACTCGCGCTAGTAGAGACTTGAGAACCCCTTCATTCATCCAGGACTACTCAAATCTTCAGATTTTCTTGTCATCTTCAATTTTTTATTTCAGCTTTTTGTGGTGTCTTCAAAAGTGTATTCGGTTCTTCTCCGCCCCTTTCCAAATGATTAAATTAGCATCGGAGATGATAAATCCGAGCTTCGCGAAAGAATACCGCAGCCACTTTATATTCTCTTAACCGTGATACGGTAAGGATTTCGCGGCTTTTGTCGCCGTTTCTCGGCGCCCCTTCTTCGACTAGATGCGGCCAGTTAAAGATGTCTTTTGCGGTCTATTGTAGTCCGACTTCGTCCCACAAAGGATTTCTATTACGGTTGTCGTTATTTTATTGTTTCTCGCTTCTTTCTTAAAAGAAATTGCGTCTGTCCCTTGTACGGCGCGGAACAATGAGCCGGCCGGTTGCGAGGAGGAGATTTGTGTTCGAATTAAGAAAGGGAGAGGAAAATGTCGTACTGGGCAAAATTGTTTACGTAAAGAAAGTTTTGAAGTGGATGAAGAAAAGTTACTTTTAACTGGTTTATTTTCGACAAGAGTTTAAAAAATACTCTTTTTTGATCCATTGAAGACGAATAAACGAAGAAAATAACTTGTAGAGTTAGTTTTTTTTTAAATCTAAGATTTTTTCGTACTTTATTTTTGTTTATTTATCGACAGTACTTTATTACTAAAAGTATTGTTTTATCTCTTTATTTTATAAGGCAAAGATGAAATAGGATTCATTGTCATCATTACTTTGTTAATGAAATTCTTTCAGAACGTCACATTTTCAGAGACAGTACCTTGCCACTGCAGTTACTCTTTTGTCCATGGTATTGAAATATATAATTATTATATAATAATTATTATAGAGAATGATTTTGTTCTGTTTAGCGTGTCCTCAAAAATGTGTTAATTGTATCTTCAAAAATGTCATTTTTATCTCTTGATTGGAGTACTGCAAAATTTATCTAGCTTTTTGCAGCGCAGCGGCTTGTTTTATCGCAGTACTTTTTGAATTTTTGTAAGGCGATGTCTTTGATTCTTCTGTCATCGCTTTAATAGGTAATGAACTGGAAGTCTGATCAAAAATATCTAAACTGACTGCCGTCTTAGTCAGTTTGTATTTTATTTATTGCTGTTACATTGTTCATATTCTTTGATGCAGCCCAATCAGCCCAACAATCTTTTTTTCATTGATTATATTTTCACGCAGACCGGGTAGTTATTTTGAATCTTCGATATGGATGTAGAATGTAGAGCGTTTAGGAGGGGGGTTAATCACCGCGATCTCACAGATCTATTGTGTGTTTCCCTTTCTTGAGTTATAACTAGTTATATCATACAGTCTCAGGGCTTTGGGAAAAGCCAGTATCTGAGACGGCTCCACAGAGGCCAGCTCTCCATGTTCGATATCAACCGAAGGAACGGTTGTAGTCTCGGCGCACTCAATGACAAGGTGTTCTGGTGTTTTCCCATTTAGATATATACTAAAATTATACGGGTGAGCCATCTTTCAAATACTCCTGGTATAGCACTTCTATTTATCTGTATGTTTTGAGAACTCCTCCATTCATCCAGGACTACTCAAATCTTCAGATTTTCTTGCCATCTTCAATTTTTTATTTCAGCTCTTTGTGGCGCCTTCAAAAGTGTACTCGGTTCATCTCTGCCCCTTTCCAAATTATTAAATTAGCATCGGAGATGATAAATCTGAGCTTCGCGAAACAATACCGCAGCCACTTTAAAATATCTAAACTGACTGCCGTCTTAGTCAGTTTGTATTTTTTATTGCTGTTACATTGTTCATATTCTTTGACGCAGCCCAATCAGCCCAACGATATTTTTCTCATTAATAACATTTTCATGCAGACCAGGTAGTTTATTGGTTTGGCTCTTCTTTGGAGGGGGGTTAATCACGACCTTACAGATCTATGGTGTGTTCCCCTTTCTTGAGTTAGAACGAGTTATAACGCATCATATAGTCTCAGGCTTTAACAAAAGCCAGTATCTGGGATGGCTCCACAGAGGCTAGCTCTCCATCTTCGACATCAGCCGTACCAAAGTTTATGGCACGAGCGGTTGTCGTCTCGGCGTACTCAGTGATAAGGTGTTCTGGTGTTTCCCCATTTTTCCCATATACTCGCCGTTGTTTCTCAATTTCAATTTACTGAGGTGTTGGTTGAGGAGATAATGTTCTGTTAGGAAGTCAAGGAATCCGAAGATGTTTGTTTTTACTTAAATCAAGGAAAATCTTTGATTTTTCTCGGTCGTAAGTCGTAAGTTCTGAGGAACTTTTTCGAGCGTCGTAGACCGTTGGATGATTCCCATTCCAGGTTACGGATGGAGTCTTCCAGGTTCTACAGTTCCGCCTTAAGTTGGTTTCCGCTTGGAAATCAAAACGGTTCTGATCGAGTTAGTGGTATGCTCGCTCCTTTTCTATCTAGATCGTTTGCTTTCTCATTGCCTTCTATCCTTTGGTGAGTGGGCATCCAAAGTAGGGACATTTTTTATTTAGAGCAGAACCAAATTTATTTCCCTGTTAGTAGTATAGGACATTAAAGTCCTTATCTGTGGTCCGTTCATATTGAATTTTCTGGCTTCCTGAAAATATCCCACTGCCCGTTCTTTTTTTTCTTTTTGATGAGTCTGTGAAGATGTTAATTAACCATTTAGTTACAGTCTTATCTTCTCCATCGATGTGAATCTTTTAGAGCTTCTCAGAAGGATGAAATGCCATTTGCACATTTATACCTCTTCTCAGCGAAGATTTGCAAACAGAACAACAGAAAGACGAGAAGAATACAGCAATTTCTTCTCGTCTTTCTGTTGTTCTGTCGCGTGTTTTTGAACATGTCCGTTCTCTGGTTATTTCATCCACATCTCCCTTCTGCCTCGCTCCCATTAAAATTTACTTTTGATAATAAGTTGTAGAAGGTGGTGTTTGCTAATCCTTAAAACATGTCAAAAATATGCAAATTTTTCTTAATTATTCTTAGAGGCTTTATTTCTTGGTTCATGTGTTGTAATACGGATTCATTTGATTTTTATAGTATCTCCAACGTATCTCCAGCATCAATTGAAATAACCACATTTCTATTGAGCAGTAAAAAAACATAACAAATTTACCATTTATGCAAATCTAAATCATTAACAGTCGTTAAGACCGCAGTGTTCGAAATAGCAAATAGCCGTATACCAAAGCAGAGCTCCCCCAAGTGGCTTCCGAGCCGTATTTCTCCTTTCGGTATAATAATTCACTTAAATCGCGGAGGGCGAACGAAAAGTGCAAGAATAAGCGAAGCTAATGCGCGCGTAGGTACCCGTTCATTTTCGCCGCGGGGCGCGAATAGCTGGTTATTAATGGCTTCGGTTTGTAAATAGCACTTCATTGTGTGTTTCTGAAATATATATTGGGTCGCCAGACGGCAGCATTGAGAAGGCAAAAGCCTCCCTCGATTATATAAATTTTATAGCTATACTGGGACACGGTGAGGAAAAGTTTGAAGCCGTTTCGGCGTAGGCTATTTATTAGGTTTATCCCAACCTGTCACCAAATTATGTGATAGGGTGACGAAGATATGGAAACAACGACGAATAATCTCTGTCGATTAAATGATTAGAGTATGCAATATAGAGTGATATGGTGGGAAATATTTTACCACGATATAAAGGCACTAACACGATATAAGGCATTAATGTGCTCTCGATAATGTGCTAATTTTAACATTAAGTTCAGCAGATTAAAAGAAACAACGACAACTGATTTTGTGGATTTATCACCGTTATCTGGCCCGCTTTGTGGATCTGTTCGTCAGACAAACCATTGCAAATAACACTATAGGTACAAACAGTATTACTTAAATGCCTCCGATGATGAATCTCACTATCTGGAAGCATCGCAAAAATACCGTATGAATCACATTTCTTTTTTGACACATCGAAAGATTATCCAAACTTAATAATATTATATTTACTTTAGCCAGCCATAGATCATCGAGGGTACATCTGCGCCGCAGTCGCATTTGTCGTCACTTCTGTCCAGCAAACCCCATTTTATCAAGTTGGATTTTACTGGAGCCATCTCAGTTCTGATACTGTTGAGCATTCTCCAGGTTTACCGGTCGCTAGAAACACCATTTGGTGGGTATTCTCTAAGTGGGTAGTGGGAGGGAGGTTCATCCAGGGGGTGACTTAGGAAACGGCGCACAGTGGAACGAGCTTATGGGAGCGGTTGGACATGAGGTTTTCTTCTAAACACTTTTAATCCAAAAGACGAAAAAATGATTTTTATATACCGTAATAATGTATAAACAGAACAATTTTAAATTTTAATGAAAGAAAGTGGTTGGCTCATTACAAACCATCTACAGGGTGACCTAAAAATATAGTATGTTTTGGAAAAATCTTACAATTTTTAAATGCTTATAAACTTTGCCAAACTGTCGTGGAATGTTTTAGTTTTGATCGTTTGAAAAAGAAATAGCTTTAGATTTTACCACTGAAATCTAAGACTACTGATACCGTGTTATAAAAATATGGTAATTAAGGGCTTACATATATTTTCCTATTTAATATAATTTTGCTAATATCTTCGATTTGAAAGAAGATATCAAGATGCAGTTTTTACTGACTTTTTAAGCTTTCATTACTCTTTACTATCAGCTAAAATTACATATACCATCGCATTTATTTTTTTTTTGAAAAAACGCGCAATGTTTGTTAATTTGTAAGACAGCGCCCCCTAGCATCTACATTCAAAAGCTTACTATTATTGTTTATATGGTATAATATAGAGTAAGAAACGGTCTTTTAAACGAGCCCCCGTTAGTTGGATTCCGTCAATCCAGTCCGGAATTATTAATATTTAAATAAAAACAGATCTAACCTTCCCCCACAACTTTATTTTGGCAGATAGGGGAAAATGGTTCTAACAAAAAATATTCAAAATTTACTGAAGATTATGAAGCTATTATTTATAGTATCCCTTATCTAGGCAAAGTTGTGTAAAAACCCCATTTTCTTATTTTTTATAGCAGTTGCCCCTCCAGCGGGCATTCTACAAATTTGAAAATAATTTCCAGCATTTTCTCATGGTCTCTTTAGTTATGAATATTTTTTTTTTCAAGCCTCACGGCTAATACTTTCCGAGATATAGCCGAGAGCTATTCTTAGTGGGACACCCTGTACAATAACTTTATTATAAGCAAAGAATATAACAGTAAATCAACGCACTAGAATATTTTTATTACAAACAAAAAACCTCAACACTGCACTTTAACCCTCTTTCTTTTTCCAATAGTTTATAAGTTTTCCATATATTTGTAGCACCCTGTATCTGTTTTTGATTTTAGCGTCATTTTGTATTTATCCAATTAATAATTAAATATTAATAAATTTATAAAAAAATAAAGATAATTTGACTCTAAAAATTTTAAATTAATTTATTGGAATTGAAAAGGTTTTTGATTTTAGTATAGCATGTATTAGTAATATATTAAATGGAAATTTTTAGAGGGGGGCAAGCTGGGGCAAGATGTTAAATTAGTTTCGTTATTAGAAAGGCTTAATCTACCTTGTGATATATATAAAGTCTTGGCCAACTTTGGCCATTTTTTTATTTTTCTACATACACATTTTTTTGCTACTAAATATAGTATTTAGCAGCAAAAAAATGTTTATGTGTCTCTTATATACAATTGTTCTCCCAAACTTTTGTGACTATATATATCTTTTATTTTAAAGTGAAAACAATCGTTTGCACTAATATGTATAGTTAAAAAAAATTATTAATGTCTTTGCCAGTTTTTATAAAACTAGGTTGTTTCACAAGAAATGAATACCATAATTAAGTCAGTGTAATATCTTCATTTGAAACTTTTCAAACAGACATATAATTAAAAATATTTTTTTGAGTTGGATAAAATATAACGGTCTGGACTTTAAGTAATTCAAATCTTCTACCAAAATTATTTAATTTAAAATTTTATTTTTAAGTCAATGTCCAACATTTTATATTGGGTCTTTCCACCGTGCGGCGTCTGGATTTAAATCTACCTGGGCTACACTTTTGGCCAAAAATTGAGTGACGAACATCAAAGGTTTGTTTTAGCCTCAGTATGTTCATGTGTTTTTCTGCGTAACCTAACCTGTCACTATTCTGCATGTTTCATTTAGGCTAATGTTCACCTTTCTTGCATGGGCAGATCTACGTTAATCTAAGTTATCCACACTGGGCAGTAACATTAACATTTCTAGCGATATTCAGAACCGGTCTAGGATCCATATAGAATAATATTAAGCCGCGTATAAATATGCCGAGGCAAGTACGAGACAAACCGGAAACGAGTATGAAACGAGGCTATAGCAAATTCTTTCCAAAAGGCGTACTAATATGCCGAGACGAGGATGAGACGAGTCAACCTCAAGCGGAATTCGTCATATTATAGCCTCGAGCCGAGCGATTTAGCTTCGAGCAGAGTCCCTGCCCAGTCGAACGGCGTTGTCTCGCGGCTATCCATTTTCAGTGGAGCCTTTGGCGAACCCACAAAATTCTTCATAGGGCTGTGCGATACTGAGGCAGTATCGATATTTTGGTATCGGTTGTATTGAATATAAAGTATCGATACTTTAAAATATTGATAAATATATTAAAGTATTATTCGATACCATTCAATATTTTAAAAAATTAATTAATAAATTTAAGTATAATGTGTTTTTTAATTGGATTAGGATCGAAAAAAATCAACAGAAGTCCTTTGTTTTAAATTTGTCGACGTTTCGCAAAATTTATTTGCATCTTCAGGACACTACAAAGTTAAGAGAGCAAAATACAATCAAAAAATTTTAAAAATTTAACAAACAACTTAAAACACATATCAGTGGAATTCCACACATACACAATTGGTAAAACTACCCTAATGTTAACAATTAAATAAAATATATGTATATGTTATAAACTTAAGATCGCTTGTAAATAAAAATAATAAGGGATAGGGCCAGAATATAATCAGGATATTTTCTTATTCGCATTTAACGAAAAAAATCGACGATGGTGGCACTGTTTTATACAAAAAACTACCCGGATCAGAACTAAATCAGTCATCAAACGATCTCAAATTACTAAAAGCACTTGGAAGAAAATGATAAAACACTTAACCTAGGGTTGGCAACTTTGAAAATAAAAAATAGGGGCGAGAGGATAAAAAAAGGCACAGGCGAAACATTTTTGAAACGTCGCTCAAATGTCGAGAATTTACCAAAAAGTTATATAAACGGTATGCGATAAATATTTAAAATACACAAAAATATTTATACTCAAAACTTATTAAAATAAAGCAAACCATTGTCAACAAACTTTTTTTCAAGACATAAACTAACAGTAAGTAAACATAAAATTACATAAAAGACACAGATTAACAATTCTTTAAAGCATTGTGGCGATAAACGAATATTTTTTAGATTTTGAAGTTAGTATGTAACAAAGTTTTCAATACGTGAGAGAAAAGAGGACAATCAGATCAAAAAGAGGACTGTTTCTGGAATAGAGGACGGTTGGGAACCCTATTTTAACCCCCTGTAGCTACGAATCAAAGCAGAATTGGATTGGTTGATATAAAAAATAAATCTTATTTTTACGTGAGGAACTTCCCCACGAGAGATGGAACATGTTTTTTGAAACACCCTGTATATGTTTGTTTAATTTCAAAATAGGTAAAAAAACAAGCTAGATAAATTAAAGGAATTCATGATAAATTTAAATTATATTCGAACTGTTTACATTAAAAAAAACTGGAGAACGCCGACTGAGATACCTGGAGATAACGGCACGGCAGCGGCGGCGGCGGATCCTTCTGCTAGTGCCGTTTTTTTGAGTCTTTAATTATTTTATTCAATAATATATTTTGTATGTGGTTTGTATATCTATAAAATTTTTAAATAGAGTAACAGCGCTTTCAGATGGAGCGGACCGTACGCGCAGAGCGCCCGCACGGATGTTTTTTCAAGATAGCTCATCCGGACGGAGCATACGCGACCCAGGTGAAATTGTTCATATAAGGTCATGGTACTTGCTCGAAGTCGCGGACGGTCCGTCGCGGACGCTCCGTTCCATTTGAAAGCGCTGTAAGATAAGACCTAATTCGACTTTATTTATTTTAAAAAATTGGAAATTTAAGTAATTAAGATTTGGAACATATGTTGTAAACCTGGAACATATATTGTAAATAATATATCTGCATTTCTTCATTTCTAAAGTTGTATATTTTTTCAAGGTATTCAATTCGCCACATTATTATTCTATGGCTTTCCATCATTGCAGCACGCTTATTAATAATTTTTAAAATATTATTATGTATATAATTTTAAATCTAATTCCCAGTTTTTTAAACCTTCACCGTAATGTGCTTTCTGAACAGGGTTTTTTTAAAACTCTGAGAGTTTTTTTTAATTATTTCTATGGCGGGAACTTTTATTATTTTCATATTTGCCATAAATTAAGTTTCTTAGTAGTCTGGATAGTTCAAATTTCTGGATTTTTCTATATCGAATCGTTCCTTTCTTTGTCGATTCCCTTTATTTATGAGAGTACCGTAAGGAACTTCTGAGAGCATGGCCACCTTTTTCAACACACTCGATTTGCCTCTCTTATCTTCTATGTATCCTATATGTAAAGAAGCTTGTTTTACATCTTTAATTCCGTTCAGCAGAAATAGCGCATAATTTACGTTTGAGTCGTTAATAACTCGACGAAAAGTTCATTACGTTTATTCATTTTTCATAAAATTTTCATGTTTTTATAAAAGAAATCACTAATAAATCTTTGTACATGAGATTTACCTACTTTGGCTAACTTACCTATACTATTTTAGAGAAGACAAAATTGCATCTTTCTAGTTAGGATGCATTATTAACATTATTACAAATAAAGGAAAGAATATTTATTTTTATATAAAAATGGGATGTGGAATCCGAGCCCCTTGAGACTCGAGGCAATTGTTCCGCGGAGCCGCGGTGTATACGCCACTGGTTAAATAGACGCCCCAATCCTTTTGATGGTTCGCCAAAGGCTCCGGAAAAAACGGAGACAACGCCGTCTGGCTGGGCATAGGCTCGGCTCGAAGCTCAGACCCCGTCCCAATATGACGAGTCAACCTCAAATCCGCTTGAGGTTGACTCGTCTCGGGTGTCTCTCGCACTCGTCTCGACATATTTATACGCAGCTTTATAAAACTCCTAAACCTGTCGTCAAATGGTTGTTTCTTTCGGTCTGGGTAACAATGCAAAAATTCACATGTAGCGGTTAAGGCAAGACCTGTATCTTCTCTACATATCTTTTATATGAATGCCCCATCCATGTAAAATATCCCTGCTCCTTGTCCGGTTTATACACCGAATTTGAAAAGACCAAATGAAAAATAAAATACACAAAATTTATTTAGACTTGCATATGGGCTAAAGAAATTTTACAGTACACCAATATGGAAGCGAACCAACATTTCTAGCGATATTCAGAAGCGGTCTAGGATCCATAACCGGATAAGGACAATGGCCCGCTACGTCAAAACACCAGTTGC
Organism: Sitophilus oryzae; assembly: GCF_002938485.1. Lineage (NCBI taxonomy): Eukaryota > Metazoa > Arthropoda > Insecta > Coleoptera > Curculionidae > Sitophilus > Sitophilus oryzae. The sequence goes on along the minus strand of NW_022146927.1, from coordinate 3,099,990 downwards.
CGATTTAGATTTTATTAGATATGTGAAGTGAGTTTACCGTTAGTCTGAAATGAAGCAACGTTAGTCTGGAAAGTGTGTCGTGCGTGGAAAGAGGAAAAATCTATTGACACGCACCGCTCATTCTCGTTAGTTCACGGCCTGATGAGATCGGATATTTTGTGAGTTGCTAACAATCAGGCAATCAGTGCTTTTCAAACGAACGGTTAAGCAGTCAATCGAGCTGAAGCAACAGCTTTCACAAGATTTCCAAAGCGTGAAAACATTCGAATTTGCTAACAACAAAAAATAGATGCAGTTTTTAAAAGTGCATGCATTTGGTGCAAAGTTGTTCAAATTTAGCATGTGTACTTACCATTCGTAGACCTTTAACACATCTATTTTAAATCTTTGCGGTAAAATCAATATGGGAGCCAATATTTGGACAATTCAACATATGCATGGGATTTTCTGTTTCCAACGATGATGCACCACCCGATATATGTGTGGCGCACTGTTGCAGGATCCTGTATGTGTAGTATACAATAATTCTAACTAGAGCATGGAATGTATCACTATATTTTTTATTTTAAAATATACATAATCATGTTAACTAATATACTTTAAAAATACATTTGTTTACATTTAAAATCATTTTAGCTAAAAATTACTTGAAAAGATTAAAGTTAGTTTGGAATATTTCTCTCTCTACTCTTTGCCTTTAAGCCGCTACTTGCTTTAACAACCGATAGCTTGATAGGTTCAAATACCATAAGCTTTGCGGATAATCAAGTAATAGTCTATCGTACTTGAATATTTCTCAGAAAAGAACTGGATATTTCTACATTTCTAAATTACTTTTAATCTTTTTTCACTGCAAAAATAGATTCCTTGTAGGTAATTTCGGTAATCAAAGTAAGTTAAAATATAATGCATGATAAAAGTTTTCTGGAATAATTCTGTGAGTAAACAAAATTTATAGAATTTTTGTGTCGGATGCCGCCAGTTTACTCATTTATGTTTCTTATCAGAAATTGGTTATCACTTAGGTTTGATTGTTTTATTTGTCGTTGTCGTTGTGCATTCAAGTTAGTTGGTATTTGGTGCATTTTTAAGTAATCGTTACAATGTTCATTCTAAATAAGCTTGTTTAGTTCCTAAAAAGTGTATAATTATTTTGAAAAATAAAACTTTAATTAGTAAGTGGTAAGTTTATTTTAACAATATTATTAACAATGTTTTGCAACACATAGATTAGAGAGTAGTTATTATTAGAGATGAGCAAAAAATCCGCAAACTGATTTAATCGCAGCGATTTTAAAATCGCAATCGCATTCTGCGACTGGCTTTCATAGGAAACTGCAACTGCGATTTCTTCTATTTGCGAGTTTCAATTTAGGCAACCAATACTACTACAGTTCCGATTAGCGATTTTGCAGCGATTGTGATTTTGTAAACTAGTACCGTTATTTAACCTTTTATTTGCGAGTTTGAATTTTTTGCGATTTGCGATTTTGTTGCGAATGGAACTAAAGTTTCTCTCTATTATTTATTTATAGAGAACGAATTATTTTTTCTAGGGCCAGGATCATAATATACCTGGTGTTTTCTCACGACCTTTATAACTTTTTATTTTTTTTCCATAAAAAACGATATTTGTATGTTAGTATATGATATAAATTAGGACAATTTTTTTTATCAACTTCTATTTCACCGGAAATAACTACAATTTTCGATTTTTAAATGGCACCCTCTGTAATTTTCTACTTTATTCAATCAAAAATGACATTCTGAATAGAATGGCATATCATATGTCAAGTTTTAACATTTTTACTTAAAAAAATCCTATTTAAACTTCAATCTAGAGTGCCTTGGCTGTGTGAAAAACACTAATTTTTAATCAAGGAGCCTTGGAAATATAGACTTGATCGTCTGTTGTTTTTCGTGTGTTTTCCTGCCCGATTAAAAAATGCCCAAATCGTATTTTTAATCATATTTCAATTTTTTCAAATGGAACGATTGGTGGCTCAAGAGCATATTTAGAAAAAGCATTTTTATACAAATAATCTGGTACCACACACTTTGTATTTCGAGTTAAATTGTCGTTATGAACCGCATGCTACAATTTCCAATTAACCCATATGCGGAAATGTCAAAAGTTGATATATGATATTATGTCATTCTACTCAGGGTGTCATTTTCTATCAAATAAAGCAATATAAATACCGAGGGTGCCATTAAAAAAAACAAAAGTTGTAGTCATTTACGGTGAACCAGGATCGCATACAAATCAATTGAATACGTCAATCAATCCTGATTTATGTCATATAGTAACCTACCAAATTTTTATCTCAAAAAAGTTGTAGGGGTAAGCCACCTGAAAAAATAATTATTTTAGATTTTTTGAGAATTGGATAAAGAATTAGATAATTTAGAACTAGATAGAATAGAGTAGGTATGTGTAGTTGCAGCAGTTGCATAATATGTACGTATAAAGTTTTAATAGGTACCTATAATATATGTTGCAGATGTTAAAAAACCTAAAAAACTAAACAACTGATTATTATTAACTCTTTTTAACTGTTAAGCTTTATATACACAGACAATTACCGACCGATTATTACAGACAGTATACCTATATATATAGTACAATATTTAAATATTAACATCCTAATCGCAGGTTACAGTCGCTGCGATTTAACAATCACAATCACAGTTTCAATTGCGATTGGAGAATCGCAGTTTTGCTCATCTGTAGTTATTATCAATTATTATGGTCTCCAAGTTAAAAACTGTGTATTTTCTGTGGTAGCGGTTACTTGGATTAAAATCGGTGAAATAGATCTTTACAAAAGGTAACGGGGTGTTCTATTAAAAAAGATTAGTTATACTTTTTTTTTAATGTTCTGATTTTTTTTGCTTCTTTTTATTTCATTTTTTGGCGGTTCAGGTAAAATCTGCCTCGAAAAAATCTGCCTCATTTAAAGTTTTTTACTACATCCCACAGGTAGTCTGCACGTATCGCACTAAATGTCTCAGAAAGCTCTACATTATTGCAAATTATTTTTATTAAGTATATGGGTTTTTTTCAAAAAATGTGTCGGAAAAAAATGTTTTTTTATACAGAATACCTTGATTTTAATTTACTATTGGATTTCGTCTAATTTAACTTTTTCGTTAATAATACAGTTTTACATAATTCTATTTTTATTTAAAAGCAATGGACAGCTTAAATAACTTACGTATATATTTTTGATATTTGTATACGAAAAATTTAGTTAAAACAGGTCTCGTATTCTAGACGGTTTTGATTTTGCATCAAATTTTTAATTCTATCTATAGTCCAAGAAAATAGGCCTTCAAATACGGAGTTTTGGTAAAAACTTGAATTTTTAGTTACTTTCTTTAAAGTTACTTTAAAAGATCTAAAAACGAATTGTATTTTTTTTTAATTCACCCCCGAGAAGGGATAAAATAAATAAATAAAGTATTTTTTTCGAAATTTCAGAGAAACGATAAGGACCAGAAAAAAAAAGTTCAAATAAAAGTTGTAGAGCAGATTTCACATAAAAATGGTCTATACTTTTTTTGCTCAAATCAAAATTAACCAAGATAGGGTGTCTAGAAGCTAGGGCACAGCTTTTATTGAAACATTTTTTTTTCAGTCCTTATCGTTTCTCTGAAATTTGGAAAAATCCACTTTATTTATATTTTTCAGCCATTCTGGGGATGAACCTAAAAGAAAGTAAATTGAAATTTATAATTTTCCGAGAAAATTGAAAACAAAATTTAAATATATGAATTTTTCAGTAACTTTAGACAGATTTTTTTTTAATTTCTACCATAAGCTTCTGGCCACCCTATCTCTGTTAATTTTGATTTGAGTAAAATAGTCTAGAGATCATTTTTATGTAAAATTTGACGTTCTACACTTTTTATTTAAACTTTTTTTTCTAATCCGTACCGTTTCTCCGAAATTTCGAAAAAAATCACTTTATTTATTTATTTCACTCCTTCTGGGGGGTGAATTTAAAAATCTTTCACAGTTTGTTTTTCGATCTTTCAAGGTAACTTATATTAAAAATTTAAGTTTTTACCAAAATTTCGTATTTGAAGGCCTATTTTCTTTGACTACTAATTTACTTGCTTACAGACCATTTGATTTCCGGGTTATTTAATTATTTATGAGTACGTTCCAATAAATAATCAATATCCTTGCGTGTCCGTTAATACATATTAGAACATTAGTGTTGGTTTATTTGGGTCTGTATTATCTAGTTTATAAATTTTTAATTAATTTTCTGTTGAAAACAGGCTGTCTATTTCGCCAGTATAATTAATATTTACTGTGAATAAATTCGGTAAACAATTAAAATATTAATTGCCTATGTTGCCAATTTGTATTGTTGTTTATATTAAGCGAATTGAATTTTGCATTTCCTTGAAATATAAATTAATGTTAAGTAGAGCGTGACTTCGACGTAACTTAACTGATTTTAGAAGCCAAATATAAATTATTCAACATTTCAATGTCACTATAGACTTGTAATCATTGGTAAAGTAACAGACAACATGGTCGTTGATTATTCATAAATAATGTAATGATGTATTTGCACCAATTTGAAATTTATGTTATTTCTTAAGAGGGAAAAATATATGGAAATGTTTCTAAACTTTCAGCTTTATATTTAATAAAGTACATACAGGATGTCCCACTTAACATGGAGACAAGCCAATATCTTGGTTGTTTGTTGAGCGATATTTTTCATTTTTGACAAGAGGCTGTATGGCTATAAGACGTACATTTTGCTTAGGGTAAGAAATCCGATACCTCATAGACGTACGTTTTAATGGGGTTTGATATTTTTCGATTTAAGAGTAAACCCTTAGGACAGTGGTATTTATTTAAAATCTGATAAATTATATTGAATCCTCCTTACCCAAGATACTTAGGTTCTAATTTTGATAAATATTGATACAGGGTGTGCTATTAAAATAAGACATTTTGATTTTTATTATTATTTTTTTAAGTACTTACAACGCCACTGGATAAACAACTGGTTTATTATCAATAACCAATTATAACCAATTATCAATTAATAATCGAGTTAAGTTTTTAAAAAAAAAATATATATATATATATATATATATATATATATATATATATATATATATATATATATATATATATATATATATATATATATATATATATATATATATATATATATATAAAATATATTTAATAAATAAGTCACAGTCTGTGGTTGGTTCCTAAAAAATTTTCATTAAAGTTTTTTTTTGTTTTTTCTTTAACATATTGTTAGTAAGGGTAAACACTTATATCCATTGTTAATATCGATTTGTTTAATAATATCTAACTTTTTTTTTAATTTCCTTGGCTCATTGAAAACATTACTAATCTATGAATTAAACTATGAAAGGGTGACATTTTAATGTGCTAGGATTGGTGTGATTATCTGTGTATTACAGTGTCTGTAGTCTGTGGTATTGGGTGTTCTGTAAATTTCAAATTGTAATCTATTAAACTGTTTTATAATTCTAATGTCAAGAAAATTCATGGTATTAATACCTTTTTCAATAATATTCTTGGGTTAATTGAATTTAATAAGGTTAAAAAACTATAATCTGTCCAACGACAAAATCCTTGCCAGTGATAGATGTGTCTGTCATTTTAATTTCAAAGTACATAGTTTATTTTAATTTACAATTTTAAAATTTTTAAATTTTTAAATTTTTAAATTTTTAAATTTTTAAATTTTTAAATTTTTAAATTTTTAAATTTTTAAATTTTTAAATTTTTAAATTTTTAAATTTTTAAATTTTTAAATTTTTAAATTTTAAATTTTAAATTTTTAAATTTTAAATTTTTAAATTTTTAAATTTTAAATTTTTAAATTTTAAATTTTTAAATTTTTAAATTTTTTAAATTTTTAAATTTTAAATTTTTAAACTTTTAAATTTTAAATTTTTAAATTTTTAAATTTTTAAATTTTTAAATTTTTAAATTTTTAAATTTTAAATTTTAAATTTTTAAATTTTTAAATTTTTAAATTTTTAAATTTTTAAATTTTTAAATTTTTAAATTTTTAAATTTTTAAATTTTTAAATTTTTAAATTTTTAAATTTTTAAATTTTTAAATTTTTAAATTTTTAAATTTTTAAATTTTTAAATTTTTAAATTTTTAAAATTTAAGTGATTACTTCAAAATATTGTGAAAAAAAATCCATAAAATTAAAAAAAATTAATCGAGTTATTTTATTTCAAAAAAAAAATTACGGTATGTGTTACTACAAAACAAACAACAAAATACCATATACCAAAAAAAATAAAAAATAACTATTTCTTATTTTCAGGCTTCAAGAAACTTCCTGCACTTATTATTATATTTATCAATATAACTTATGTATAGGGTGGACTATTTTGGTTGTTTCTATAGGGTTTCTAGAAAATCATGAGAAATATTCAAATTGTGATACCACACTCTCGGGTTCTTTTTTTGAAAAAATCACAATGGCGGAAATGGATCGTGGCTATCTTGATCTTGTACTACTTGATTTTGTACTTTTTGAAGATGTTCGATAGTTTGTTTATTTCAGCAACCACGGAAAAATGAATTATACATTCTAAAGGCACTTTTCTGTGTAGAATGCAGTGGAGTAGTCAAACTTTTTTCGAAAAAAATATTTTTCTTACATCCGTTTGGGCGATTGTGATTTTTTCAAAAATAGAACCCGAGACTGCAGTACTTATCAAAATTTGAATATTTCTCCCGGTTTCCTAGATATCCTACAGAAACAACCAAAATGGTTCACCCTGTACAAATAAAAAATTGTAATATTGCACAGGAATAAATAAAACACAGCATAAATAAAACAAAATATCTTATTAATTTATAAATAACAATTACCAAATTTTATACGTTAAAAGCTGATTAATTAACTTTAATCTTAATTTTTTTAAATCAGTACCTTTTAACATTAACTTTCTGCTGTACTGAAATCCATTATTTACCTATCGTGTGATGTTATTTTACAGCTATTTTCAGTTTTTTTGTATATGTTTAATACCATCCTTATACCATATACCAGATGCACTTATCTATGACGAGATGGTATACAAACTTTATTGATGGTTTCTTTATTGGTGTATAAAACTCTGTGCCTGGGCACCGAATATTAACTATAAACTGTACTCTGGGTCTACAGTTAATTTTCCATCGAATTTTCCTCCACTTAACTTCAAAAGACACAAAACACACGTAATAACATGAATCAAAATACATAATTTCCAAAACGCAGGGAATTTGATATAATTTGACAAAATTATAACCTATAATTTGGCAAGACTTTGACAAACCTCAAAAATCTAAAGGCCAGTTCATACGCATTCATTTTTGAAATAAACCAATAAAACCAGAAAAAAAACGTATAGTATATATCTAAATTTCTCTCGGCACCTGACCAAATACAGAAAATGTCATCTACATATATATCTTGCACAATAAGTTATTTTTTATATTAATCTACTCTTGTTTTTAAATAAATTCTGCGAATAACGGTAGAATATGGCAGACTGAGAAACTTCACGCAAATAGTACAATAACTGTTTTTAATACTCTATCTTGCAGACTTATAAAGAATTCTAACAAATTTTATCATTATTTTTCGTCTTAATTTATTTTTTTCTTTGAATATTTTCTGGAGGGTTTTTAACGTTTTCAAGCGTTTCGTCTAGAAAAAGACGCAACATTTTTAATGAGCGCTGTCTAAATATTCTGCAGAAGTTCCACTGCCGTGAACTGGCTTCGTATAATTTTTCATACTAACAAGAACATACCGGATTTTTTAGGTTTGCTTTAACTACTTCCTTAAGAGGATGTTGATGTTCTTTTTCCCTCAGATATAAGGATTTAGCCGCACGAGAAAACATAATAAATAAAATATGCAAAATATATAGAATGTTTTAATTGCTAAAAGAAAATAGTTTTTCTCTCGATAATTCTTTTTCAGAAATTATTGCAATTATACAGGGTGAGTCTTAAATAAGTGCAAATATTTTTAGAGGTAGGATATTTCGATGCGAGAAACACGTCTATGAGGTTTTTTTTCGAAAAAAATGAATTTAAAAAAAATTGATTTTTTTAAATTTTAAATTAAAAAACATAATATATTGATTATATGACAACATAGGTAGTAGATTCAACGAAGTAACGTCAATATTTGGATAAAAATTGGTATCTGAGAGTTTTTTGATATGAGAAATTTTATTTTGATGTCAATGTGAGTCTTGTACTTGTAGAGGACGCCACCTACATATTTTTTAACTGGTTTGAAGAGTAATAACTTTTCGTCCGTATCTGTGTAAAACTATACTGAGTAAAAACATATACATTTACTACGTTTTTTTACTTCAAAAATGACTCTTGGTAAAATTATAAAAATTAAAATTGCAAAATTGCAAAAAACTCCCAGATACCAATTTTCATCCAAATATTGAGGTTACGTCAGAAATTATTTGGAAAAAAATACGAAATAAAAATGAAATTTCTACACCCTGAATTTTTGAAACAAAGTTTAATAGGATATGAATTTATACGAACTTTTTTTACTTATTTCTATCTGCAGAATATGTTGCCCAAGTTAATAATAAATACTGTTCGGACCACCCTGTATAGAGAAAGTGCATAAAATATTTTTACCTCCAAGTAATGTTTTAATATTGTTTATATTTCTTGTTATACTTATATAATGTAATAAAATAGTACTTTTATAATAATAAAACTAGTCTTTTATATTGTTATTGTGGAAAATAAAAACTTTTTGATTGTTTATGATTACGGTAGAATATAATGACAAGACATAACTTTCAAGATGCCAAGTATAAAGTCGTAAAAATATTCTTGTTTCTTCAAATTATTTTATTCTGTGTGGCTTACGAAGTGACGCTTTTTAAAGCTTCGGAGCGTCTTGTTTTCAAAGAGACGCCTTTTTAATGAAAGCCGTTAAATAATCCGTAAAATTTGTTGCTCTACACGAATCTTGAATTTGCGTATTGTCATTTTCATTTTTTAAGTAAGTTTTTTTTATTTTTAAGTATCTTTTTATACTGCATATCTCCTTGGGAGAAGTAAGTATTAGTTTGTATAAGTGCAAACCTAAAGTATTTACCAGTATTTATCTCAGACATCCTTGGTATTTTTTTACTTTATTCGATAGATAATGACACTCTGAATCGAATGACATATTATATGTCAACTTTTGATATTTTCGTATATGGTTTGACTCGAAATACCAAAAAATGGTTTATTTGAAATTGTTCATAACGACAATTTGACTAGAAATACCAAGTGTGTGGTACCAAATTATTTGTAAAAAATATCTTCTTCAAATATGCTAATGAGCTACCCTTGTTCTATTTGAAAAAATTGAGATATTTTTAATTAAAATACTATTTGCATATCTTTTAACCGGCCAGGACAAGACACGAAAAATATTAGACGATCAAATCTATTTTTGCAACGCTCCTTGATTAAAAATTAGTGTTTTTAACACAGCCATGATTGACGTCTAGATGACATGATTGACACTCTAGATTGACATTGAAATTTCAAATACGATATTTTTTTAAGCGAGAATGTGACAAAAGTACTTGACATATGATATGTCATTCTATTCAGAGTGTACCGAGCAAAAATATACCGAGAGTGCAATTTAAAAATCAAAAGTTGTAGTCGTTTACGGTAAAAGAGGAAGTGACCAAAAACAATTGAATACGTCAATCAATCCTTTAATCCGTCAATCAATCCTAATTTATGTCTTATACTGACATACCAAATCTTGTTTTTTTTTATCTTAAAAAATAAAAAAGTTATAGGAGTGAGTCACTTTTGAGACGCACCCGGTAGGTGGGGTAAATAATTTTACTTACTTGGGTAGTATAATCTCAACGGAGGCACAGAGCTAGATATTATAAACATTAGCGTAACTAGCAATTCATCTTGGCTGGGTTTGAGCCTAGGGGGGGGCCTAGGTCTTTTGTTTTTTAAAAAATGAAAAATAATATTAAAAACACATAATTTGAATAAAACGTTTACATGAATTTCTCTACCAATAAATTTCATAGACTTGGTTATCAAACCGTGTTCCTGTAGATTACTTATACAGGGTGTCCCAGGCTGAGCGTGCATTAGAAGTTTTTAGAGAACTACAATACCTAGATCGGAGATTTTTTGCATATCACTATCTTACAACGAGATCCATCGATTAAAAATATTTTCAATATGGCGGCCCTTCCGGAAATACCGGAAGTTGACAGCAACTTTCTTATTTTAAATGGGTACTCCCATTTTTTATTACATATTTAAATTCTCTGTAAAATTTTATGAATTTTGATATTAAACACTCTATACCTAACATTAACCGTTTTTGAGAAAAAAAATATTTAAAATTTTTGAACGAAAAAAACTGCTTGTCAAAAATATGTGTGCGATTAAAAAATTAACATAAATCATTTTTTTCAAATGGAACCCCACTTTTTTTTATTTGACTAGTGAAAAGGTTTTTCAATTTGTTACTTTTTGACTATACATGTTCCTATACCTAGAATAAATTGTTTTTAAGTTATTTAAGGTTTAGTTTTAAAGCGTATATTTTTCTTGATTTTAACCAGTAGCCTATGACTTTAAACGTCAAGCGATGTAAAATAATAGATCTGGCCATGCCATATTGTGATATTTTTTTAAAAAGCAGTATGTTATCGATCATCATTTCCAAACCAACTCTGTTTTTTTCGATCATACGGTATATTATTAATAATATCAACTATTAGATATCACTAAAGAGCGACAATACGAGATATATTTTTATAAATACACTTTTTAAACTTTTAAGGCAGTCAGTATTTCTAATATAGGAAATTCAAATAATTCGTTTTCTGAGAGATGGAAATAAATTGTCTGACTGTTGACACTTAATGTTAAAGGAAGCTTAACGAAATCAAGAAAAATATATGTTTTCAAACTAAATCTTAAATAACTTAAAAACGATTAATTTTAGGTATAGGAACATGTATACTCAAAATGTAACGAATTGGAAAACCTTTGCCCTAGTGAAGTAAAAAAAGTGTGTTTCCATTAAAAAAAAGTAATTTATGATAATTTTTTAATCGCTCAACTCCATGACAGCTACCGCCATTATTATATGACATTTGAACAATTTAAATTTTGAAACAGATAGCCACATGTCTTCTCATTATGTCACAGTTGCTGTGGTAATCACTAAATTTGACTTTTATGCTATACAAATATTTTTGACAGGTAGTTTTTTCTGTCCAAAAATTTTAAATATTTTTTTTCTCAAAAACGGTTATTGTTAGGTATAGAGTATTTGATATCAAAATTCATAAAATTTTACAGAGAATTTAAATATGTAATAAAAAATGGGGGTACCCATTTAAAATAAGAAAGTTGCTGTCAACTTCCGGTATTTCCGGAAGGGCCGCCATGTTGAAAATATTTTTAATCGATAGATCTCGTTGTAAACCAATGATGCAAAAAATCTCCGATCTAGATATTGTGGTTCTCTAGAAACTTCTAATACACGCTCAGCCTGGGACACCCTGTATACCTACAAATTTTCTAAAAAAATTAAAATTAACACATTTTTTGAACACAACAAAATAATTTTAACTAAACAAAACTAGAAAACGTCATTTTTACTACATCACAAGCAAATAAAAATTAATACGTAGCCAAGAGTCATAATTCAAGATTTCTCTGGTGGGTGCCCAGCAGTACCTGAGGGGGGCTGCACCCCCGGGCACCACTGTAGTTACGCCAATGATTATAAACAGAATAAACAAGACCAGAATAACATTTGCTACAATATTATTTGGAGATCTAGACGGTACTCTCAACTTACCAAACTTAAAATTTTCAATTCAAATGTCAAGTCAGTATTGCTGTATGGCGCAGAGGCGTAGCCAAACACTGTTTTAAATGAGGATTTATGGAACTTAACCAACCAAAAGCAGGTGTATAATGAGATCAAACGGAGGAAATGGAGGTGGATTGGTCACATATTAATCGAAGCGGCAACAACATAGCTCCTTGTGGAACCCACAAGGTGGTAGAAGAACTGGTCGGCCAAGATGGCAAAGAACAGTTTAAAAGGAGATATAAGCAGTAAACCGATGATGGAGAGATCGATTGCAACGGTTCACATCGATTGCAAACAACCGAACCCGCTGGGGAGCATTTATGGAAGCCCTATGCTCCACGTAGGAGTAAAGGAGAAAATGAATTATTCTTATAATTAACACTACGATAAGAGTTATTAGGAATGTGTATGTACACACAACCAAACTTCTGACTAAATTACTTGCAAGGATAAAAATTGGTATACAACTTTATAATAAGACTTCTTGGTGTAAATAAGCATAATAATAAAGAATAAACGACTGCTGCGATTTATTTTCTTTTGAATTTTGTGTTCAGTAGTAAAATTACGATTGTCCAGCAATTTTCATTCGATCCAAAATAATAAAAAATGCCTTATATTGCATTAAAAGATGTAGTATAGAAGGGAAGAATTATTGCTCTCATTGAAGAAGGAATGCCCCAAAGAGATTTTAGCAGAGATAGTAGGCGTTACCCAGGATGTTGTGTCGAAAACTTATGCAAGGTACTTGCAATTAGGAACACACAAGGACAGGCCCAGCCAAAGTCGCCAAAGAGTCACAACGGAACAAAAAGACTGACTTGTGTGTAAAATTGCTAAAATAAATCCCAATGTTACTAATCCAGAGCTACAAAGACAACTTCTGGTAGCTACAGCTGTGAACGTTTCAGTTGAAACCATAAGGAAAAGGCTTCGCGCTCGAGGGTTTTAGAGCAGGAGAGAGTTACGGATCCCACATCACAGTTATCTCGGCAAAATAAAATGGACCGGCTAAATTGATGCCTTCAACATCAAAATTGGACAACTGAGAATTGGCAAAATGTTCTTTTTTCGGATGAGACCAGAATTGGCCTTAGATCAGATAACCATCGAATTCGGGTTCCCAGAGCTCCAGGAAGACGAGCGAGACTCCAGGCTGCCAAATCTCTACCAAGATATATAGGAGGAACTGTAATGTTCTGGGGAGGTATTGTGCTGGGAGCCAAAACTCAATTGTTACCACTTCAACAAACTTTAACGGGTCGGAGGTATGTTGATTTAGTGCTGGAAACAATCGTTTGTCTTTGGAGAGCTGCAATTGGGAATAATATTAACTTAATGTACGATAGAACATTAAATTAAAATACACCACACCAGCAGAGTGACTAGGGGATGTCTTGAAACGGAAGGTGTCATAGTTTTGGACTGGCTTGCATGTTCACCCTATCAAACACTTGTGGAATCAGCTCAAAAGAAGGGTTAGAGCTCGTCAAAACAATCCAGGAAATCTCGCACAGCTTATAGATGCAGCATAAGCAGAATGGGAAAACATACCCCAAGACAACGTTGATGATTTAATAAGAAGCATGCCATCGCGGATAGAAGCTTGCATAAGGGCTAGAGGTGGCAACAAGGATTATTAAAGTTATCAATTTTCTTTTTGTTTTTGCTTTTTGGCCATTAAAAATTTAAATCTTAATTTCGTTTCAGAAACCCAAAAAATACCATGATGTTTATTTTGAGAACTGATTATTTTTTTTATTTCTATATGGATTATTTGTCATTAAAAGTCATTGCTAAGTACTGAGTTTTATTCGTAAACACAAAATTTTCATACGTTTTTAAAAAAATTATGACAAATAATAGATGATTCCATATAAGTTTGGTTGTGTGTATATTAAGGGTGTCCTAACAACATAAGGATCCAATTACTTATATTTAAGTTTTTTTCCGCAAGAAAGCTTAACTCCCTTAATAGATTGCTGAGGGAGTACATCACTGACAGACGAACAACTAACTAGAGTAGCTAATAAAAATGAAATCTTCAATTAATTGATAAATGCTGTAATTTCACTTTTGAATAAAAAATTAAGGGAATGCCCGAAATTGCTACATCTATAGAAAAATGCTCAATCTATTAATATATCACTTTTTTTAATAAAGGCAATTAAATATCACCTGAATTGTTTCGCTCTTATTTATTTAGCAGGACTGTAATCTACGGTCCTACCTACTAAGCTTATATTAAATATGTTTAGCAAGATTGTATTTTTGAGTGATGCTCAAATACAGGGTGGCGCACCTCATTCGCGTCGGTTGATTATACGAAAACGGAAATATGTAGAAACAAAATATTTTATGGGTTGTAAGGGTTTTATGGATTTTATGGGGCGGAAACAATGTGCACAATTTAAGATTATTTTGAAATATACAGGGTGTTTCAGAACTAAGATCCATACCAAAGTTATATTTTTTCTTAATGAACACCCGGTATTTTATTTCATTTTTGGATTCTTTGGTCCAAAAAAAGGTATTTATTATAAGGGTTAAATATGTCTAAAACCTTTGGTTTTTGAGATATTTAAAGATATTTAAATTTGCATGCTACAATAGAATAGATTATTAACACCCTGTACATTACTTTTCAAAATTAATTCTTATGCTGAGTTTAAAGGTAGAGAAATAAACTTTACTGAAAAATGGTATTGTTTCCTTAAATTTATACAGGGCTATGAAAAGTTGCTGATCTATTTTAAGGATATATTTTATATAAAAATTTCGTTATTTCAAAGGCAACACCCTGTATTTTTTAAAATAAATCAAAGCAGATTCAAATGCTCTTTCAAACTATATTAGGGTTTCCTATACCTATCTAGCTCAGATTTTGAATAAAAGGCCATTTTTAAATAAAATTGCAATCAAGATGGCTGGTGTCGCCATGGCAATTTTCTAGTGACAGCTAGTAACTATTTTCAAAGTCGACATTAGTTTATGGACATAATTATTTATAATTTATAACAGTTTACTTAAATTTACTTAAATAAGTAAGTATTCATTATTTTATCAAGAAAAATAAAGCGATATCTGCTGGCGGAACGAATAGATATGTTACTAGTGATTTTATTTTGTAAGGAAAATTGCTTCTTGGCCTCAAGGGCTTGTGCTCAAAGATATCCAAAAAGGAATCTTCCTAATAAGCGTTCCTTTGAAAAAGTACTTGTCCTATTTCGCAGAGCTGGTAGTGTGCTTTATAAAAAAACCATTAGGCAGAAACCTGTCGTTGGAAGTGAAGAAAATGAATTTGCCGTAATTGGCTCTGTTATAGAAAATCCATATATCTACAAGTCATCGTAAAATGAATCAAAGAACTACTTCTTCATTTTTCTTGATAGAATAATAAATACATATTATTTATTAAACTATTGTAGGTAAATTAAATAAAAGTAAACTGATAAAAATTTAAATATTCCATAAACTAATTTTGATTTTGAAAATAGCTACGAACTGTCACTAGAAACTTTCCATGACGACACTAGCCCTCTTTGTTGCTATTTTATTGAAAAATTGCTCTTTATTCAAAATCTGAACTAGATAGGTATAGGAAACCCTAATATAATTAGAAAGAGCATTTGAATCTGCTTCGATTTATTTAAAATAATACAAAGTGTTGTGTTTGAAATAACGAAGTTTTTATGTAAAATAAATGTTTAGAATAGACCAGCAATTATTGATATCCTGTATATTTCACAATAATTTTAAATTGTGCACATTATTTCCCCACATATACCCATAAAATATTTTGTTTCTACATCTATCCGTTTTCGTATAATCAACCAAGGCGAATGAGGTGCACCACCCTGTATATAAATCTTATTACAGTGTAACTTAATATTTATTATGATTGTAGTTCATAATATGATTTCTTTAAAGAAACTTATTTAGTACAAATTCCTTATAAACATGTAACTGATATTTTCATTTTTAAAGGAGCTAAAGTACGTCTTTAAGGAGACATCTCAGTGTGCTTACTGAAAAGTTGAAAGTCGATGGCTTCAAATAGAAGATACGTAACAACAGCGAAAAAGGAAACATAATAAGCAGCCAGCGGTGAAACGGTGCCGTTGGAAACGCCAAAGTGAGCCTTAATTTTATTTTGCGACTTTTGAAGTGCCCCATTTCCCACTGAAAATAGGGCTGTAGTGTCGGAGCCGGCTTGTGGTTGTCGGCGTTTTTACTAAAGTCTTAATAATTGTGCTCCTTTTTAATGTGCTCTTACATCTATCATTTTACTAACAATTTTTATGCTCATCTTATGTGGAGTGTGTTTTATTTTTACAGGTGATAATTTTTATACTTTTACGAAACATTTTTTACAATATTATATATTGTCGCGATAAGCGAAGAATATATCGGCTATTTCAAGCGGACGGACGGGACATAATGGAAAGATATAAATAATATTTTAGAAAATGTTACTCAGTTTTGTTATTATTATCACCACTTTTGTTATAACTTTTTGAGAAAAGATACATAATAAGTTTAGAGTACAACTAAAAGGACCTTTAATGATAGTTAAATTAAAGTCGGACTTGAAAAGGCGCTCATAAAAATTCTTGGACGGACGGGACATCAAAATCAGGACAGTTTCAATTGGTAAGATTGTAGTAGGAACAGAATCAATTATATTTTTTTGAGGAACGGACGGGACCAACTTTGCCTAATAAATTCTTATCATTAGTAATATATTGTATTTTCATTAATTTTGAACATGAAATGTGATAAACACAATTGATTTAATTAATCTAATCGTAATATAATATATTAAAAATGAATAAAAAATATTTTTAAAGATTTTAATAATTTTTATATTATTAAATTCAGTTTGGCTCATCATTAAACTTTCATTATCAATTGGTTTTAAAAAAATGACATTATTTTAATATGCCGTTTAAAGAAATAATTTGTTCCCAGCAGTCATCCAGATTCACCCTATGAATTTTTATCTTATTATTGGCAATAAACTAAAACATTAAAGTTTTTAGCTTTCGAGAAAATTACCTGATAAAAAGATTCGCTTCATTTTAAATTTCTATATCAGCAGTTCAAGGCAAGAATCTTATACAGGGTGAGTCTTAAATAAGTGTAAATATTTTCAGAGCTGGTAGATCTCGATAAAAGCAACATATTTTCTCTTTATTATTTTTCAGATAAGTCCAAATAACCTAGTTATTTAAGTTTGAAAATTAAAAAAAAATTATTTTTTTTGAAAAGATTTTGAGAACCACCGGATTTTTTTCTGTATTTGCATCCCTTTTATTGCCGTAACCATAAATTAAAGCCGTAACTCTGGTAATATCAGAGATTAAGAAATTATACCGTGGGAAAATTTGCGGTGAACAGGCAGTTATAAAAAGTTTTCGAATAATATACAGGAAAATTTAAGACAAAATGCACGATTTTCAACTTTTTTAAGCGAAAAAAACTTCATAGACGTGTTCCTGGGGTCGAAATATACTACCCCTGAAAATATTTGCACTTATTTAAGACTCACTCTGTATAATTTAATATATTACATAAATTAGGATTGATTGGCATATTCGATTGTTTTCGGTCACTTCCTGTTTTACAGGAAATGACTACAGCACTGCATTGAATCCAAACGGAAAAAATATTAATTGTTCTAAGTTTATTTTAAAATTATTTAAAAAGGAAGATTTAAAAAAAACTCTGTATAATTTAATATATTACCAGTTTTTTATAGCACATCTAATAGACAAAAAGTGTCTGGTCGATTAGTAACCAACTGGCACAGTCCGAAAATTATCGATTTTTATTTTCTCTGTTTTTAATGGTCGCTTCAGAATTCAGAGCAACAAAAAATATTTTTCTATAGTAAAAAACTGTGAAATTCGCCCCGCCATCTGGTGATTTACATTCATAAACGTCTTAGTTTGACCTACTTAAAATACATATACAAGGATGGTACTGCGCTATTTTATATATAATTTTACTAAATTTTGTTTCGTAATTGACTTGTTTGATAGAAAAAGTAAAACATGTATTTCTTCAGACATGCCTCATGCCTAACCAAACGAATATTTGGCAGTTTCAGAATTAAGTGTAACTTCTAAAAGAGTCTGAGAATATGAAATAAAACGTAAACCTATAGCTTATACGGAGACCACCCTAAAATATCCAAAAATAAGACCGGTTAGTTAGCATATATCCAATTTTGATACGTATCTTTGCAGGCGGAGAATTGCTCGTATAGCGCCGCTTTCACGACTTTTCTTCTAGATACACGGTCATGGCTTTACGGCATTGTCGTGTTTAACATCGCCGTATTTTTGTTGGAAAGCGCCATATCCATATTTTCCTTTAATAAAAGAGAAAAAAACTAACAAAGGAAGAAATTGTGTGAATACGAAATTATAGTAGGCGATAAAATTCGAGTTTTCACGCACACAAGTAGATAACAATCGCTTATTTTTTTGTTCACAGAGCTGGTATAAATGTTAGATATAATCGTAAAAATAATCGTAGTTAAGTAAAACTACGATTATTTTTCACCTGTTGTAATCGCGTGGGGAATCTCAAAAACTATGAAGTTGTAGAAAAATTAGCTCCCCTATAGGGTCAAGTTTGTAGGCATATGTTCACCGGTACGAAAAACGGATACGTTAAAATTTTTATGTATTTTAAAGTTTAATATATTTTGTTCTAGTAGGTTGATTTTGATGATTTTTTAAGCAATTTGTAGATAAATTTGACTTTTTGGTATCACTTTCTAAATTAAAAATGAAGGGTTCCATCTGTGAATTATACGAGGATAAATAAAATGTTGATATTTTGGTGAAATTTTGAAACATCCTGTGGAATATGTTAATAAAGCCAAGAATTTAAAAGTCATTTTATCATCTAGGTACTCGTATGTCTCTTCTCGAAAGTGTGTTATTTGATTTATCTCAATAGCTTTATTTTTATTGGAGATATTGGCTTTTGAGTAAGACAGTAACGGTTTATAACAATTTTAGCATTGATTTCAGGTCCACATACTTCCATCACACCTTAACGCACTTATCAAATGGTGTTTATTGTTTTTGTAATGTCACTGTCATTGAAAAGCCATGTTATTATTGTTTATTGGCGTTTGCTCTAGCCGAGATGGTTTTAGGTTGGCAGTGGTAACTGCCCAACAGACAATAATAATACGATTTATTAAAGACAGTGACATTACATAAATCATAAACACTATTTTATACATCTGTTGACTATGACTAAAAGCAAAGGCATTGTTTTAATGTGAAAAATACGAAAAAATATTAGTGTCTTTTTTAAAAGCGAATATATCCAAATAAACTAACGATATTGAGATAATTCGAAAACAAACTATCTAGAGATGATACACCTAGATGATAAAATGATTTTTAAATTATTTTTTTTGTTAAAGTACTCCACAGGGTGTTTTAAACTTTCACCAAAATATCAACATTTTGTTTTTCCTGGTATAATTAACAGATGAAAACCTTCGTTTTTTTATTTAGAAAGAGTTACTATAAAGTCAAATAATTTAGCTACAAATTGCTTTAAAAATCGTGAAAATCAGTCCACTGGAACATTATATATAAAACTTTTAAGAAAATCTAGGAACTAGTGGGGTTGTAGTCGGAAGGGTTTGAAATCGAATTATATACTTTGTTAATTGTCAAGCTTTCGCAATTTATTTATTCCTTTCTCAGGACACTGAAATGGAAATACATGTTACACAAAGGCTATAAAAGTCAACTAGAAAAAACTTACTCAACGTGGTAAAAAAACCTTCATAAAAACTGCATTAAAAAAATAGGCTTGAGGGATGCATTGAAAACTCCACAGTCAACCATCGCTGACCAGTCAACCATAATAAGGGCTATCTAGGGGCGGTTCCGCCTGATCATAGCGTCTACGTCTTTCGACAAATAAAAAAAAATACATTTAAATCTGATTCCTAGCGTTGTAGATCTAAAATAATTTATACTGTTCTTTATAATTGGGTTAGTACCGAAAAAAAACTCAACAGAAATACTTTGTTTTAAATTTATCGACGTTTTGACGAAAATTTATTTGCATCTTCAGGACAATTTAAATTTGGACTTTCTTTGCCATTTCTATGAATATGTATATGTCATGACAACAAATGACAAAGAAAGTCCAGATTTTTAAACCAAAAGACTTCTGTTGTATGTTTTCCGGTCCTATCCCAATTAAAAAAAAGTATAACAATTAAACTTTCAAATTTTTACAGTCTTCAAAGTATTTGGAGTATTTTTAAGTATTTCATTACTGAATCGATATTTACCAAACCGACGGCTACCCTCAAAGTATACCGAGTGCGTCTCAAAAGTGGCTCACCCCCTATAACTTTTTTATTTTTTCAGATAAAAAATCGAGATTTGGTATGTCAGTATATGACATAAATTAGGATTGATTGGCATATTCGATTGTTTTCGGTCACTTCCTGTTTTACAGGAAATGACTCAACTGCATTGAATCCAAACGGAAAAAATATTAATTGTTCTAAGTTTATTTTAAAATTATTTAAAAAGGAAGATTTAAAAAAAAGGACAGAGAAGAAGCAATGTAGCTACGATAAATCTGGTTACCTAAATGGTTATCTTTAGCGGTCCTGTAGTTTCAATTGAGTTGCCCTCATGTCCTCTACATTTATGTTTAATAATTCTGGAAGTAATTTTATTTAGTATTGTGAGATGCTCATCTAAAATCTGACCAGCTATTTACCATTTTTTTTATAAAATTCGAAAATATCCTTAACACTAAGTTTCTTTAAGCAGAAAAATGAAAAGCTTTCATTTAATTTTCCTACCATAGATAGCCTGTACGTCTTTCGACAATCTCGACGAACATTTATTTGCATCAGGACAATTTAAATTTGGACCTTCTGTGTCATTTCTATGAATATACCTCATGACAATAAATGACAAAGAGTCCAGATTTTTAAAACAAAGGACTTCTATGGTGTTTTTTTCGGTCCTAACCCAATTAAAAAAAATATTACAATTAAACTTTCAAATTTTTACAGTCTTCAAAGTTTTGGAGCCTTTTTAAGTATTTCATTACTGAATCGGTATTTGACCCGACTTGAGTGAAAAAGGCCTCTACGTCAATGGCTACTCTCAAAGTATATGTAACCTTATTTAAATTGATCAGTGTTTCAATATTTATCTGGGCCATTTAAAAGACATATTTTAAACAGGGAACGTTACTTATTGTGAAATTTTGCTTACGACACATAAACATTTGTATTGCAAGGGTTCTATTCTAAAAAGTAGAAAAGTACGTAAAATTATTTCAAGTAACAGCAAAAAAGGAAGCATAACAGCAAGCAGGAAACGGTGCAATAGTGTCGTTGAGAATTCGAAAGAGCTCCTTGATTTTATATTGTGAGTTTGCAAGAGCCCTATTTGCAACTGAAATTCAGCTATAAAGCCAGCTGTGTCGCTTATGCTTATGAAATGGATGTGATTCTGTTGATTATTTAGTAAGTGGTTTTATGTTTAAAGAGAATGTATGGCTTACAGTGTGAATTTTTTACGATGTTCTCTATGGGTATCTAGGACACTAATGGAGCTAGAGAGTGGAAAAATGGGGAAAGAATAATTGCAGTTTTGTGAGGTCAAACATATGCGCTATTCGGATTTTTAAGAAAGTTTATGGCTTACTAGATATTTCGAAAAAATACAATTAACTGTATTAGACAAAAAGTTTTCAGATAAAAGTTGTAAATAAGGACATCCTTAGTGAGACTGTGTTCACCGGTTTTTTCTAAAGGCGCATTACCACGACTCATGTACTTGACAAACATTTGTAATTGGTTTACAGGGTATACATGGTGCGTTGGGCATCTATACAAAATTTGTAAGTAATTTATTATAGGAACTATGCCGCATTCTCGCCAGACCCTGTATGTCAATACCACTTTTGTGGTACCACTTTTTTCTCCAAAAAATATTCAATGTAAAACCCGTATGGACGACACTGATTGAAATAAATAAAATTCTTTGTGCACCAAAAAGGTATTTTGATCCATAGAAGACGTGCATCAAGTTTAACAAAGATATCTATAATAAAATCTCAGAAGTTAAGATGTTTAGGACATACATTCATATGAAGATTTTCTCTAGGTCTAAGAATAGCCCCTTAAATATTATCATGTTATTAAGGAACATCCTGTATATTTCAAATCGCAATCAGACCAACAGGTAATTTACACTTTAAATTAATGCAACATTAAGCAAGCTTAATCTTGAGAACACTTAGCTAATATAAAATTCTCGCCACCTACGTCGAAAAGCAAAAAAGAATGAAAAGGAAGCTATGATATCGCGCGTCCGTTTTAGCAATTGAATTTGCGGCGCGCGGCGTAACTCAAAGACGAAAGCGGAAGCAGGCAGCCAAGAGAAGTCAAAGGAAACTACCCATTTTCTCGGGTAACCAGATGAGGTTGCGGGACTCGATTGAAGATTATGTTCGTCTTTTATCGGTAATCCGTTCTGAGGATGGTAGTGTTTAAATAAGCGGATGAAACTATAGTATTTTCCTTAGTAATTATTTAGTCGACTTGGGTCGATAACGGCGCGGCGTAGCAGATCTATATTTATTTCAAATTTTACTTAATTTTTATTATGTTATACCGGGTGAAATGATTGGTCAGACTGCCATTTCATTGCTGGTTATTTTATAAACTTGAAATTTGGGCACAATATATTGTATATCAAAATTCAACATTTTCCAAACTGAAATAATCGTGTTAATATAATGTTAAAATTACAACCTAACCTAACCTAACCAAAATAATCGAGTCTTATTTCCAATTAAACCGGGATTGAGTCCAAGCGAATAATTTTAATTGGTATAATTTTATCATAAGTAATATTTTATCAGGTCGATTAAGTTGACCCCCCCCCCACCAAAATTTTCATACTTTTTTTTATGTCATAATTTTGCAAATGTTTTGCACAATTTTGCACAGGTATTTTTAATTTTGGCACACCTGCATGGGGAAAGTTATTAACATGTGTTAGTGGGGGGGGCAACTCAACGCTAGCCCCCGCCTACTATTTTTTTCAAAACTTCCATTATGTTAATTCGAAGCATGATTTTTGCACAATTTTGCACAGCCTATGCCGATTTTTGCACACTCTATTTAGAACATATAGGGCTTAGAGAAAATGGTGATAGCCCCCCCCCCCACTAAATTTTCTTTAACTTTTAAAACGCCAATCGAAAGCTTGATTTTTGCACAATTTTGCACACACAATTCCAATTTTTGCACAGCTACCCTAAAAGAGATAAGGCGATTTGAAAAAATCTCGGTAGCCCCCCCCCCCCACTAAAGTTTTTGCAACTTTTAATATACCAATCGAAAGCGTGATTTTTGCACAATCAATTCCAATTTTCACACAGATACCCTAAAGAGATATGGCGCTTAGAAAAATATGTCGGTAGCCCCCCACTAAACCTATTGCGACCTTTAATATGCCAATCGACAGCTTGAATTTTGCACAATTTTGCACAACCAATAGCAATTTTTACTCAAGTACTTACCCTAAGTACCTGTACTTAAAGGTTTAAATAAAATGGCGGTAACGCTGCCATTAAATTTTTTGCGTGATTTTTCTTTTCAACATCAAATAAAATGTGTCTTTTTCAAGCTACAAATTTAGTGGTATATTAAGGATCATGTGATCGTGGAATGGTTGCATAAAGCCTACCCTTGTTAGCAAGTGGTTTTACCACGAAATACACTCTACTAATGTTTAAAATTTTTCAACATTATAAATTATGAGAAAAAAAATCTTAATTTTTCATGAATGAAATCAAATTGAGTTACAAAATACCCCAGTCCCAGTTTAGGAGGGATAGTTTATATTTTAGGAGGGAGAGAGAGCATCATAATAAACATACATAATAATATGAGGCGTCCATCAGTTCCAAACCTCAGATCCATTTCACAACAATGTAACGAAACTTAGGAGAAGGAATAAGTAGTTATATTGTATATTGTTTGTACTATGTCATACCTATATGTTTGTACAATTTATTTTATGTATGGGAATTTCAAAAATAAATTATATCTTTTAGGGTAGCTGTGCAAAAATTGGAATTGGTTGTGCAAAATTTTGCAAAAATGACGCTTTCGATTGGTATATTAAAAGTTGCAAAAAGTGTAGTGGGGGGGGGGGGGCGACATTTTTTCAATTTTGATGGTCAAACATCAACAAAATATTCCCTATGTTTGGACTAAATTTTCTCAAAAAATAAATACATAATTTAAAATTCCGTTACAATACGGAGATCGATTGAAATTTAGTGATTGTAGCAACAAATGTATCACCAGTTCAACCTTTGATTTAATGTAAACAGTAATTGTTTCTTGATGAGAAATGTGAATTAAATGGTTTATGGTGTGATTGTGTTAGTGATTTATTAATAGTTTTGCTGATGCAGTTTAAAGATTCATGGGTTTTCATCAAACAATTTAAAATGACATGTTTACATGCAGTTCAGTGTGATACCATTTTAATAAACATTAAAAACTTTCGAACTAGTAGTGGTTTTATGGTAGTTCATCATCAATGGAAAGTGAAGATAAACATTATCATTGCATCCTTTGATCGGTGTTATCTATCCCATAACTTTTTATAGCTGAAACCAGAAGTACATTAAGCTGAAACGTTTCCTGTGTCCAATAGTGTTTTTCCTTTAGATTTTCTGAATTGTAAGTTTTAATGTCATTAGCAAAGTTTTGCAAATTGTCACTGTTTCGTAGACAATTAAATTCAAGATGTATTATATTCAATGTCACAGAATGTCGCCTAATAATTGTAAAGGTTCTTCTATTGATATTCACTTTATTAATATAAGGTAGGTTTGTAAATAAAATATTAATAAATAAATAATGAACTCAATTTATTTCAAAAGCACAAAAATACAGAGTTGTGAATATAATATAATTATTGACACTAGAGAAAATTTATCTATAAACTAGTTAAACACTTTTCTGGTTTCTTTATCTTTTGATAAAATTTTTATGAAACATTTATAACTTTTGTTTTTATTAACTGACTAATTCCAAGTAACTAAATTTAATAAATAAGACAATATAAAAATTTAATATACAATTTAGCACCTATGTAGATATTAAATATCTGTATGTACCTACTATGCCAAAAAATAAAACAGGAACATCATGTTATATCAAGAATACAAGGAATTACAATTTAAAAAATGCATTCTAAAAAAATACCTGGCTACAATATACCTACATATTAATTTAAAAAGCTTATTCATAAAAAAACTATTCTAAATGGTTTATATATACACAATCAAAAGTCTTTCAACCACAGTACAATCATTTTCAAATTAATGTGAAATTAATGTAAATTATTTTTATTTTATAATCATATAAAATAATGTAAATTATTTTTATTTTATAACAAGGCCTCCTAGGTTATGTTACGCAGTTGTTGATTTTAGGCTATATTCTCTATTAATTTGATTTTAAAATCAATCTGTACACTGACAGTACATAATTTCAATGTTTCTGTTAACGTCTATCCATATTTTTTTTTAAATAAATAGTCATACCACTTACACTAGGAGCTTTGAAAAGGCTTGGGTTTCTTTCACCCCGTTCTTTATTCGCCTTTTTTCCACTGAAACTCCCACTTGTACAGCCAGGAACGAAGCAATATCTATTGTATAGGGTTTTTTTAATAACACTCATGGTACACTGCTAATAATTCAATAGAATAACTCTAAATTTTAACAAAAACTAGCAAAAATACAGTTAAAACGTATACTAACAATGAAAATGATCAATCTAACCCGATTACAGTGCCTCTGGTGTCCAACCGAGAAACTTGCTTTAAAGTAGGGACAGAAATTTCAAATATGTCCATTGCCGATAAATCTCCTTTTTAAAGCCCTCCATATGTCAGGATGTCCGATATTTAGTTTAGCTCTGCACCGGCGTCGCGCCGCTGCGCGCTGATAGTCGTTTACAGTGCAGCGAATAAAGAATACTGTACCGTAGTTTTGCTTTTAGTCGACTGAAAAATTACATTACTAATCAATTTCGATGTAACTTATATATTGGTTTCAAATGCATATTTCCATTCAGATCAATAAATAATGTTTTATTAATAGAATATATTATTAATGCGTTAAGCTTGTTATTTTAATTATTTTGGTAATGATTAAAATAACAAGCAAAATAATAATGGCTCATTACTTTTAATCTGTTTGGAATCAAATATGATAATGTATAATATAATTTAGAATTATTATAAACAAAATAGTTTCATTGTATTGAGCAAATTAATAACTTTACTTATAATTATTAACTTAAATGATTTAAAAATATACAGGGTTATACACGCCATTCGCCCCGGCTATTTTGAAGAATCACTAGAGCTAAAAATTTAAAATTATTTTAGATTGGTACAGATTCTTCCAAATAAGTCAAAATAGTATTACAGTTGGCTATTCTGGAACACTCTGTATATTATATAATTTGTAAAAACTGAACTTATTTCTAATCACCTGCTGATCTGTCCAGTGCAAAAGTAAAGTGTTTTAGTGTATTGTGGTTAATAACTGTTTTATTTTGCTAAATTTTTTATGTCTAACCGTATGATCGAATAAAAACGGCGTCAGCGATGGACGCCGTTTTTTTTCGATCATACGGTATTATCGAGTACGAGTAGTGTAGCTCTTGTGTATAATTTAAATTGAAAGCTTGCAGCTAGCATTGTTTTAGTCGACATCAAAAATACTTAATCTTTATGTGTTATGTATAATTTATGTGTACTGTATTAAGCTTCATTCAGAACCTCAAAATTAGTTGAATAAATCAATGGTTCCAATTAGCGAGGAAGTTTGTTCCTCTAATATCAATGTAAGCATTCACAACGTCAAAAGTAATGGTAGTAATCTTCAATTAGTGGAAAAAGTTAACAAACTTTTAACTTTTCCACCAATTATACTTCAAAAGTTCCGAGGAATGTCATTTTGGCCTTTCATTATCATCCGTCAAGGAAAATTATGGTTAGAAATCAAAAGGTTATTGTTTTATAAGCTAAATATTACGCTTTCTCTATGGATACAACTGACTACCGCAAGCTGTTGCTAGGATATTCTATTAATTTTAATTGTGTTTTTTAGACATTGTGAATGACCGTAAAACTAAAAATATAAAGTATAATTGAAACCACTAATTTATTTCACTATTTGCGAGGCCGAGGTTCTGAATGATACTTAAATTTATCGTATTAGACATTTATTCCACAAGAATTTAATATTTAAATATTTCTTTTTATATCCTATCGCCGAAACATCATACGGCCTGAAAGTCTGAACAGGACTCCAACGGTCTGTATCTTTCAAAATGGCCGTGCATCCGAACATTGAAACGGAAAAACGAAAATTCTCAGATCGTAAGCTCGATTCAAAAATCGAATTTCGCAAAAGCGCGAATGGAAACCCTGCGGCGAACAATAGTCGACGAAAAAATGGTCGATTTTTGCCTCCCGCAATCGGAAAAGGCGAGAGATGTTCAATGGAAATTTGAAAGAATTGGCTGACTTGATTGGTGTATATTTTTAAGATTTTTTTTTCGATATGGTAGACTGATTTAATAAACGAGTTTCGAGCATGTTTTGTCTTTATCTACAACCATTATATGAAAAAGACAAAACGTGCAAGCTATTCGTGCAGTTAAGAGGTTATTATAAATTGTAAGAAAAACGCACAGGATATACATGTTAGTACGCCGCACTTGGTCGACAAGAGAGCTGTAGTAGTAGAATGTCAAATAAAAACAAACGTCAGAACTTGCTTTCACATCAACTAATAAAATTCGAGACTATTTTAGCCTTGGGAGCTAAAGTACAGTGTATATTTCGTGTTGCAAAAGAGTAATGCTCACTCATAGAATAATGCACTTATTACGGCGCGTCTTGTGCGCTATTTTTCTATTAGTTCTAGAATTCTAGAATAATAAAACAAAATTCTAGAATTCCATTACCTCGGCAGTATTTTTGATTTCGAAAAAGGCCAATATTGACTTTGAAATTCAGCACAGAATTAGCAGCGCCTCAAGAGCATTCTGGATATTAAAAGACAGGGTTTTCTACAATCATGACTTGAGCACAAAAATGAAACTTGTAGTGTACCGAGCAATAATAATCCCCACCATGTTATATGGAAGCGAAACCTGGGTGCCGTACCGCCGACACACGAGCGCATTAAACAAGTTGCAACAGAGACACCTTATAGACAACTGTTAAGAATCAAATGGTACCACCATGTCTCAAACGTATCAGTTCTTGAAAAAGCAAGCTGCGAGAGCGCTGATGTCATGATTACTAAATCCCGCTTAAGATGGGCTGGCCACGTATGCAGGGTACATGAAAACCGCCTACCTCTTCTTTACGGTGAGCTTGTAGAGGGTAAGAGGAAACCGGGTGGACAACTCAAAAGATACAAAGATATTTTCCATGAAAACTTAAAGGGGATAAGTATGCAGCATCAGTGCGAGGAGTAGCGCACAATAGAACGCAATGGAGGAGAATTATAAACTAACGACAACCAAAAAGTAAAGAGGCAACAAAGTAGTTAGATTTTTGATTGTAGTTAGATTTATGTCCGGAGTGCGGAAGAGAGATAACATCACGTATCGGGCTTTTCAGTCACAGAAAAGCTCATAAAAGAAAACGCCTTGCGTAACCATCTTCTGATGCGTGTCAAATACTCGTCAGCGAGTAATGGCAATAAGTGAGTGTGAGTTCATAATATTCTATTTTCGACACGAACTAAGTAATAGTTTCGAAACTAGTTACGGAATATACTATTAATTTTATTTACTTACATAAGTTAATTGTATGTTGTAAACAACTGAGGAGGGTTCATGCAAAAGCAGAGATGTTCAATTATTACAAATTTGGGAAAAACAGCAAAAATTGTATTACGAAAAACTATTGGTTTAGGCAAAATGGTTTAACTAGAACAGTATAAAAGGATTCTAATAAAATATTAAAGACATATTATTTAAACAAATGTGTGTGGACTATGTACCCATATTTGAATTGAAACTTCTTACTTCCGTCTGTCCGCCTGAAGACTCCTTTCCGTTACCTCTATCCACGTGCCGAGTTTGGTTCCAATCGATCCATAATTAAGAAAAATCCTGATGATTTCGTCTATTTAGAGGCATCGGTTCGAAACGTCGAGGGCGTCATCCTGTAGCCCGTCCCTAATTAGCCGAAATCGACCCACATTTTTCTTCAACATCAAATCCTTAGTCCCATCCTGATGAAGTAAACGAAACATCGTATCCAACTTTGAGGGGTGGGACCGTGTGCACCGTCTCTCACATAGCCTACCCACCAAATTTGGTCGCGATCGGACGACATTAGCTCAGGACGTTTCTTACGTCAAAACTAACTGTCACAGAGACATTGTCGTACACGCTCAAATTCGCCTTGGTTCAATTGATCGACATACAAACTTTCATTTAAAACGAACGATTTTTTCGCCATTGATGATAGGGTTTCATAGTGCACGAGACGTCGCGCGTCGTCAAAATATCATGAAAAGATTCATATCATGAAAATATTACATTCCGACTTTCAGCCCTCTAGCTCATATAGGGCCCGAGTTATGACGCTCAAAAACCCATCTCAACTTCCTCATTGGCCTTACTACTTTTTCGATTATCACCACTTTTCGTTACCACTAGCTCGTGTGATGCATGTCGCTAAAAAATAGCGTTGTTGATGCAACAACGCTATCTCGTGTGTCGCGGCCTTAAATTTTGGCTCCCAACGCGCTTAAAAAAGTTTCACTTCAAAAAAACATTGTTTTTCGGAGATATTTTACAAAAAAAAACTAGATTTGTCTACTTTTGCATGAACACAACGGATATGTCAATTTTTGTTTGAATACCTACAGAGTGAAATTGTCTGAATTTGTTTGTTTGTATACAGGCTAAAACTATTTCTTTTATTATATTTTAAAAATTACAAAACGAAGTATAAATAATATTTGAATATGCAGTTCCATACGTTGTCTTCTACAGGTATCATCGTTATTTTCTTTTCTTTCTTCTTCCCTTTCAAATGATCGGTACCTTCTTCCAAAATATGGTTAAAAAATCTAACGAAGGTAGATTTTCCCACTGAATATCTGCACTATTAAATTGTTTTTCCAAAAGTGTCATAACATTTTTCTTTTTTTGTAACTTTTTATAGGTTAAAAAAAAACAAAAAAAATTGTTTACACTAAACAAAGAGCTGGTTAGTGCGATAATAACGCCCAATCATTTATGAATGAGGCTTCTATGACCTAAGTATACTGCCAAATGCAAACGGTACCTACATCACAGGATTACTCTTTTTTCTATTTAATGTTTTTTTGAAGTAAAAACACTAATTTATTAAAAAAGCTGCATTTACTAAATTTTTGCCAAAAAAACAAACATCGGTATAGAAAATATTCTTGCTCAGTGTAATGTAACAATACAGCTATAAAGGCATAACGTATACTCAATCACCTTTAGTTTTATTACATCTCTCTGCTCTGACGGCTAAAAAAAGAGACAGTTTCCTTTGACCTCGGCTCGCCAGAAGTTTCGCATTCTTTTCTTTGAGCTACACCGCCGCAAATTGAATTTCTAAAACGGACTCTTTATCTGAACAGTTTCGTTTTTTTCCTTTTCAGCGTTTTGTTGCAGGAAACTCGGCGCTTGGCGCGCATTTGGCAAGCTACACAGAGCTTTGCCTCTCTCTATCTTTAAGTTCTGCCTTACCTTAATGTGGAATTTCTTAGTACGTTATTTTGATATGTTGTAGGTTGCCGTATATAAAATTAAACTATTGTATCATATTTCTCTTTCACAATATAAGCAGACTTTTTAAAGTATAAGTATCTAGGGTAAAGTGTAAGATTTGGTGGTTAGGTCAGCAGAATAACGGTCATAATTTATCGATTGAAAATCCAGTAACCAGATAAATATTAATAATTGATAATTTTGTAATGTGGTAGACACTGATTCAATAATAATACAAAATCAATGGCATCAGTGGTATATAATTATCAGAATTCAAGCATCATTGGGAGAAATGTTACATTCTAGAGATGATTAGGTCCTGATGGATACGAATCCACGGATCTCCCTCCGGTGCCGGTACTAATAGATGTACATGCTACTGAATATCTACCCCTATCTGCGAAACGGCATTGCTGACAGCCACGTCGTCGGTAGATAACGAAAACATAACGATGCAGCGAAATATATCAGTATTGGAATAAAGGCGTACGATAGCGTCCCGCTTATTAAACTGTGGAAGGTACTGGAGACAACAAACATCAATGCTACAATAATTAAAGCCTTTAAAGAAATGTATAAAAACTGCTGTACAAAAATAAAAATTAAAAACTCAGTCTCCAGTGGCTTTATGCCAAATAAAGGATTGAAACAGGGTTGCTGTCTATCACCAACACTCTTCAAAATATTTTTAGAAAAGACGCTGCTACAGTGGAAATGAAAATGTAGCCATATGGGTATCCCGCTAAACGGCAACACCATCTATACATTAAGTTTTGCATGTGATCAGAAAGCTAATCTAAGAATACAGCAAATGGGGATTGGAGGTGAATTTAGATAAGACGGAATATATGTGCGTCGGCGGACTCCAAGAAAATATCCCCCATGAAAACGGTCAAAATATTAACGGGTGCAAAAAATGTAAATACTTTGGGATCAAAGTTTCAAGGAAAAAACCATTAGGGACAGGAACGCTCAGGGAAGAAAGGCAATCTTTATGTTAAGTGGCGTCTTGTGGGACAGTGCACTGAGAGAAAAAACGTTGTAAAATCAAAAATAATGCTAATAAATCGAATAAAATCAAAAATGTTTTGGCCTCATTAATAGTCATAATTGAATTAATAAGATATCTATTGATTTTATGCATATAGTAGTATATAAAACATACATGATCATTGTCATTGTTAGTGGTATATCAGATTTAGAATAAAAATGCTGCCTATTTGATTTAAAGAAATATACATTTGTTTATTAGTGTTTTCCTGTTGTTTTTCAAATACATTCCTTTTATTTCAAGCTTTTCTCTTTATATTTTTAAATGCAATGCTTAATGATTTATTAATATGTCACTTTGTTTAAAACTTGAGTTGATTTTAATCGAATAGGATCAGTACTAACAATTTAAATGAAATAAATATCAAATTTATTAGGAAAATAATTTTATTTCGGAATTAATCTTTTGGTGATAAGTAGGTAAATACAATTGTATTGAATGTCTTCCAAAATCAAAAAAAAATAATAGATATAAGGGTATCCTGGTGAATTTTGTCTAGTGACGAATGGTTTTTGTAATGTCCTGGAATTGATCTGGCTTTATTAGATTCCTTCAAAGGTCACAGAGATTCTAAAAAAAGAAAGCAACGTTTAGTTAAATATATGATATACTTTTCTCCATCTTAAAACTGGAGTTAACCTGAAACAGAAATGTTTCTATACAGGGTATACAGGATTTGCAGGTTTTCTGAATCGTATAATTGCAAAAAACAGTATTTTTTAGGTTCCTAATGCCACTATAGATGAGAAAACCGCGCTATGTTGAATTTAAAAAGTGGGGTTCTTAAATTCTTGAAAAAAAATCTTCATTCTTTCATGCGAAAAATATTGTCGTTGGGTAATACATTAAATTTTCTACCCTGTACAAATTTCTGTTCTGTACAGGATGAGTCAACGATAGAGTAAAGTCCATTATCTCAATAATTGTTTGGAGGTTTACAAATAAATGTTAAATACAAAAGTTATAGGGAAGGTTAAGATACACGTTTTAAATTATTGTAGAATATATTTGTATTGTATATTTTTTTGTATTATTGTATATTTTTTTGTATTGTATATTATTTGTATTGTTATATTGTAGAATATACTGGGTGCTTCATAAAGCAAAAAAAATAAGGAAGGTTGGAAAAAATATATTTTTTATTTATTTATTAATATCTCTGATATTATCGAAATATATTTACTCATATATAATATATTATGTAAAGTGGTCCAAAAGGAAGCCAAAAATGCAATAAAATACAGGGTGTTCCATTTAAAAAAAACATACCGATCCACTTACACATTTTTGAGCCACCCTATAGAAGTTGAAATATTTTCCTGTAATACATCCTCGTACATACTTTAGGTTTGAACTTAAACAAAATTGTGAAGTTTATTATTCTAGGAGCTACAAATGCCCGACGCACCTCTGCCGGACCCTGTATATTATAAAAAAAAATATTATTAGATAAAAAAATTATAGAATTTTACGTAGAATTTAAAAAATAGAATAAAAAATAGGGTGTTGCATTTAACATGTTATATCCGTAACACTTTTTTAAAGCACTCTGTATATTCTACAATAATTTTAAAATGTGTATCTTAACCCTCCCTATAACTTTTATATTTAACATTTTTTTTGTAAATCTCAAAACAAAGGAATGACCTTACTCTATCGTTGACTCACCCTGGATATTCTGTAATGTTCATCAATATATTTTTTTACCTTTTATACTGGTACGAGCTGTAGTAAGTTCCACCTTTTTAACAATTTTGCTAGCTTGACTTCGTATTCCTCTACATCTGAATTTTCATCATCTAGTGAAATATTACTTTGCAAATTTGAATTGTTGAATTCGTCCAGCGTTAAATTCAAAATCACAATGCATTATTTCGGCCGGCGTCGTTTCCATCACTCTTCAAGAAAACCTTTGGCCGCCATAATGCTACTGAAATAATATTAACGTTTGATCATTCTAAACAACTACTTAAACAACACATTACCTGTAAACGATACAATTCTCCTTTTTGTCACTAACAACTGTCATATACAATAAATATCATTGTACTATTCAAAATCATGGAACGCGACAAAAATCATACAACAACGTGTGGCTTAATCGGGCTTATACCCATCAATACCGCCAAACACCATCTTTCGATGTCCACCTCAAATGCATGACTTTCTATTGGCAAATATTAATCACGTGGCAAAAGCCTAACAGAAATGTTAGCAATTCTTATAGAAATAAAATACTCTCGTGCTTAAAATAAATCTATTATAAGGATGTCTTATTGGAATAAATAGACAAGCAACACTTTTCAAAAATAATAAGGCAATGCCAGTTTATTTTAAACGTGGTTATTTTGAAACATATAGAGTAATAATTACTTTAAAAGGACTAAATATTAGATATCCGATAAAACAGTATTCACTTTATTTCCAATGCTTTAATTTTTATTATGTATATTATCAGCAATCGTTATTAAAACAACTAATTAGGTAAATCGAATTCCATACAACGTGTTAATTATTTTAACGTGATTTATTGTGCATTTTAAAATGCATTTTTTTTCTGAGTGTGACATCTCTAAATTCAACAAACGACAAATATACAGCACAATGGCTAAAAGCATCGTTTACTATGGCACCGAGGTATGGCAGCTAAAAGATAAGGCCGTGCGCACCCTGGAAGCGACAGAAATGTCTGGAGACGGACCGCAGGTAAATCCAGAAGAGCACGATGTGAGAACAACAGAATTTGAGAAATTATGGGAGTCACTCGAACATGACTCGCTGATGACATATGAACGAAACAATTAATATGGTATGGCCACGTACAAAGAATGTCAGAGGCTAGGCTTCCAAAACATATCCTAATACACAGACGAAAAAGGGGTAGACCCTGCAAGAGCTGGAGAGACAATGCAATGAGCTAAAAGAACGAGAGCTCGAAGACGACCTCTGGCTAGAGAACTGGGAGCAATGGCAACTGGGCATCGGAAGACGCCGAAGAACGTATTAAAACCGATTGATATAGGTATCTATTGGAATAAAGAGGGATTTGTAACTACTGCTGAGTTGTATTGATAGAAGGTTGTAATTGTGTGTAGATTATTTTTATATATTATTTAGTAAGGATTGGAAGGATTTGATACGTCATGGAAGTGTGTAGATTATTATTTTTGAGAAGTTCGTAATTATTTGCCTTATGGTCATAAAATTGTGCCTTAAGGTACCACCAAAGGAATAGCTAAGATCACATGTAGGTCCATGAAGTCCATGACCTGGATGTAGGTCCATGAAGCTTTATGTAACATAAAATGTCGGATCTGAAGATGATGATTTTACAGTGACATCTGGTACTTCCTTTTTATTTGTACAAGAATAAAATAAGTGCAAATATTTTCAGGGTTGGTGGATCTCGATAAAAGAAACATATTTTCTCTTTACCGTTTTTCAAATCTATCCAAAACAACCGAGTTATTTTACTTTGGAAATTTCCAAAAAGAAAAAATGCTAAAATTTTTAGAACCACTGGATCTTTTCTGGATTTTCTTTCTGGTAAATTTAATCTACTACTTATGTTGCTATATTACCAAAATTAAATAATAAAGAAAATTCAAAACACTACATATTTTCATTTTTTTTTTCGTGAAAAAAAACTCATAGACGTCAAAAAAAAATCTCACCCTGTATAGTTATCTAAATACAATGAAATTAGAGTATACTGAAATAAAGTTATTCTTTTATATCGTTCTTTTAAGGGAAAAGTAGGACTGAAAGTTTAATTCGTGTTTTATCTTCCTTCCATTTACATAAAAACGAGGCAGATGGAAACTAGGATTCACCCATCTTATTATTAATGCGGGTCCTATTAGCATTTTGTTCAGCGGATCACAAAGTTTAGCAGACATTAGTAAAATTATACGCAAGAAGAATATTTTAGTCTAATTTTGATCGACCTGTATATTCAGTCATTCACTAACCAAGCTTGGTCATCGAATTCTTTTTTTATAATGCAATTGACAATTACTACAGGAAAGGATACTATATAAATATGTATTTCTTTAAAAAAAATATTTTTATAAAACATGTTTTATAAAAACTTTCATGTTCCTTATATTCTTCGTATGTAATATTCATTCGTCTTCCTCGACATGTAGGTGATAAATTTAGAGACTTAAGTTCTGTATCCTCCATTGCTTCAAACTTTCTGTATGATTATTTTTAATATGTTATGTTCTTTAAAATCAAAGAAGCGATTGCCATACATTACTAACATCTACAGATGCAGGAGCAATACATTTATTTTTATTAGATTGTATTAAAAAAGCCTCTTTTATTTTTCTTTTAGAGGTTATTGCTTCTTTCATTAATGACAATTAGTCTTCGTTGGATTAACGCAGCAGTGTTACAAAAAATAACTATTTTATTTTGTAGATTGCAGTGACGAAATACCCATAGGATTTTTTTGCAGAGAATTCTTATGTTGCAATTATAAAATAATAGATTAAAATTAATTTCACTTTGGTGACGATTGTATATGATAACTAAAATTCTGCCTTCCATCAACTTGACGGATCCAATCGGTTTCAGTTTTCGGTCCATTCGTCGAAAATGTAATTTATTCAGAATAGTTAATGCCATTAAATGGATTTGGTCTCTGGCACAATTCGTACGGCTGACATTGCCAGGCAGATTTTTTAGGCTTCGTACTAATTAACTTCGGATGCAATTAAAATTTGCTTTGTAGTTCGTATTCGACAACAAAAAAAAAGAGCATTCGTATTAATAACCTTCGGGATAATATATGTTGGTTGATGACAAGTTTTGGATATACGTTGTTTTATCCATATATATGGTAGGTATATCATTTTTCAATGTGTCAATTCCATCCAGGCAAACTTATGCTTGTGATAACATGAAATTGTATCGTTTTTATAATGTCGTGTCATTCTAGTTAATTTTTATCCATTTAGTTAAAATTATGAGTTTGTCGATAGGTATCTATTGATTTTTATGGAATGATTTCAATCCAGAATATCTTCCGTTAAATTTCAACTGTGAGCTCGTGATCTATACATTACATATCTATATGAGTTTTTATTACACATCTTTGTGCTAAAAAACGAAAGTGTTTTTGAAGTAACTAGATGTAGATACTTTTTTTCCATAGCAACTGTTAAAATTGCCTTATATCTATCAAAAATAGTAGATAAAATGATACTTTAACAGCGAGGATAGGTTAAAAACTTTATTTCTTCTCGTACGTTTTTGAATTGCTTCCATTATTGAACATTTTTGTATTCCTTTTCATAAGTTATTCGGGATTTAAATGAAGTAGTTTGGATATGGCGTTTGTCGCCTCAGCCTGAATATCTATTGGTAATTTACTTATTTCGTTTTGAGCCATTTCTGGCTCCAATTCAATCAGCAATCGACACGAAAGAGAATTAAAAAATATTGACTAAAAACTGACAACTAAAGAGACAGCTTTATTAATTTGTCAAATTACATAAAAACCAACGCCAACCCAGCACAATATTTTTTCTACTCGTAATAAATTCCTCTTTTCGGTCGACGATAAAATACCATTTTATCGTCTTGTATAAAAAATAACAAATTTTTTTTCGGTATTCTTTTTGATTTTTGCTTCTGATGACGCGGGGAGCGGCATTATATCCCTTGCTTAGATATTCACTAATCGAAGTACTTTTTTAATCTCTCTTTTAAGATGTTGTGTAGCATTGTTCAGAATAGTTTTATCCTCTGGTGATATAGTTTGATGCCAAATTTCTCTTTTTAGAAATAAGTATTCTGACCTCTTTGGGATAGTGATTGTTGCAACAATAGATTTGGAGCAATTCTGTTATTAACGACTTTATTTACGAAGTTTATTATTTACGAAAATTATACTACGAAAAAATATAAAAATACTAAGTAATGTAAATGCCAAATTAAAAATACTTATTTATTAAAACTACTATATTTTTAAAACTATATACTATATTTTTTACTTTTATTAAAACTGCTATATAATTATCTGTATAAACTACTATATTATCTGATGAAAATTATATCAGAATTGGCCAACTAGGATTACTAAGGAATCTGCTTGGAAATATTTATCATTCTCTTAGTCAATAGGTCTATTAAATAGTGTTATTCGATATTAGGTTACATTGTCGGCAAATAGACTTCGAACTAAAGCAAATTCAAAGGGTTCTTCCTTAATAGGATTTCGAAATGGTCATTTATTAAATACCATTGATCTGCACTTAATAGGTTGTGTTATTTAGAATGATGTTAATTTATATAATAATAAATGCAAATATAATATTATATATTATATTTGCATTTCTTTTTATTTAAATACCTATATTTGTATTAACACTTTGAAACTACTATTAAAAAAGTCGATGAAATAAAGTCATTGTAACAGATAACTTAATAATTAATATACCGTATGATCGAAAAAAACGGCGTCCGGTTGGCTTGGAAATAACGATCGATAATATTCCTCATATAAATTTACATATGAAATGACAGCGATTTCATTTCATAGCCATAGCTGACGTTTTTTTTCAATCATATTGTATTACATACGTGTTCGTCGAAAGAAAGAAATACGGCGAAAGTCGAGAATGCAGTAAGTGTTAACAAAAACTAAGAAATGCTATCAGTTACGCCGTGGGACAGTGAATGTCGTATTTTAATGAAAGTTGTCGATTTTTAATTGTTAGCAGTCACTAGTGACAGTAACATTTACTAAAAATCGTCGGTAAAAGTCATTCTATTGTACAGAGTGTCCTATTTTCGTGTTTTATGGGGTTTCTCGTTTATGAGTAGAGATACAAAGATGCGGTTTTCACATTTGCTACTCTTTTATGAATCTAAAAATGCTACACACAGTCCTAGCCTTCTTGTTTTCTGAAATACATGGCGAATTTGAAAATGTTACATTTTTCCGACCACCTTCGTATCTTGGTTATAAGTAAACAAAAGGTGAAAACTGAGTTTTGTAGTGTTTGATGTAGTAGCTAGTTTTTTTCCTGGGAGCTGTTATTTTCGAAATATAACCCAAACGTATATATCGTGAAAATGGGACACCATGGGAGCGCACTGGTGGACCTTGGAACTTATTTTTTAAATTTGGTACTCTTACACACATTTTAATGCCAAAGCGAATGGTGATAATGTACAAGGTGGGTCAAATTTGAAGCTTTTAAAAGTAAACACCCTTTTCTACAGGAGATAGACGAAAACTAATATCGGTTTCTGGAGCTCAATTTTTTTGTTCAAACAAAAACATGAGGGTGAAAACCGCACATTGATATCTATTACCGTTTCGGAGTTACGGGGTGTTTTTCAAAAATGTGCATTTTTAACAAATCGCTGTAACTTTTTTGCTAAGGAAAATTTTGTATTTTTATGAAAACATTTCGAAAGCACCTTTTTATGTAGAATTTAATGGTTTAAGTATATTTTTTTTTAAATTAATAATTTACGAATTATCAAGAGAAAATTTGATTTTTTATATAGAACACCCTGTAAATTTTTAATTCATTGAAAAGAATTTAAAATTAACTCCAAAAATATAGCATACTTGATATTTTTGCTCGATTCCTCTTCGAGATATAGAGTTTTTAAAAATTCTCCCACTTTGAATAAGTAGGCTTTGAACCGCGCCGCGGCTGTAATGTAAAAAAATTGTAGCTGTGAGCAGCAATTTAAACGAAAATAATATTTGCAATGAAAAATTTAGAATTTTATAACAATTTAAACTATATTTAACAACATCAACACATTTAAACTATATCTAATAACAATAAAAATTAATAGCAAACCAAGACATGAGATTTTGCTATAGGTGTTCGACATGCCGACCGTCTTCTGTTATGGACAGACGGGGTCGATTTTGGACATTTCTCGCGGTATTCATTAACTCGTTAACTCAATGGGGGTGAAATATACCCTCGCATAACCGCTAAGTAGTTATAATTCTTGTCTAGATTATACATGCTATTGAAAAATAAGAACCTTTATTCTTTCGCAAAGATAAAAATTCATAGGCACTAAGTCTAACAGCCTCGACGGCCAACGCAACGGTTGGGATTCTGGTTAACTAATCAATGGTTCTCGAAATTGGCTACAAAAGCTATCTGATAACTTCAGCGTTCAGAGGCGGTTTTCGAGTTTCATTAGCGGCAGATCATCAAAAAGGGGTCCAAAGCCTACTAGTTAAAAGTGGCGAACTTTTAAAAATGCTGTATTTCGAAGATGATTATATCAAAATATCAAGTGTGCTATATGTTTGGAACGGTAATTTTAAGTTCTTTTCATTTAATTAAAAATATACAGGGCGTAACTCTTAAATTATTAATTTAAAAAAAAATTATACTTAAACCATTAACTTCTACGTAAAAGGTGCTTTGGATGTGTTTTCATAAAAATAGAAAATTTTCCGTAGCAAAAAAATTACAGCGATTTGTTAAAAATGCACATTTTTGAAAAACACCAGCAGTACCTATTCCGGAACTTTACACTATCGCCATTTGCTTTGGCATTAAAATGAGTGTAAGAGTACCGAATTTCAAGAAAAACGGTTTTCCAATATTCTTAAAAATAAACAAAATAAACTATTTTTATTTACCCTTTCGAAAGCTGTAACTTCTTCGGGAAGCATTTTAAGTCATATATTAATGAATACGGGACTTTTTGTTTTATTTTTATCTATAGAATCACTCACCAAAATTAGATACTTTATTTTTTTTGACACCCTGTAGAAGCCGATTCACTCATCGTAAAATTAGAAGAAAGTGATAACAAAATAAAAACACCAAAATTAAAATAATCATCTTTATACTTAACCTAAAAAATCATTAAGTGTTTCGCTACTGGTTAAATTATTAGATATCCATCAACACGAAGTTGCACGAATGGGTTTTGATTGCCGTGGTTTCAATCTGTTTTTCGTGACTCTCTATTTGTTTTTTTAATTTTAATTGAAAAGTAATCAACTTTGAATGCCTTAATTTTAAAATTAAATGTCACAAGTCAAATTTTCAGTCAGTTGCTCTATATTACCGGCGGCTGCTAGAACATAGTCAAAGAGCAGAGATAACAAAATCCATATGTTCCATATAAGATCCAATTTTTTTACTACTCATCGAAAATATACGAAAACCGCTAGCATCGAACAATTGTATCCAAAAAAGAGTAGTTTTCTTCTTTTAATTCTTTGTGCAGCAGTGTAAAAATAGCTTTCGAACCGTAACAGAAGGTAGGAAAAAAACAAATACCGATAGGAAACAGGCTTCGTCGTTATTAACTAGAGCATTCGTGTCCAATCAGTTCGAAAGCAAGTGGCGCTGACGTTGTGCGGGCGAGTCGCATGCATTCCAACTTTGCGATCCATTCTGGCAGGTATTCGCTCGATTTCATTGTTTCTCGTCGCATCGCTGCAGATAAGATCTATTATTGTTCCGCGCATCCAGGCTCTGGCTCTATGCAGGTTACGTAACGGCAACCGCACATATTACACACGCCCCAGAATGAAAGCTAATGGCGAGAAAGTATTTATCAAACGGTGTTCTGCCTCTTCGTGCTCGGTATTACTTCTAATCTTGACAATTAACTGTTACATTTCGAGGTGCTTGTAGTGTTAATGTTTATATTTTAGAAAATAACTGAGGGTTCCAAAAACACTCTACATTAATTCAACTGACTGACATTATCCTTAATATTTAAATTTTACACGTCTCTGACGATGAGTGATGAGTTGGTACACAAACGTAACGAAACATAACGAAATCACTGTAATGATTATTAGGTCGCTGATG
Source organism: Sitophilus oryzae (assembly GCF_002938485.1). Classification (NCBI taxonomy): domain Eukaryota; kingdom Metazoa; phylum Arthropoda; class Insecta; order Coleoptera; family Curculionidae; genus Sitophilus; species Sitophilus oryzae. The sequence continues at coordinate 3,058,286 of NW_022146927.1, read as the reverse complement.
AGAAGCTTCCACCTGTTCGTGATATCAAATGTTGACTAGAGATATTCGGATTGTGCATGAATGCTGAATTTTCTTCTAAGACAGTGTTCCCTCTTATTATTTTTTTAGACTTGAATTAATAACTAACTAAAAAGTTCTAGGTATACGTATATCTGTACCTCAGAAGCACTTGAACTGAAGTCCAGTTTTTATAATTTTACACGAGAGCGAGAAATGTGAAGTGTCTATACACTAAAGGTATGGGGACCTTAGTTCACTTCTGTTTGCTTATTATCTTTTTTCTTATCATATATTTGACTCCAGCCTTTGCCACAGAAAGCCATGTTAATGATGTTCAAAAGTTCCATAAACAACATTTAGTAAAAAAGTGGACTTTACCCCAACTGCTTCTGAGGTACAGATATATTAACTTAAGTATATTAATTTCAACCCATTTAATTCTGGATTTGTTCCAACCTGAAAACCTTTGTCGTGGAATTTAAGCCAATGTTTGATTTTAAATTTTTATGACATGCATACAGTTGAAGTTGGAACCTTTGACGTTACAACAGCAAAATAAAATGTCACCACAAATTACTTTAAAAACTGGACGCCCGTTTCGTTAACCACGTTAGCATGCAACAATGCTGAACCTCACCAGGGTGCTAAGACTTGCTTATCTGAGCATAACAGGAGGAATTAAATCAGCAATCACACCATCAATTCAGAGGCTTCTGAACCTTTTGTACTACATGTAGTGACCTAGGCTAAATATGGGGATTTTCATGCAAATAGGATGTGATCAAATGATCCCACTTTATCATTACCGCAAACCAGTCGAGCTGACTAAAATGGATCGAGGAACGTGGATAGATATAACGTTCATTCAGGACGGATTAACTCGGTATACCGATGGGCCAAAGATCACTGGCGAAACAGGAGCTGGAGTACCCGGAGAAAGACCAAGGGTAAGTTGCTCCCTTTTCTTGTTTAATGACTCAACCGTATTCCAGGCCAGAAATATTCACCATTCTACAATGCGGGAGAAAAGACAATGGAAGAGTTTACTCAGGAATTCTGAGGCAGGTAATGACGCTCTTAAGCCTAAAAGTAGCGTCGAAACTCCTCTGAGAATGTCTGGATGTACTTGGAACTCTGGCAGAAAGGCATAGAATTTCATTACTGTGGATTCCTGGCCATAGCTTCGCCCAGAGCCAGTACTGGGAATACCCAAATGATGCAGTACAAATCTGGATCAGTGGAAGCAGACCGTTTATTGGAGAAAAAGATAGGGATACGCATAGCAAGGCCTTCATTCTAAATCACAAAGCAACGGCTAATGCTAATCAGGAATAAAGTGCATATTACAACATGTTTCTTGACAGGAGATATGAATGTTAAGTGCTGCCTGAAAAATATCTACCTCTATCCAGGAATTCAGTTGCTGTAGACTTTGCGGTAATGATCTTGGCACTGCGAGGATTGCAAAGCTACAACCGTTGAAACATAAGCACCGACCCATCCTATCAAGGACCTGCACAAACATATGCAGGGCAAGGGATAGGAAACTGCAGATCGCACAATGGCTCAATGGAACGACATATGCTGGGAATAACCAAGAAAGGCCGTAAAAGAATAGAGTGGATACGACAAAAGATCCAGGTAATAGATGCCATCCACAGAATCAAATCCCTCAGGTATCAATTAGCAGGACACCGGGCAAAAAGAACTGATAACAGATGGACCACAAAAATTACAGCATGGTACCATGGTACATGAGGAATTAAGACCAAACCTGAGATGATTAGGAAATTAGCAGGGATAACTTGGGCCCCTATAACCAACAATAGACAATAATGGGCCCAACTACACAGAGAGTAATAAGAGAAAAATTTAAGTATGTGAGGGAGGCTACACCATAAGTGTGGAAATGGTTGAATAATCTGAGAATGATGATAATGACGATGATGATGATGATAATGAAGTCGTGATGAAAATAAGATGACTAATAAACTGAAGTATTATTCGGTATCAATAAAAATAAACAATATAGTTTAATAAACAAATTTATTGTGTCGTCATCATCTGGAACATACACAATCGACTTGACAGCCTGGAACAATAATTTCGAATGCAAATATCCATAGTGGTAGTTTGCGGAATGGTTGAATTTCCACTTTACGCTCCATATTGAGAAACATTTCTCGTTCGTTTATTATATCCCGATGCATTGCTCTAGATAGGATCTATTACCGCGTGTTCCATTTTAGTTCTATTATCATAACTTCCACATCGTCTTCGTATCTGTTAAGCGGCTTCAGATGGTAACAATAGTAAATTGTTATTTGTCAAATGGTGTTTTATGATTATAGAATCGATAAGTTTATATGTATTTTAATGTTTGGTCTGAATATGTTCATTTTGTGTTGATTTATGAAGAAATTATATGTTTATGTTACATTATTAATTTTAAAATATCAATATTTTAAGACGGGTTCTCACCTGTCATTCTGACTGAAGCAATCTGACTGATTCAGTGTTACTGATCGAATAATGAACGTGAGAATATCTTTTCATTAAAATCGATCAGTATATTCATACTTTCAGAGTAGAAGGGGGGCTAGTTTGGTTAGGTTAGGTTAGGTTAGGCCCTGTTTCAAACTGGCGTTCTTTAAACCGCCATCTTCAATTTTGTGTCCTGGTACGCTCCTAGATCTTCTACTTTTCAGTGAAAAGTGTGAACATTAGGTTAGGTTAGGTTGTAGATTTAACTTATGCAGTTTTTTATACATACTGTTAAGTACCATGCTTAATTGCTTTAAAGTAGTGAGAAATGTGGAATGGGCTAAAAATGGTTTTCCAAATCAACTTGTCACTGTAACTATAGAAACGCATTTGCTGTTATTGACAGTAATAACCAACTGCAAGTTACGATGAACTAGTAGTATAGCTTTTTCATATTTTTTTTTATCGGGCTAAAACACGAAACTTTCAAAAATACATACAGGGTGAGTTTCCTACGATGTTCTCTATGGGTATCTCGGAAACTACTGGAGATAGAGAGTCGGTTAAATGGGGAAAGAATTGCAGTTTTGTGGGGTCATAAATATGCGCCTTTCAGATTTTTGAAAAAGTTTATGGCTTGCTAGATATTTCACAAACATAGGTTTTTTTTAAATGGAAACCATAGTTGGCCATGACTTCATAAAAAGCGCCATTTTTTAAGCTTTTTAGTGATATAAGTTATAATATCTTTTCTTCAAAAAATTACTGAGGTATAGCCAATTCTTATCATTTTTAAACAAATTCACTTAGTTAGCCATGGAAACAAGTTCAATCGCCGTTGCTCTTACGGTTCTTTACAATTTACATTACACAAATTAAAACTTAAAAAAATGATCACTGCATACACTTTAAGTTATTTTAGAAAATGTTCAAAAAATCCGCCATTGTTTTGAGTTGCATCTTTGTAAAACTGAATTACTACATTCTCATAGAAGGACCGGTCGACTTAATTAAACTTTTCTCGTACCGCCACTTCTAGTGCCTCTCTTAATTCATAAGTTCTTTTGTAAACCTTATTGTTAACTATACCGCATAAAAAATTCTAAAATGTATAGGTCAGGTGATCGGGGAGGCCCATGCAATTAGTCCACCTCTTCCTATCCCTGCGTTTGTATAATTATGATATAACTAATTTTTAACATTTCATGTTGGAAGTCATGTTGGAACCACTCTATTGGTGCGCGAGTATCTACACGCTTTTCTTCATTTGAAAAATTCATATTTACAATTTTTGTTTATTTTAATTTACAAAGTTTGGATGTGACAGTTTCACATTTCTGAGAGCAACGGCTATTGAACTTGTTTCCATGGCTAACTAAATGAATTTGTTTAAAAATCATAAGAATTGGCTATAACTCAGTAATTTTTCGAAGAAAAGATATTATAGCTTATATCACTAAAAAACTTAAAAAATGGCGCTTTTTATGAAGTCACGGCCAACTATGGTTTCCATTTAAAAAAAACCTATGTTTGTGTCATATGTCAAAAATGACAGGCTTTAGAAAAAAACGGAGGACACAGTCTAATTAAGGATGTGATTATCTACAACTTTTATCTGAAAACTTTTTGTCTAAAATAGATTATAATGGAATTACGGACAATTTTTAAAAAAACCCGAAATTTGTTTTTTTCGAAATATCTAGTAAGCCATCAACTTTTTCAAAAATCTGAAAGGCGCATATTTATGACCTCACATAACTGCAATTCTTTCCCCATTTAACCGACTTTCTATCTCCAGTAGTTTCCGAGATACCCATAGAGAACATCGTAGGAAACTCACCCTGTATATAGTAGGTTTTTTGAAACTACTTAGGCAGGATTCTTATTATAACGTACTGGCACCGTCAGGTGGAGCTGCCGGCCGTCTCCACAGAAAACATGAAGTAAATGGGAGATGGACATTACCACGACACTTACCGGCAGTATGAATATGTTCATTGTTGGCAATTTAAGAATATTCACCGTGACGGACGGTAGAGCGACGTGATGATGGCGGTACGTTATAGTGAGAATCGCGACAACTGTAACAGGACTGGAGTAAAGGTGTACCCATTCAAGCTGAGGCAACCTGGTATACAGACGACTCAAGAACGTCGGAAGGCGTAGGAGCTAGAATAGTAGGGCCGAAACAAAGAAGATCTTTCCACGTAATCCACTATCTAAGAACGTCACAATTTTCCAGACAGAAATAACGGCAATCCACTATTTCGTAGAAGAAATAATATGGCAACAAAGGACACATCGTTCTATGGCCATCTTCACAGACAGCCAAGTAGCGCTAAAGGCACTCGGTTCCGCGGAGGTCAATTCTAGACTAGTGTGGGACTGTGTGCGTGCTCTAAATACTTTAGGTGAGCGGAACATTATTACGTTGACCTGGGTACCAGGGCAGGAGGGTCACAAGGGTAACGAAAGGCAGATGAAAGGGCCAAGCAAGGCTTCAATACCATTCATAGGATCAGAACATTTCTGCGGCGTTGCAAAGGCAGTCACCAGAATAGCCACTGAACGATAGGTGGCGCAAACAAATCTCTAGAATGTTGGAGAAACTCACCAGGGCAGAGACGGTAGACCAGCCAAAATTCACGGTAGACCTGATAAGCAAGAACAGAAAGACAGTCAAAGCTGTAGTGGGTCTACTAACAGGGCATTGTAAGTTGAATAGGCATCTAAAGCTAATGGGATTGACGGACGAAGCTATGCGTAGTTTCTGCCATTCTGAAGAAAAAACGACGGCCAAGATCCACCTCTAAGAATGTAATCTAATCAACTGAACTCTAAGGGTGCGATTCTGTAATATTTTGTTACACCGCTGTAAACTTACAGTGCTGTAACGTTATATAGTGTGTAAGACTGGGTGTTACAGTTTTATGATAATATGGTATTCTATAACTAACGTTGTACGGATGCGCTGTACGTCATGGTTACATTTTTATGTTTCTACCGCAAAAATTAAAATATTGATAGATCTCTGACATTTATTAACCTCAAATGTAAGGATTTACATCTGCATTCTCTAGGATGTGTAGTTACAGCGAAGGTAAGCACTCCTACAGCGTAATGTAAGTTACAGAATTGCTATTTAGCTACATTTTTTACATGGCGCCAAGCTTATATCGATACATCGCTTATAGACCGTCAATGACGATGCAGAATCGTACCATTAAAAAAATTATAAACCTGGTATTCCATATGCAACATTACAGCACTGTAAGTTTACAGCGGTGTAACAAAATATTACAGAATCGCACTATAAAAAAGGTATTTAAAATGGAGGGAGTTTCTCTAGAATTAGTAGTAATCTAAACTGATGTAAATAAAGTTATTTTGCGTAAATAGTTCCAATTACTGTGAACTTAAACAAAAAAAATAATTAAAATAAATAGACAGTATAATAAAAAATAAATAATAAACAAAATATAGAGAATGTGAGTAACGGGGGCGGTGGCAACATTGCATTCTCTACATGCACATTAAACAAATTTCCGGAGAATGAACAGTGGCACTCAAAACTTCTTCAACATTCTCCGAAAAATGTCAAGAAAAATAGAAAAATTTTATCATTTTTTTTCGCAAAGAAGCCTCATGTGCGTGTTTCTGCGGTCGAACTATATACTACCAGTTAAAGTACTTGCACTTATTTCTATATATCAGTATATTATGAACATGTACTAATGTTAAAAAGTTCATAAGAGCGTGAAATTTTATGTTTTATATTATAAAATTCTTAGAATAGCATAGAAAATCCAATTTAAAGGGGTAATATTTTTCCCCTCTTTTGGACGCGTCGCGGTATATTAATCAATGGCTGCCTGAGACTTTTTAAAAGAGAACGTGCCAGAGTGATGTACGACCGCATCCGACAAATTCGATGACACCAAATAACAAAGATTCCCTCCACGTTTCCCTTTCGCCGGAATGCAGGGAAAATCTGGGCAAGAACATCCAGGACGGGAATATCAGGAGTATATGTCACGTAGGGGTCCTACGGCGTGGGACGATAAAATGTCTTGAAAACTTTTCAGTCGTGGATGGCAAACGCTAGAATTTATATCTTGCATATTAATAAGATACTTACCTTATGCAATTACTCTGTATAAAGTAGTAAAATTTTTATTATTGCAATACAATATTTAGTAAATAGTAAAACTTCAGCACAATACAGGATGGCGCACCTCATTCGCCTCGGTTGATTATACGAAAACGGAAAGATACTTAAATTTGCATGCTACAATAGAATAGATTATCAACACCCTGTACATTACTTTTCAGAATTAATTATTGTGCTGAGTTTAAAAGTAAAGAAATAAACTTTATTGAAAAATGGTATTGCTTCCTTAAATTTATACAGGGGTATCAAAAATTGCTGATCTATTTTTAGGATTTATTTTATATAAAAATTTCGTTATTTTAAATGCAACACCCTGTATTTTTTAAAATAATACCGAAGCATGTTTGAATGTTCTTTCAAACTCTATTAGGGTTTCCTATACCTATCTAGCTCAGGTTTTGAATAAAAAGCGATTTTTAAATAAAATTGCAATCAAGAGGGCTGGTGTTTTGAAAATAGCTACTAACTGTCACTAGCAGGGTTCGGAAGTAGTTAATTAAGACGTAATTTACCTGATTAACTACGTGTAGTTTTTCTTCAAAACTACGTCTTTTCCAGTTCATTAACTACATGAAAACTACGTTAATAAACTATGTATTGATATTATGAATAATTTTCCTTTGTATGAGGTGCAATAGAGATAATATGATGAAAATATTATATTTAAAGCCATATTTCTTCCGTTTTCTTAAATACATTATGTGTTTTTAAAGCTTCAACTTCTTATAACCTCACCTCAAACCTTTGATATTTGAAAGTTACATACATAGGTTACATAAACTACACCCTCTACATAAACTACATTAACTACATGTAATGTAGTTTATGTAGTTTTTAAAAGTAACATGTAGTTTTCCGAACCCTGGTCACTAGACACTTGCCATGACGACACTAGCCCTCTTGGTTGCCATTTTATTGAAAAATTGCTCTTTATTCAAAATCTGAGCTAGATAGGTATAGGAAACCCTAATTTAGTTTGAAAGAGCATTTGAATTTGCTTCGATTTATTTAAAAAAAAATACACGGTGTTGTATTTGAAGTAACGAAGTTTTTATTTAAAATAATTCCTTAAAATAAATCAGGAATTTTTGATACCCCTGTATTAATTTAAGGAAGCTATAACTGTTTTCAGTAAAGTTTATTTTTCTACCTTTAAACTCAGCACAAGAATTAATTCTGAAAAGTAATGTACAGGGTGTTAATAATCTATTCTATAGTAGCATGCAAATTTAAATAGCTTTAAATATCTCAAAAATCAAAGATTTTAAACATATTTAACTCTTATAATAAATGCCTTTTTTTGGGCTTAAGAATCCAAAAATGAAATAAAATACCGGGTGTTCCATAAGAAAAAATATAACTTTGGTATGGATCTTAGTTCTGAAACATCCTGTATATTTCAAAATAATTTTAAATTGTGCACATTGCCTCCCCACATATACCCACAAAATATTTTGTTTCTACATTTTTCCATTTTCGTATAATCAACCGATGCGAATGTGGTGCGCCACCCTGTATTTGGTTTTAAAATTTTAAATGCTTCTAGAGATGTGAAGCATTAAAATTATTACTGTATTTTGACAAAAACATAGACATTTCAAAAACGGTAAGATTAAAATGCATTAAACCTTGATCAAATTTACCTTTACTTTAATCGTAGAAACTTGAAATGTAATAATATACAGAGTTGTATGTTCTATGTGTGTTCTATGTAAAAAAAACTTTGATATTTTTTATTTATTTAGGACACTCTTTATCTTGTAAAAATATTTTTAATTTGTAGCTCTAATAGTCCTTCAAGGAACCCAAAACTTACAATTTGTAAAAATCTAAACGTTTAGCTCCAATACTGTGTCGTATGTGGTGAATACCCCGTATTGCTATAGTTTTGTAAAATGCTACTCTGCTGAGCCTGGAGTTTCAAAAATTTCCAGTCAAACTTCTTAAGAAGTTTAATGCCGCTATAGATTGACTCTCGGATTGACTATTAGCTTGAAATTTAGAAGTTGGTCTTGTTGAAAACGTAAATGAATATTAACACGTAATTCATAAAAATAAAACACATTTTTTCTTGAATAAAATCGTTTTGTAATTTATACTCAAAATGTCATAAATTGAATAAATTCAATTAAGTAAAATGACATCTTTTGCCATTGTTTTTGTGGTTATGAGTTAGACGTTACCGGTAGCTGGCGTCAGATTTAGTGGTTCACGGCACTGGCACTTTTCCGTGCCAAGCACTTTCACGAAAATGTGTCTAGACGGTGCTACTAGCATACCAGCCCAGTGCTGGCTTACCAGCGAATCTAGCGCCCTGCTGGATACGTGTAATTCAGCCTTTAGATTATTTTATTTAGTAAATATTTTTAAGCTATTTTTATACCAACTTTTTTCCGTTACAAACTACGCGTTTTGTTCTATCTTTCGTTGAAACTCATGCCTAAAAACATGCCTATTATATAGCGTTATCAAGTTTATCAAATGACATTCTTCACGCAAAGGAATTTCTTATGAATTTAACCTCTCGAGAAATCGATTCACAGCAGCTTCTTCGAAATAATAGCGAAAATCTCTAGAGTTAAGGAATTCGTGTAATTTTTCTAAACGATGAATGAACTTTTTTAATATTTTTTGCTTTTTGTTAGAAAAGAGCTGTTATTTATAAAAGTTTGTTGGCACTATAATTTATATTTTTTCAAATTACTAATTGATTTAGTGTTTTTTAAAAGAATTTTAAAATTTAGTAAATTCGACTATTCTCTTTAGGATAAAGAGAGTAAAATGTTTTAAAAATAATTTACTCTAAAAGTGTTAAAAATTTGTTTCTGTTCACTTTTAAAACATCATTCTTGAGCATTCCATTGTCTTTATTCGTAGCTTTTTACGTGACATATATGTCCGTATATTCTGCATTCTTTCGATATTTTTCGGAAGAGTGGCCATATCTTTTATATTACGTATCGTCAAATTTATCAAATGGAATTCTTTATCAACGAAGACATTTTGTTTAACAATAAGTTTTTCGAAATCAAAGCATTTAAATTTTTGCGGAGAACTTTCAGATTTAGCAAAGAATTTATAATTTAGGAGTGTAGCCTTCAAGGTGTTGACATTTGCATCAACACTGATAACAAGCAAGCATTTGTGATTGTCTTTAGCTTGATGAGTTTTATAAGACAGTTTGGTTTGTGCAAACCAGTTTGCGCAAATTAACTGATAGTCTAAATGGCCCTTTAAGAAAATACTGGTGTTTAGATATGTCTGAGAGTATAAATGTACAGATACCTACGGTAAAATGCGCGATCAGAAGTTTAATGTTTTAGTTTCAGAGAATCGATTGGTTAGGTTCGTATTTCTACCAAAAGAGTCAACCTCCAATAAGTATTTAAATGTTATAATATATTGATTATTAAATGTATCAACATGTACAAGTGCATAGTTCATTAGCATTGATAATATCAGATAGGTTAAAAGAATTTTAGAAGTTCGACGGTTAACTGAAAATAATTTTCTCTTCTGTAGTTTACGATTTATGTATTTATTAATAAAGACTTTTACCTGAATTTAGATTTTCTTTCTTTAGACACTACTAGATAACAAAAAATAATTTTTAACCTCGGCTTTAAACTCAACTTCATCTTGAATCATCTTCTTTTCGACATCTCAAAAAATTCCTTTTGCGCAATGCACGTAAATGAGATATTGTTGTTTTGTGAACAATTTTTATTACTCCTCTTCTGTAAAATTCTTTATAAAGTCAGCATCTTTCTCGGACAATGGTGCTTTTATACGCTTTATATAATGGCTGCTACGAGACGAACTTCGTTACAATCTGTGTGTGTACTTCAATATTTTTTATTTAATGTTACATTTTGTAGTGAAAGTCTTACCTTTTATCGTTATTAAATTGAGTTAACTTAAATCGTGGTTCGTTACACTGAACTTTTACTGCACTTTTTTTAGTTGACATTAGTGATATTGAACATCTGATGGATAATATTTGATGTTTGAATATTCTTTGATGTGATGATAAAACTATTATTATTAAAAAATTATACTGCATATTACTATATTACATTTTACATAAAAATAGCGAAGTATATTAACTAATCAAAATCATCGCAATAACTTTATATAGTGTGATCCACGGCGATTGTCCGTTAGGCGTTTATGGAGAACCGGTGATATATTTTTTTGAATATTTGTATTTTTACGTTAAGGCACCTGTTGTCACCATCTATCTAAAATATTTTCAGCGTTACATTGTTGTCGCATCATTTCAAAATTTGTAGCATCGTTTGTTATAAAATTGCTCAACTCTATGTTATTTTAAATTCAACCCTATATATATTATTTAACAAATCAAATGACTAATAACATTCCTTATCATGTACTTATACCTATAGATACCTAAACTTTCCGGTTTCTTAATTATTTTTAGAGAGATTATCTTTAAAAATTAATAATTCTACTATTATACCTTCATTTAAAGAATATTGTTACCATTACAATTTTAGAAATTTAGCAAGTAAAGTTTAATTGATACTTATATAGTTTGAATATTTGTCATAATTGTTCACCGTATTAAGCACATTTACTTGTCGGCTTACAGCGATTAGTACAATGACATCAGCGTATATGGTTCATGTTGTTGCAATATTTCTTTAAACTCTTGGTTCCAATCTAATTTATTGAAGATGTTCTCCACAGTTGTTTTGTGGCAGCTTTGATTCCCCCTCCCTGATTCTTTTTTTTAATGAATTCTGGGAATTCGCCATAACATTTTTTCATTGCTTGAGATATATCAAGTCGAGTGTTTTTGTTTAAATCTACGACGTGCGACGGCTTGTTCTAAGCGTAAGTCATACTTTGTTGTTTACTGATTTCTATGATTGTAAGAATTTAATCAATCGTACTGAAGTCTCTTCAAAATGCCGCTTGTAAGAACTATTTTACTTAATAATATCTTTTTCTGCATGTTTTTTTAATAATTTATATAAAATAATAAAGAAAATTCGAGATTTTTAACTGCTTCAATATTTAGATACAAAGAGTAGGCAATTAGGTAAATTAACGAAAAATAATATGCTGAACAAACTCCATTCAAAGTATAACAGCAATAACAGTAGTAAAACAAATAGAACACAACTTTAATATTGTCCATTAGAACTTTACAGACTGATGGTGTTCAACAAATACACATTAACGTAATATGGGCAGCTGCAATTAAATAACTAGTACACAACTACAATAAGCTTTAAAGCCAAATTAAACAGACTCTTATCTGATGCAAAACAATAATAATCCAAGAATATCCAGTTTACTAATACCACCAGTTACTAATACCACCAATGTAATTCTACATCACAAAAATTTAAATTTTACGTTGTTCTTTTGGTTCATTAGATACTTTAATTTTATCTTTATATATTTTTATATTTATACAAATGATAGGAAATACTGTCAAATAACCCGATAAAAACAAATGAATGCCGTAAGCAACGATTCAATAATTCATTGGTACTAAAAGAATTTTGGTTATTTGTGTCACTGACCGTTATCAACTCCACACTTGATAAGGGTCATACATCTGAGCGAAACGTTGTGTTAAAATAAATAACGGCCACAGAAGTCCAAAATGTCTATTAGTATCTATAATTTGTTTTTTCCATTTGGAGCTTTATTCTGATCGATATATTTAGTTCATTTCAAATATCGTTGCAATCTATATTGATGATAAAGTTGAGGTAAATGAAACCAATATTTTTAATGACCAGATCTTAGTACGAGGGTGGTCTTTTATATTTTGCATATAGAGACATAGTAGGTGCCTGTCAACATATATCCAATGTTAAAATGAATCGTCATCTTTAGGTAACTTAACGCCAAAGTTTTAGACCGTTTCATTTAAAGTTGTATCTAAAGTGAAACTTTGAAGTTCACGAGTCAGTCGAAAAATGGTTAAGCCGAGAAAATTTTCGCGCAATATTTTTCAATTTTTGAAGATAGCTGTCTCAACAAAATCGCCTTGTCAAGTTGGTTTCTGTTTTCTTCAAGGACATCAGTCGATAATCGTTATCGTTGATATGGAGAATTTAAAAGGGGCGGATTAGTCTTAGCGACGCGACGATCTAAGTACGATTTGTAGTGCCTGGTGGACAGAGTTAGCAGTATTAGTCAGAGTCATGGTCTTAAAATAAACAAAAACAAAACAAAATTTATGATTATCAGTAAACTAAATATTGAAAATATCAGGATACAAATAGAAGATCAAAATATAGAAAGGGTAAGAAGATTTAAGTACTTGGGGTGCTGGCTGAATGATAAATGGGATCCTGATGAAGCAATCAAACATAGAATTGAAATAGCCAGAAACACTTTTTTCAAAATGTAAACTCTACTCTGCAACCGAGACTTGAATCTAACTACTCGATGGTGAGCTACCAAATGCTATGTACTGTCTACATTGTTATACGGAGTCGGGGGATGGCCGTTGAAGGCACGGACCATGTCACGCTTGGATTCATTTGAGATGTGGTTGTACCGACGAATGAATGAAAATATCCTGGATCGAACGAACTATTGACCAAGAACTATTGACTACAATAAAACGACGGAAAGCAGCATATTTTGGTCACATTTTTAGAAATAACAAATATCGTTTCCTACAGATGATTGTTGAGGGAAAGATTGAATGACGACGAGGCATCGGGCGTAAACGGTTCTCCTGGTTCCGGAATTTACGCCAGTGGTTTAATATAGGAGAGGCCGGTGCAGTTATCCGTTCGGCTCAAAACAGGAAGGAATTCCAATTGATGGTCGTCAATCTCCGATGAGGAGAAGGCACATGAAGAAGAACAAGGCAATCCAAGAACAGGTCCACCAACATCGGCAGTCACCCGGGAAAAAATATCGATGCCCTACGTAAGCTGATCCAAGAAGATCGACATGTCACATATCGTGAAATTGAAGTATCATTGGACATTTCAAAGACCTCAATTATGGAAATATGGAAATATAATATAATACAATATGGAAAAATTTTGAAGAATGAAGAATTGTCTGTAAAAAGAATGTTTCTCGTTGGATACCGCATCTGTTGGAAGAACAGAAAGCATCGGTCTGTGGTGATGGATCCCGGATTTACTCTTATGAACCCGAAAATAAATGTTAATTGGCTCTTTAGGTTATCCGAGATGAACCAAATCCAACAAAAGTTATCCGTTCTTAAAGTGTTTGCAAAAAGCTGGTGGCGATAATTGTCCCAAAAGCGGTTCATATAGTAACAAGTCCTCTGCTGTTACTGCTGATTGGTACATATCTATTTGTTTACCGGAAGTAATTGATTTAAAAAAAAATTAACGACGAATGCTTTTCCACCAAGGCATTGCAAGTTCCCATACAGCTCGAAAGACAATTGAGTTTTTAAAACAAGAAAATATCGAATTGCTGGACCATCCTCCATACAGTCTTGACCTAAGTTCTAACGAATTTTTTCTTTTTTCAAAAATGATGAATGAACTGCGTGCGTTAAAGGTTCCAGTCCCCAGAAGATGCAGTCAACGCCTTCAAAATGCAATTTAGAAGATACCAACAAGCAAGTGGCAGTTAATAACTGCTTTCAGAATTGGTTTCAACGGATGCAAAAATGCCATTTCTCTTCGTCGATTTAGACACTTGCCAAGTCGGTAGGCCATTGACCATGATATGGCCGAGAACCGCGGTTCAGATTCCGTAAACAAAGTAGGCCCCGTCCAGATTAGCCCTTGCAGCAAAAAGGAGACGTTAACTGAAATCTTTACTTTTCTTCGTGCAGAATACTTGAAAAAATAGTTCTTATAATAATTATCTACTATTTTTTTTTCTACCTCTACTTATATGCAAAATATAAAAACAATCCTCGTATTATTGGTGATTGATTAGATTCCTGCAGCGATAAGAAAAACATATTGTTAAAAAATAATAACAATATTTTTTATTATTTCGATATTTAGCATCTTGTTTAATATGTCTAACGCCTTTGGCAGAAATCGCCTAACTAAAATAACCTAAGCTCGGGTTATAAATGCGTCTTAATATTTTTTAGTTAGTCAAGTCAGTGGTTTTATTTATTGTTATATTTTTGTTCTAGGAACCTCACGTGTCAATTACACCTTTCTGACTTCACTGCTTAAGGTAAGCATATTTATTTAAAGAATAAGAGTTAACTGGTTTGTCTAGAAAATGTTTTCGTAGTTTTTGGTACTCGATAATCGATGGCGTTACAGCTTTTCTACTAAAGCAAACACATTGAAGAAAAAATTCTTAATAATTGAAATAAGGTATTCCGTATATTTTGACCAAACTAACGTTATTTCCACCAATTTTCTAGTGAAAGCTTTGGAAAAGCCATAATGTTACCAGCATACATTATGCGATGTTGTACATTAAACTAGGTTGTTGAATTTGAAAATGGCATATTAATAATGTTTCAAAATCATACCAGACGAATTATTTATTGCAGTATAGTCGTAAATTCAGATAGGATATAGTTTGGTAAATAGTAAGTAATTACATAAAGAGATATAAATCATTTGATATACATGTATATGTATATATTTGTAAAATTTCGATTGAGTAATTTGGAAAATTAACTTTGCGAATATTCATACATATTATTCATGTTAATGATGTTTCTATTAATCTAGACATTTAATCCTAATTCTGCTAATTACAATATTTTACGCTTAATTTCTAATTAAAGCACTCAACAATATTATGCTTATTCTTCGTGAATTTTGTTATATCTAAACTGTTACTTTTTGAGTACAAAAGTGTTTTTATTTTGCTAATATTTATGTTGAAATATGTAATACATACAGTGCATTATACAGGGTGATTCAAACTGTATTCCGGAAACTTCGGCAGCATATTCTACAGATAAAAAGAAGTAAAAAAGTTCGTATTAATGTATGTCCTAAAATGCTTAGTTTCGGAGATACAGATCATTTTTATTTCGATTTTTTTCGAAGTTTTTCTGAAGTAACGTCAATACTAGCATCAAAATTGGTGTTTGGGAGTTTTTTTACATGAGAAATTTGATTGTGATGTCAATATGACTCCTACTTGTAGAGGGCGCCACCTACATATTTTCAAACTGGTTTGAAGTGTAATATCTTTTCGTCCGGACATGTATAAAACTACTGAGTAAAAAATATGCATCTACAACGTTCTTTACATATAAAAGGTCTCTATGTAAAAATCGCTATGGCAGAATGGTTCGCGAGACATTTGGAATTGAAATTATCAATACATGTCATCATTGACATAAATTAAACATGTTGACTAAATAGTTATTAGACTGAAATCATAAATTTGAAAAGTTTTTGTGCCAAAAGTTCAACAGAAACTGTTTTATCATCATTTTTTCGCAGAAAAATTTATGATTAATTAAAAAAAAAATTCCCAAATATTATTTCAGCCAAATAACTATCTACTCAACGTGTTTTTTTGTCAATAATGACATGTATTGACTGTTTCCATTTTAAATATCTTGAGAAGGGTTGTTCGTAGCGATTTTTACCAAGACATCTTTTAAGTAAAAAATAATGGAAATGCATATTTTCTTATGCAGTAGCTTTATACTGTAAAAAATAGTTCTTTACGTCTAACAAATAGTTTTTTTACGAGTAACAAATAGTTTTATACGCGTAGCAAATGGTTTTTTTACGTGTAACAAATAGTTCTTTACGTGTTAAAAAATAGTTTTTTACACGTTAATTTTTTTTTGTTAAAAATTGTTTTTATGAGTTACAAATAGTTTTTACACGTAAGGAATGGGTTTTTACGTGTAACAAATATTTTTCACGTGTAAAAAATAGTTTTTTACATGTAACAGATAATTTTTTACGTGTCACAAATGTTTTTTACACCTAATAATTTGATTCACTTCTACAAAATTTGTATTAAAATATCAATATTATTGATAAACACGTAGACTGCTCACACTAGCTCGTGAGACTTACCACTAGCTCGTGTGTCAGGACCGTCTCGCTAGCTGTAGTATGTCACGCCCTTGAATTTTTACTCCCAGCGCGCGTAAAAAAATTTCACTTCAAAAAATGTGATAAATCATGTCCTAAAATTGCGTTAGCAATTAGTAATATTTACTAGTCTATTATATAATTATAATAGACTACTAATATTATATTATTATATTATCATTAGAGGAAAGTCGCCTAATATGCAGTACTTTTTTTGAAAACATTATATATATATATAAAAAACGTAATAACTTTTGGACACTATTACTGAATTTTACGTTTTTTTGGACACATTTTAAGCATTTAGTAAGAAAAAACATTTTAAAAAGAAACAGAGAAAAGAAATATGCAGCATTAAAAAAAAGGTTCCCTACCCCATATTAGGGGAATAGGGTACCCTAATAAGGGGTTCACTGGGTTCGTAATATGGGGTACCATTTACAATGTAAAATTTCAAAAAAACTTGAATTATTTTGGGTTGTTTTGGATTAAAACTATTTATTTACAAAACTGACATATAAAAACTACACCTAACAAAAAGGTATGTTTTCTTATAATGAGTCAAAAAACTTACTTATCTAGGAGTAACATAAAATACATCTGTTAAAAAACTACATCTAATAAAAATATATGAACAGCCAAAATTGCGGAAATCATTTCTACCTTATTCCACGCTTTCCGTTTTTTAGGGATCTGAAAGAAAATATTTTGGTATTACACAAAATAGGAAATAATCTCCTAATATGGGGTACCCTAAATTAGGAATTGGCAGGTACCCCGTATTAGGAATAAACTAGAATTTTAGAAGGGTGGGCTTTTTGCAAAAAGTGTGTTTGTATTTTAAAAAAACCTAACTATTTTCATAAACTACGCTAAATTTTGTATAGAATAATATTATCAAAACTTTAAAAACTAACCTTTAAGTCTCCTTAAACACCCAAAATGCAGCGCGACCAAAAAACTTTGGTTACTACACAAAACTGCTATAAACTCAAACGTCAAAACAGAGACAACTTTGTGCCAAAAAGAGAATGGTCACCTCCTGGCATGTCGGCGGTTAGTATACAATGCATACAATAGATGTCCCCATATTAGGCGACTTTCCTCTATAACACACAAGTAACCACAAATCTACAACATAAAAAATCTATACACAAACTAAAATTCTTGAAATAAATTGCAAATAATAATAATGATTTTTACACACACCACTGGAATTTGCAGTAGATAGCGTTTGTCGTCGAATATCCAGCCCGTTCAACGATCGATCCGAGCATCTTTCATCTTCGCCTTTTCAACGTTAACCGGGCGCCGATCTCTTTCTCAAAGGATTGATTGTTGAACGGGCCGGGAATTCCAAGAGCTTTTTCGTTACTAATCGACAGCTTGATAGAACCTGGAGACCTGCCACTTCTTTTGCGTACACAAATCGAAATAAAAGCTTCAAACGGTAAAATCGCAAAAGCGCTTCATACGCAAAAAAGCAAAAATCGCGTGGCAGTGGACTTAAATATGGACTAAAATGATTCCGGTATTTATTAAAAATAATTGATGTAGAAATGAACAAAAATTAATCTTTGATTTTTTTCCATTAACGATATTTGGGACCGGTAACTCTTTGTCATTGGCATCGTTATAGGTCGGCCGCCCGCGCCGTTCGGGTATGAGTTTTTGCCCTAAACCATTGTCCTTCCGGACGCCGCGCCGTATATTTGCCGAAGCAAATACGCGCCATATATTTTCGCCATTATTAATGGCCCCGCATTGTTATTTTAAACGCGGGGGATATTAGCGATATTCGTGTAAAGTACGGAGGGCTTACTCGCTTTAATTACCGGTGTTTTAATAATTGTCATCGCCGCGCTGCCGTTTCGTATTTCTACCGTTTTCCCCCCATATAAAAAAAACAACTACATTTGCTTTAATTAAACCGATTAGTTTTGATAGATCGCCAAATGTGTTTATTTTTCATGCGCGTCGAGGCAACTGGCTGTTGAAAGCTTCGATTTATACGAGGTATATAAAATACAGAAAATTGATTGGTTTACACTGAGTTTTATGGCGAGGTAGAAATGAATTATTATTTATCACTATACTATACATGTCAATCAAGTCGTCAAAATTTATAGTGGAGTAGGCCAAAACAAAAAATGCATAGTTTCCTAAATTTAAATCTATATTTAAAGTAGCATTAAGGATGATTAATTGGCATTTTTAAACTACTTTAAAATGCATATACTGTTTGACGTTTACTCTATGATATGCATGTCAAATTATTAAATTTATATTGCAAGCAAATATTAATTCCTAAATATCTTAATTTATCCAAAAAATTCCAAACAAACTGTCTGCTCACAATAGATCAACATGTGCACATATTGAATGCAAAATAAAATGCTGCCCCGATCTGCCCCCCTAAATGAAAATAATTAGAAATTTTTTAAAACATATTAATTTCTAATGATCATTATAAATTATCCGCAATCTGGCAAGCCTAACCATTGCAGGTAATAAACATTCCTATTTAATAACTTCACCAAAAAATGATGCACCAGTCTGCCTCCCTCAAAGAAAATAACTAGAAATTAATTAAATAATATTTTTAATCGTAAGCTAATAATTTCAAATAAGGATGGCTGCAACGACGTCCCATAATCCTGCAATTAAAACATAACAGCTGGTTTTCATATATAAAAACCAATTGTTATGTTTTAACAGCAGGATTACGGGACGTCGCGGTCGGTCGTTGCAGCCACCCTAATTATTATAATTTATCCAAACTTTGTCGAAAAGAAAAACCTTGCAGGTAAAAAAGAAATATTCCTATTTAATAAATTCACCAAAAAATGCTGCCCCACTCTAAAGAAATTGGATAGAAATTATTTAAACACATATTCTTTTTTGTATTCGTAGTAAGTGTAATTTATTCAAAGTGTTACAAAAAACAAACACGGGTGATAATTAGTCTACGCATTAAATTGACTATAATATGTTAATGTAACCTTCCCCGACTCCCTAAAAGAAGATAATTGAAAAACAGTAAAGTATGCTTTAAACTAAGTGTTGCAAATTGCAGTCAGATTTTATTTAAGTAAAAAAGTAAGTCCACTTCTTTTCTATATCTTAGGTTTTCCACACACATGTATGGGGTAAAAGTCGACTTTTTTAAATTGTGCAATTTTTTTAATCTATAATGATTAAAATTAGCAATTAGAGCACCAAAATATTCCTAAATGTACATTTTCAGCCAAATGAAATAATAAATGGAATAATTCATCCACCATTTTGAATCCGTTATTTTTTCTTCATGAGAAGAAATGCTAAATTAAGATTTGAAAACAACAATGTACAAATGTGAAATTGAGAGTCAATTGGAAAAGTGTAAGGGGATAAGAAAATTCTTAGAAAATTAATTAGATTTATCATTAGATACCTATCAAAGGTTTATGTTCAATAAAATCCTTCAGAATTTCTGGATTCTGAAATCCATAAAAACAATTACAGTTTACTTTAATTTTTTACTTATAGTATATTTTAATAATTTTAATCGAATAAAATAATTCTTAACAAAGTATTCATAATAATATGAGATTAAATAGAAATGAAACTGCTGCACGTAGTCGACTCACTGTGCGCCGCGCCGCACCGCGTCTCGTTCTGATGAGCGACAACCTTTCGGCGCTGTGCGCTCTAGTGTGCGTCGCGTCGGTCTGTTTAAATACATGGCAAGCAGATAAAGGAAATTTCCATGTGGCGCTGCGCCGCGCCGCGGTAGACGACAACCTTAAGTTTTCTTGAATTAAGCTGTTACTAGCTGCGCATTTGCTGCGTTTTAACTGCAAGTGTAGAATCAATCTAACTATTGATGTTAAATTTTATTTTATGTAATAGCGTTTTATCAGAACTCATAGCAATGATGTTAAAGTAATGACGGAGTAATAACAAAAAAAAAGAGTCTTAAGATAAACTTGAAATTATAATATGAGAAATTGTACTGAATTTGTAGGTATGGCTGTGAACAGAAATAGCAGTAACAATTATATATTAGATTGTAGAATAAGTTTTCAAAAACGGAATGCACAACAAAAGTAAACTCTTCCAAACCAAACCAATTTATATTTTTATACTATTTCGCATTTTCTTTCTTAATGTTAATCAATCATCACATTTATATAAGAAAAAATATTCTCATACTAACACAACAAATTAAACATCGAAATATTGTAAATGATATAATATAAAACAACATTATAAAGTCGATTAAGTGAAATAAATCATCCAGTCCATTACGTAATGAAACACCATCAATTATTAAAAAGGCAATTGCTTTGAAAAATTTCAGCCAATTACTTTATTAAATTCTGAATAAAATTTATGTTTAATTTTAATCATTGAACATTTTAAACGTCTATAGATTTATTAAAAATTAGGGCCCCCACATATTATCAACAACCTAATAATCCTTTATATTTATAATCTGAATTTTTTACAATATTTATTGAAATAAACTTATAGGTAAAAAGTAGATCCTTTCTTGTTTAAGTATTTCCTATGCCAAAGATTTAAATTCATTGGTATTTTAAGTAGAATGGTGTGTACGATAAACGTATTTTAATACATATTATCAATTTTTGGAATCTATACTATACTATACAATATGATCAAAAATAAACGGCATTAGCGATGACTGATTTGAAAATGACTTCATGAAATGAAGATCACTGTCATTTTATATGTAAAATTACATGGAGAATGTCATCGATCTTCATTTCCAAGCCAACTGGACAGCATTTTTTTCAATTATACGGTACTATACTATACTATATTAATTACAGGATTATTATAAATAAGCATGTATATAAGCTTAACGCCATAGACAATGATAAAGAACTTATAAACCACACCAAACCAGATTTTAAAAAAGGTATACGGATAAAAAGAGATACGGAGTATATATACAGGGTGGCGCACCTCAAATCGGAAAGATGTAGAGACAAAATATTTTATGGGTATATGTGAGGAGACAATGTGCACAATTTAAAGTTATTTTGAAATATACAGGGTGTTTTAGAACTAAGATATATACCAAAGTTATAATTTTTCTTATGGAACACCCGGTATTTTATTTTATTTTTGTATTTCTGGGCCCAAAAAAAGCCATTTATTATAAAGGTTAAATATGTTTAAAATCATTGGTTTTTGAGATATTTAAATATACTTAAATTTGCATGCTACTATAGAATAGATTATTAACACCCTGTACATTACTTTTCAGAATTAATTCTTGTGCTGAATTTAAAGGTAGAGAAATAAACTTTACTGGAAAATGTTATTGCTTCCTTAAATTTATACAGGGATATCAAAAATTGCTGATCTATTTTAAGGATTTATTTTACATAAAAACTTTGTTATTTCAAATACAACTCCCTGTATTTTTTATAATAAATCGAAGCAGATTCAAATGCTCTTTCAAACTGTATTAGTGTTTCCTATACCTATCTAGCTCAAATTTTGAATAAAGAACAATCTTTCAATAAAATGGCAACCAATAGGGCTAATGTCTTCATGACAAGTTTCTAGTGACAGTTAGTAGCTATTTTCAAAATCGAAATTAGTTTATGGGCCTATTTAAATTTATACCAGTTTACTTTTATTTAATTTACCTACAATAGTTTAATAAATAATATTTATTAAATATGTATTTATTATTCTATAAAGAAAAACGAAGAAGTAGTTCTTTGATTTATTTTACGATGACTTGTAGAATATGGATGTTCTATAATAGAGACAATTACGGCAAATTCATTTTCTTCACTTCCATCGACAGGTTTCTGCCTAATAGGTTTTTTATAAACCACACTACCAGCTCTGCGATATAGGACAAGTAGTTTTTCAAAGGAACGCTTATCAGGAAGATTCCTATTTTTGGATATCTTTGAGCATAAGCTCTTGAGGCTAAGAATCAATTTTCCTCACAAAATAAAATCACGAGAAACATATCCATTGGTTCCGCCAGCAGATACTGCTTTATTTTTCTTGATAAAATAATAAATATTCAATTATTAAACTATTGTAAGAAAATCTAAGTAAACTATTACAAATTATAAATAATAATGTCCATAAACTAATGTCGACTTTGAAAATTAATAGTTACTGTCACTAGAAAATATATTGCAATGGCGACACCAACCATCTTGATTGTAATTTTATTTAAAAAATCGCTTTTTATTTAAAATCTGAGCTAGATAGGTATAGGAAACCCTAATATAGTTTGAAAGAGCATTTGAATCTGCTTCGGTTTATTTAAAAAAATACAGGGTGTTGTATTTGAAATAACGAAGTTTTATATAAAATAAATTCTTAAAAAAGATCAGCAATTTTTGATACCCCTGTATAAATTTAAGGAAGCAGTGCTATTTTTCAGTAAAGTCTATTTCTTTACCTTTAAACTCAGCACAAAAATTAATTCTGAAAAGTAACGTACAGGGTGTTAATAATCTATTCTATTGTAGCTTGCAAATTTAAATATCTTTAAATACTCGTATCTCAAAAACCAAAGATTTTAAACATATTTAACCCTTATAAAAATGCCATTTTTTGGGCCCAAGAATCCATAAATGAAATAAAATACCGGGTGTTCCATTAGAAAAAATATAACTTTGGTATTGATCTCAGTTCTGAAACACCCTGTATATTTCAAAATAATTTTAAATTGTACACATTGCCTCCCCGCATACACCCATAAAATATTTTGTTTCTGCATCTTTCCGTTTTCGTATAATCAACCGAGGTGATTGAGGTGCGCCACCCTGTATAATTAATTTCTGATAATTTGCTTTTATTAACTACTAGAGAATGTAATTTATTTGCTACGTTCTGCAAATATATGCAAGCACTTAGTGTAATGAAAATCAACACTGGTCACCGATAACACTACAACACAATAAATTGGCACCGCTTTGAAACTCATCAACGTTTTATAGTTATTAAACTAAAAGCATTCCAATAACATTGAAATATAAAAGGGAAATGCAGATAGATTCGTCTCTATCAAAGGCTAATTTTTATTTTTTATTATTTTCTTTTACCCTGCTGTAGATGAGTGTTTGTAAAATCAGCTATTAGGTGTTTTTTTTGCAAGTTGATTCAATTATTATCAATTGTGATTATCGTATACAGCAATATTGTCACTAGTAATACCACAAGAGGCTAAATTATTTCTGGAATATTTTTCGAGCTCGTGAATACTTTGAAAATTAATAATTTTCAAATAATTTTCATGAGCAAGAAAAATTTCAACAAGAAAAATGGTACTTAATTTAATCTCGCTTGGAATTCGGCAAGAAAATGCAACTTCAAATTGTATTTAAACTAATTTCAAAATTATATTTTTTAATTTTTGTGTGTGTATGGGTGTGACAATGGCTAAATCGTTTGACAAGTCACCAGCAAATTGGATTTTTGTATCAGCGATTTGTAGGGTGGGATTCATTGATACCTAGTTCTATATTACACTCAAGAGATTGCAGGTGTACCAAGCTGCACATCCTTTCCAACTTCCATTTTCGTACCCTCTGTTTGATGTTTGACGAACGGCATCTTTTTATCTTCAAGAGAAGATATTAGTAATGAAATTTCAACCTTCTTGTCCTCAGGGTTTTGATGTTATCATCCCCGATGTTGAAAACATATAAACACCTTTTGGGATTGTTTCAGCCTATTTATGAAATCGATACCCTTGTCGACCACCACCTATTTGCTGATATATTTGCATTAAACTTTCACGGGGGAATTCCAGAGGAAGACCGTCGTCAATCTGAGAGAACTAGTACTTACTCTCTGACTCGTTGACTAACCGTTTAGCCTGCTAATCGACTAACCACTGATTACCCCGCCGGTCTGCAGCATACTCTTTTATATTTGTTTGCTCGTCCCAATCATCGGCGGATGCGTTATATAAAATGTTTCTTTGTATATTTCAATTACCGAATGCTTGGTCCGAACTTCACCTTGGAAAGTCACGACACATCGACCTGATCTTAAATGTTTTAATTAATAATGTTTATTTAAAAACATGTCTGGGTCGACGTATAATTAATTGAACGATTCTCTTGCGTCTATCCCAAATTAGCCTTATTGAAATATGATTTTTCCCTAATTGATATAAACCCAAGTTGACATCTATTTAAATCTGGACAATATGTTTTCATTTGCTAGCCACTACAGCGTATTCATTGTAACGACATTGCTGCAATAGTTTATGACTATTTTTCATAAACCCACGAATAAAAAAGTTTTCCCTCTTTGGGAGTCAATCCGTGTGCACACTGTATATTTGTGTCTAGAAACGTTGGTCCTTTTTTAATCTTTCTATAATTAGTGTTAATTTTTGATTGTCATGCCCCAACCGTTTTGACGCCGTTTTTTTCAATCGTTATACAGAGTGGTCCGAACTGTATTCCAGAAACTTCGGCGGCATTTTCAATTACTTGGTTTATTAGCTATCACCATACTTAATATGAAATTCTCTATTTTCTTTAAGGTAACGACATGAGTATAAACAGAATTAATTGTATATCAGTATTTAAAAAAAGTATTGAGTTTTTAATACACATATCCTAGAATATGTGTGTGTTCTTTAATTTTATAAAATATTTATTTACTATTTTACTTGACAGAAACCGTATATAGACTACCAAAATAACTGAAGCATGCGTAAGTACCTGTTTTTAAATCAATATTGAGTTCTCCTGAAAATGTTTATTCGGAATCAATTCAGGTATGTCCAAAACAAAAAAATATGTTTTTGTATATCTCACAAGAGATATTTGCCATAACGAGCAATTTGAAGAATGTTCTTTAAAAAATGGATTAGATGAGGAAATAAAGGTGAAGATAAAGAATTTTGATTAATTTTCAGAAAGTATGAATGTTCAGTATTTTTCAGGATTTAATTTTACATTTATACACCAGATTTCAGTACTAGATATTTTCTTAGATAAATCATTGCTCAATATCTGAAGTTTAATGAGATATTTAAGAAAAATATTGTTAATCATTTTATGACGTGAAATATGACAGATATACCATAACTTGGAAGGAATGAAATATCTATATTCGTCTTTCTTTAAATATTTGCAACAGAGAAAAATGATATTTTTTATACAAATACACGCTAAACCGAAATAGGTTTTCCTCCATTCAGTACCATTCGAACTTATTTTACAACAGATAAATATTTAAAGGAATAAAGTTACACATTTCGAGAACAAAAATCATCCTACAACTGGGACAAAGAACGTTTCTTTAAAACTAGACTAAAAGAAATCTTAAAGTGACAGGACAGTTATATATTTTCCAGGTCATCTGTCTCTTAGCAAAGTAGAGAGAAACAAGAAAACAGTGCCTAGAGTGACGTCCAATATCGTTCAGTTCGGTTAGTGTTTACGTGATTTTCTAGCAGATATCCCGAAGTTTCGTTTCAGATGCTTTTATATTTTGTTGCTTACAACGACGTGTGAGAACGAAAAAAAAAACTTCTTGGACAGTCTTGTGGAAACGTCTTGGATACTTTTTTGAAAAATAGACGTTTAATAAGAAGCGTTTAATTCTGCTTCATTTACACTTATTTATACAGAGTTTTCACATACTCTTTCATTTTAGAACCTAAATTTACATACAAATCTGAACGTTGTAGATTGAAGTTAGTTTGAGGTGTATTTTAATATACCGGGTGAGTCTTAAAAGTGGCACACCCCTACAACTTTTTTATTTTTTTAGATAAAAAAATTGAAATTTGGTATAGTATACATATAACATAAATTAGGATTGATTTACGATTTTTTTATTGTTTTCGGTCACTTCCTGTCTCACCGGAAATTACTACAACTTTTGATATTTAAAGGGCGCCTTTGGTATTTTTTTACTTTATTTGATAGAAAATGACGCTCGGAATAAAATGACATATCATATGTCACCTTTTGACATTTTCGAATATGGTTTATTTAAAATTGTAACATGCAATATGTAGCGACAGTTTGACTCCAATATTGGTATTGGAATAATACGAATAATTTGGTACTACACACTTGGGTGTGTAGTACCAAATTATTCGTATTTTTTTACCAAATATGCTAATGGGCCACCCTCCATTTTCCATTCCATTTGAACTGAGATATGATTAAAAATACGATTTGGGCATCTTTTAACCGGCCAGGACAAGACACTAAAAATATTAGATGATCAAATCTATTTTTCTAAGGCTCCTTGATTAAAAAATAGTGTTTTTGACACAGCCATTGCACTCTATATTGAAATTTAAATACAATTTTGTTTTAAGCGAAAATGTCAAAAGTTGACATAAGATATGTTATTCTATTCAGAGTGTCATTTTCTATCGAATAAAGTAAAAAATACCAAGGGTGCCATTAAAAAATCAAAATTTGTAGTTATTTCCGGTGAAACAGAAAGTGACCGAAAACAATCGAGTACGTCAATCAATCCTAATTTATATCTCATACTAACATACCAAATCTGTTCTTTTTATCTGAAAAAAATAAAAAATTATAGGTTTGAGTCACTTTTGAGACGCACCTGGTATATATATTAATGATAATTACATACTCTTTTTCTCTTTCATTCTGCTCATATGCTTATTGGAAACAACATTTCAGCTTTAGGAAGAAGTTAATAGGCAAATTTTTCAAAATCTGTTTAAGTATCTATATAAATTTGGTTCTGTTTTTCATGCCGAAAAAAAAACGTTTAATCGATTTGAAATGCAATTTTTAAAATCCGCTGCATAATTTCAGATAACAATTCATGTTGGTTTTGTTGAATGATGCAATATGTTAATACAAAAAATGTTGAAAGAAATAATGGCTATTTTGCCACTCAAAAAGAAGCCTAAAAAATATAAATATCGTAAAATGATCTTTATGATCCTAACGTAAACCAGCTTGTTAGTGGCTTATTACTTGTAAACAAATTTGCTGGTAAAAATGCTGATTGTTTCAGGGGGTATATCTTCAACTGGTGCCAGAAGTATAAAACTAAAATGTAAAAATTCTAAATATAGCTTTTTTGAGAACATTTTATGTTTAGTTTTTTTAGCACAAACACGTCTATTAAAACCGTTGATTTTTGATGAACTGACATTCCATAAAATAATATCTCTAATTAATAATTATTATTACCTTTTAACGTAATTTTCTCTAAATCAATATGGAAATTTGGAGAAGTATAAACGGGATTAACCATTTTAGAAGAAGTAAAAAATTTAATTTTGAAGTATGCATTTTTCTCAAAATGTCAATAATAAAAAAGTTTTTCATCTTGTAAAGACAATTTGGGGACATATGTACTGTATTTTAGTAAAAAAATTGTAAAGTATTTTTTCCGTTCTTTCATCTTGCCTTTTTTGCTGTCTTTCTTGTATTTTTTTTACTCCTTTTTAAGGCATTTTGTAATAATTTATGTTAATTGTTGTAATAAAGATGTTTATTATTATACCGATTTATTTTCGGTTATTTTTGGTTTAGATTTTGGTAGACTATCACTTCATTTTTTAAAGGAACAAATTTCTAATTAACAAATAGATGGAAAAGATATTCTTCCCATTAATAAGTTGATGGAGTTTTTAGGATAAAATGTATTTTTTATAGAATGGAGTAGGTCATATTCACAAACACTATTATATAGATAGATAATCCATTATAAAAACATAATGCGTCGAGATTAGGAAAGTTGCATACGAGTGCGAATGCGGCCGCCAAAAGACGCCATTCGAATATACTAACTTCAGAATTAAATTATTTCTTACCTGGAAGTTTCCTCGCTCGGGTCGTAAAGTATTTAGAGACCGTGAGTCTTATTGCTCGCGAATGTGCTTTCTCGCTGGGAAATAACACAATAAACTTCCTTTTTATTCGTCGACTATAATTCACCCTTCCTTAATGCAATCCGAACTGTTAATATTACTACCTCGATAGAGGTGCAGAATGTCTTTGATTATTAACATTTTTAGGCGATATTAAAATTCTTTGCTGGTATATTTAAATATAATACCGCTAATACCTTCTTTGACTTCTTGCAGTTTTTATTTTTCATTGACTTAAATACGATATAACTATACAAAATAAACAATTATTACAATTCAGAATAATTTCAAAATCAATGAACATTAAGAATAGTGCAAGTACTCAATCACAATCACTTCAAAATAAGAAAACATTTGGATAGTTCATGCGAACTATCTCTAATATTTAGATATACACACATTTTTTTACACAAACCGTTTATAATTTACAATAAAATTTAAAAAAAAAATATGTTTTAGAATTGAGGATATTTTAGGTATACCTTATAAAAATGTGGTTTAAATTTAATGGTTTAATTTAGTATACAGGTTGGTCCGTACTGTATTTAGAAAACTTCGTCAGCATATTCTGCAGCTAAAAACAAGTAAAAAAGTTCGTATAAATGTTTGTCCTCAAATGCTTAGTTTCGGAGATACATGGTGTAGAAATTTCATTTTTATTTTGAATTTTTCCAAATAATTTCTAAGGTAACTTCAATATTTGTATGAAAATTAGTGTGTGGGAGTTTTTTGACATGAGAAATTTGATATTGATGTTAATATGTCTCCTATTTGTAGAGGGCGCCACGTTACATATTTGTTAACTGATTTGAAGAGTAATAACTTTTCGTTCGTACCTGTATAAAACTACTGAGTAAAAAATATAGGTTTTCGTGATTTTTTACGTAAAAAATTTATTTCGTTAAAAATCGCTACGAGGTATTACTCTTAAAAACAGTTAAAAAACATGTAGATGGCGCCCCCTATAAATGGGACTCATATTCACATCAAAATTAAATTTCTTATGTTAAAAAACTGTCAGGCCCCAATTTTCATCTAAATATTGTCGATATTTCAGAAATTATTTGGAAAAAATCGATAAAAAATGAAACTTCTGCACCCTGCATCTCCGAAACTAAGCATTTTAGGACATACATTTATACGAATTTTTTTACTTATTTTTATCTACAGAATATGCTGCCGAAGTTTCCGGAATACAGTTTGGACTACCCCGTATATACTCATGTATAACTTAAAAATAAAAACGGAAATTATCAGAAAGATCTATCAGTTTTAGGAGATTTCAGAAATAATGAGTCATGCTATGAATATGATATTTGTAAAATCTATTGGAAAATTAAAAGAAAGTTTTCAACTGAATTTTATTTTATTTTTTTAATTCATAATTCTGTATTAAAACATAATACTATTATTAAGAGAATTGTTTCATATTCTTGGAAAAGAATTATGTGGTTTTATAATACGAATATTATTAAAATTTAGTGTATTTTCATTTATTTTTAAAAATTATGAGCAAGATCTAAAACCTTTGTATTGATCTAAACACTAATTGTATTTTGTGTATCATAATTTATAATATTATGATGCACCAGTTTTTGGAGATTTCAAAAATAATGAGTCATGCTATGATTATGATATTTGTAAAATCTATAGGAAAATTAAACGAAAGTTTTCAACTGAATATTATTTTATTTTTCTTTATTCATAATTCTGTATTAAAACATAATACTATTATGAAGAGAATTGTTTTATATTCTTGGAAAAGAATTATGGCGTTTTATAATACGAATATTATTAAAATTTATTGTATTTTTATTTATTTTTAAAAATTATGAGCAAGATCTAAAAACTTTGTATTGATCTAAACACTAATTGTATTTTGTGTATCATAATTTATAATATTATGATGCACCAGTTTTTGGAGATTTCAAAAATAATGAGTCATGCTATGATTATGATATTTGTAAAATCTATAGGAAAATTAAACGAAAGTTTTCAACTGAATATTATTTTATTTTTCTTTATTCATAATTCTGTATTAAAACATAATACTATTATGAAGAGAATTGTTTTATATTCTTGGAAAAGAATTATGGCGTTTTATAATACGAATATTATTAAAATTTATTGTATTTTTATTTATTTTTAAAAATTATGCGCAAGATCTAGAAACTTTGTATTGATCTAAACACTAATTGTATTTGGTGTGTCATAATTTATAATATTATGATGCACCAGTTCTTGGAGATTTCAAAAATAATGAGTCATGCTATGAATATGATATTTGTAAAATCTATAGGAAAATTAAAAGAAAGTTTTCAACTGAATTTTATTTCATTTTTTTTATTCATAATTCTGTATTAAAACATAATACTATTATGAAGAGAATTGTTTTATATTCTTGGAAAAGAATTACGGGGGCATTTTATAATACGAATATTATTAAAATTTATTGTATTTTTATTTATTTTTAAAAATTATGCGCAAGATCTAGAAACTTTGTATTGATCTAAACACTAATTGTATTTGGTGTGTCATAATTTATAATATTATGATGCACCAGTTCTTGGAGATTTCAAAAATAATGAGTCATGCTATGAATATGATATTTGTAAAATCTATAGGAAAATTAAAAGAAAGTTTTCAACTGAATTTTATTTCATTTTTTTTATTCATAATTCTGTATTAAAACAGAGAATTGTTTTATATTCTTGGAAAAGAATTATGGGGGCATTTTATAATACGAATATTATTAAAATTTAGTGTATTTTCATTTATTTCTAAAAATCTACTCGCTATATGTGCTCTGAATTCCGAATAATAAATCCAACGTTCTTGAAATATGCTGTAGTTATATTAAATTTATTTTGCTATAAAATTAAGCACGACACAATTTGAACATTTCTTACGTATGTATGTATGTATGTATGTATGTATGTAGAATAAACAGGTTTAAGGAATATTAAATATTTAAGTTAAGATACCAGATGCAAATCAGATACTAAAAATCACTATTTAGTACTATAAGTACTAAAAATATTAATATTTTGTAATAAAATAGAACATATTAATTAGGAAATTAATTGGAGAAAAACGGATTAAAATCTTGATCATTTATTTGCTGAAATACAAATATCAATTAACAAATATCATTCCAAATGATAGTGTTACAATGAGAAAAGTAAAAAAAATCATTGAGATAACAAAAAAAAATAGTTTTGAATTTTATTTCACTAATATAATCAGTGAATCACTAAGCACACGAAGAAGAATGAATAAATAAAAAGATGTACACTGTGTTATATGATTCATAAATATCGTTAATTCTAAAGTCGGAAAACTAGGAGTCGGTTTGCTTTTTAACTAGCGTCATCGTGATATTTGTTGGGGTTGGTTGTCGGGATCCTCGCGGCGCTTCTATAAATAGCACGATATTTTCTGATATTAAATTCTCTAATTTATGGTTATAGGCTGAAAGTAATATGCTTTGTTTTCGAAAAGTCTATTTCGGGATTGTAAATAACCCCGGACCAAAGATTTAGCGGCGTAGCGTGGCATCAATACAAGGGTATGTAATAAGTAACTGCAATTAACATTTTGCCATCACAATATATGGTTTTTTTTATTAGTCTTTAAATTTGAAGTTACAAAAATTAAATATAACAGGAAAAATGTAACAGGTTAAAAAATAATCAAATCAATTTAAAAAAGAACTAAATTTAGGTAAAAAATAAAGCTGTGCACGTATCTGTTAGATAAACTCTTAGACAAGACTCTTAGACAACTCTTACAAAAATTTGTAATGAGTGCCTTACAACCACATAACCAGTGTTCACTTTTATAAACATTTTCACTAAAATGACGCATACACTATTTTAGTTTAGTATTAATATTCAAAATATGCTTTGGAGGTCCTGATTCAATAGTTTTTAATTTTTCTGAATACACTTCAGAATTTTAGATTTTATACCGCGAACGAAATGCATTTAAAAAACTGCATCACTCACCGACTAAAACAGCGAACGGGAGACGTAATTGCAGTCGGAAAGTTCGCTGACCCCGGCTCGCATTCGGCGGCGTTCAAGATGTAACGAGGACAGTCGCTTCATCACTTCGTTCATTGCAATTCATTTAAGTATATGATATTGTTTATAGGTGCCAAGAGTTTTTCCATTTGTATCATAAGTTATTAGGTAGGTTCTCTAGTTAGTTTTTTTTTAGTGTACATAGCACACAGATCCAGTTCGCAGATAATACGCATGTTCCAAAAAATATAAATTCGCAAATAAATCATTGTATTGCATAGATCAAGTCTTTATGACTTACAATACATAGGAAATTAGGAAAAATTCCATGATATCTTTTCAGAAGTTAAATTATAATTTCAAACTTCAACATTCCCGGTTAAGCTGTGAGGTACATAGCCTTCACCAATCACGTTTCAGATCGTAGAAAGGGAAGTTTCATATCATAGGTTGGCATGACTGATTGCCTGGCTCATTGGTATCGGGCGCAGCCATTTTCGATTTTGTTTTTGTTGTTATTTTTCTGCGTGCTTTTCAGTTTTCAGTTCAGCGGTAATTTTCTTGGTGATAACTTTTAATTTTATCTAAATGGCTCAGAACTATGAAAAAGCTTTTTCGGATAATTTTAGTATGGTGCCGGGGAATGGTGGACAGTTTTTATATAGACAATTTAAGATACTTGTGCTGAAATAAAGAAGTTAAAATACCAAGGTGAGATTTTTTCTTGAAAAGTTAATTAAAAGTAATAAAACCATTATTTATAGATCATAGAGTGAATCATAATGGTAACAGTTCGATTGGATACATTCAATAAAAAGAGGGCAATCAGACAAAATTTATACCTGAACATTATGTGACTGCAATGATAAAAATGTACAGAAAGTGGAGGAAACTAAATTTTTAAGATGTGCAGCTATCACTGGTGACTTTAGTGAATTATATAACTAAATATGTAGGTTTTTATTTATCTATTTCTATTTTAATTTTAGGTGGCATGTAAACACATGTCCATATATAACAAAACAAATAAAATCAAGAAAGAAAGGTACCATGCTATGATTTATGTAGAATGAAGGAAGATAACATCTGATTTTCTAGCAACTTTTATTGCCATTCTTATCTTCTCATAATATTTATATTTTATATTATTGTAGCGGGTTAATTGTAAATTGACTGCCTTGATATTCAGTAAGTCTCATCACCATCCAAATGTAAATTATTAAAATATTGTAATTAAAACACTTTATATTTACTTGCCTTTTGATTTAATAAATTTATATGTAGATGTAATACACAATGTATGTTTCCTTCGAATGTTCCTGATATATATAACACTTTAAAATAAAATAAAATATTTACTTGATTTTATGTAAAAAGGTACTGCGTTAGACCCTTATTTTATCTATAGAATGTATTTTATTAATAGTCTTCTGAAATAAGTTAACCTGAACGTGTTTTTAACATTCTTGTGCCAACAGAAATTTTCTAACTGCCTTCTTCTAACTGTTCATCTTCTCTAACTTTTCTTGGTTAGATTGTAGCGTACCTGTTTTATACCATAACTGTGATTTTCCGGAAATACTATTAATCTTAATTATCAGGAATTACATTTTTTTCAAATTAATTTTTCCCCACTTTCTTCCACATGTAAAAAATAGGCCATAAATGATTTAAGAAATCAAACATAATGTAAACTCACTTTTAAATCACAATCATAGCTTAAGAGAAGTTTTCTGAAAAAAAAACAGCCTTTATGATTGTTCTTTTTCGGCACGTTCAAAAACATTTTGTTACAGTTACTGGTAAATGTTATCCAACAATGGAATAATAAATAATTTTTTAACATCATTGAAAAGAGTACAAATTGTTAAATGCAAATTTAATTTAAAATCAAAAATAAACAATTGTAAACAATGTCATTTTGACATTGAATAAACAGCGATGCTGCCAACATCATAAAATTCACCAAAGGAAGGAAAACAAGTTTATTTCGAGACGAAAACCAGCCAATCATATTGGCGAGGGCTACGTACGTCATCGCAGCGCGCGTAATTGTGAAATTCTAACTTTTACCCCATTTTTGGCCTAATATTAAGTTTTATATAAAAAAGGCTAAGTAGCAAACACTAATTAGGTTGAAATCTGCTTAATTACGTGGAAATTGAAAACATGAAACATGCCTATTATAGAAATTTTATAACTGATGTTTGTCAAGATTTAATTTCATTACTTTTAGCTTTTAATCACACAATGTTGTTTCATTTTGAAATTTGTTTTAGTAATAAGGGTCCGGTTGTACATACTCGGTTGTTTTGACTGAGTTTAGACTGAAACCAAATTCAAAATTTTAATAAGTTTTCAATGACTTTTTATCAATAAAATTAGTTCAAAAAATAAATAATTGACGATTGAGCCAGCCATTTTCCAGGCTTAAACTTGGCTTTCATTTATCTTATAATCTTCATCATCATCATTTTCAGCTTATTCAACCACTTCCAATTATGGTGTAACCTCCCTTGCATATTTAGATTCTCTTTTTGCAGTTGGGCTCCTGATCCAAGTTATCACAGCTAATTTTCTAATAGTATGATCCCATCTCAAGTTCGGATTTCTTCTAGGTCTCTTAATTCCTCGTGGATACCATGCTATAATTTTTGTGGTCCATCTTTTTGTCAGGTGTCCTGCCCATTGCCATTTGAGGGATTTGAGTCTGTGAATAACATCCATTACCTG
Organism: Sitophilus oryzae; assembly: GCF_002938485.1. Lineage (NCBI taxonomy): Eukaryota > Metazoa > Arthropoda > Insecta > Coleoptera > Curculionidae > Sitophilus > Sitophilus oryzae. Next base: position 3,022,973 of record NW_022146927.1, on the reverse strand, counting down.
GGTCTTTTGTCCTATCCACTCTATTCTTTTACGGTCTCTCTTGTTTATTCCCAGCATATTTCACTCCATTGAGCGTTGTGCGACCTGCAGTTTTCTTATGATGTTGCGGCGACTTTTTAAAAGATTAGGAAAAATTATAAAGAGATGGTAAAAATTAAAAAGAAAACCACAGCGTACGGTTGCTCTTCGTCTGGTGAACAATAGGTGTAGGTTCATTTAATTATTTTTGCATATTGTTGGGCACCACTTAATTTAAGCCAAGTTAAGGTGATATTTAAAAAATTAAGAAAATTACCACAAGCTAAAGATGTTCAGTAATGATATATCTCAAATTAAAACAACAAAATTTAATAAAAAACTATGTACATTTATTAATAATTAAATAACTCCAATTTGAAAGTGAATTAAAAGGTCATTTAAAAAAACAATAAATTAATATTATATTAATATAGCGAAACTTAAATTAAATATTACAAAATATAAATCATCAAACGTAATCGTTTGTTTAAGTTTCATTAAAAAAGAGGTTTCAAGATAAGGTAAGTTTCAGTAGAAAGTTAAGAAAGGCAAAAAAGATTCTAAAGCAAAACGTAAATGAGTACTTAGCTTTTTGCTCTGAAGCTGTAGTCAATCAGTGTTGATTTGGTGTCGTACTGGTGCCCATATCCATTACGTAACTGCTTCAAACCATCAGAAAACTTGTAAATTTGCGGAAAAGGTGAAAACTCGTCAATTTCACACCAGCCTCCAACAGGGAACCTTCACAGAACCATTCAGAAAAACCCAAAACTGCTCAAAATCTTCGGCTCAAAAAAACTACTGCTCAATCTTCTTAAAAAACTCGTCCAAAAAAATTAAAAAAAAATTACTCCAAAAAACTCCCAAAATGTCAAATCTTCCCCTTAAGTTGGTAAGGGACACACCTATAATAAATGATTTTTTCTCTAAGTATATGAAAGAAAGTAAAAGAAAAAACTATAACTTACTCGCAGGGCTATTCTCCGCCACATACGATGATACCAAAAAAACTTTTCAAAGAAGACGAGAACCACCGTGGGACTTCACCAGTGGTTGAAATGGAAGTGTCGAAAAATCCGAATAAAATGTTAAAATTCTGCCAGAGATTATCTTTTGAAGACAAAAAATCAACACACACCAAACTGTGCTCGAAATAGGGAAACTTCAGGAAAGTTATTAATAACATTTAAAGAAAAATTTAAATAATAATATAAATGGCAACCCTGCGCCACCACATTGAACGGCATTCACGGTACTACACAAATTGCAGCGGTACCGACTAGGGATGGGCATTATTTGCTTTTCTGCTAGAGATGTAGCGCAAAAATAAGAAATTATTTTAGGCTGCTACAATGTCTGTTTTAAGTATCCAGGTTTTGCATGTATATGTCATGACTGGTAGTACACATTGATCGAATGTTTTCGTATTTAGATAGAGTGACATTCTAGATTTGAATGTGATTAAGTTTCTTCCATAAGTATTCCATACTGAGTACTTATAATCTTATACTACAATAAAAATATAACTCAATAAAATTGGCGAATTCAGTGTTTACCGGAGTTCGCATAAACTCTAGTTTAAGCTATGTTAACAACCGGGCCTAAAATATATCACTGATGCTAGATATTACGTTTTCGTCTAATTTTCTTTTTAAATTTATTATCCAAGCCGTCGGCATTAATAATATTGAAAAATTAAAGTATTATCACTGTGTTAGGAATATATAGCAAAGAAGGATTGAAAAGGTAAGCGAATAATTTTGCCGGACGCATTTCGTTTTTCTTTTAAATTGAATCCGAAATAATTTATATAAAACACGGGTTAAACCAATCGTAAATCGAACATAAAGCTGAAATATATCCGCGACCCCGAAAACGTAATCGGATTGGAATGAAAAAGGACAGGATTAACTTTGGCTTGTATTTATATCAACGTTTAATGTGTTGATTTTGTTTATTATTTGGGAAAACGAAAATATAACAGTATATTTGCAGAATCAAATATGTTCCAATTTGAATGCGATCAAACTTATACGTACTGAAATTTTTAGCATATATTTTATTTGTCGTTTCTAATATATTTCTTTAAAAATTTTGCTCCCTCCATAACGCCGTAAGTATTTTTATCAATCTTGTGGTACGAATGACTGATTGACCGAAAGATCTAAAAATGCATGAGACTCATAGATTTTGACAATTGTAATTTATTCTCTATATTTTATTTACATTTCGATTTAGGTATTTTCTTTATATTTTAATATCTTTCTACATAATGTCCCCGGATTGCCTTTACAAGAAGAAAAACTTTTTTTATAAACTTTTTGAGTAAAATGCATTCTTCATAAAAGTTTTTGCTTGTTCTAAAATGATTAATGCCATTAACACTTTTTCAAATTTCCATATCGTCTTAGAGAAAATTAAAAGAAATATGAAAATATTATGGATTTTTCCTCAAAAATCAAACCGCCTTTCTATGGTAATATCATTTTTAGGTTTTCATTCTTTGATAGGTGTTTATTATTAACTTTGATTATCATCTTACTTTTTACTTTTCTAATCCGTTGAAAAAGCACAAATTTATTTGGTTCAATGTTACAGAAAAGGTGATTAGAAATTTTCTGGTTCCTTAAAGGCATATTTATACGTATCCAGTAGATGGCGCCAGTCCCAGTGGTACGCCGATTATTCACTGGCGCCGTGATTGACTACGTTGTTTACACATTTACAGTAACTGATGCCAGTTTTACCTGTACTTCAGCTCTTGGTCCGGGCAGAACTAGCGCACATTATTTACACGAGTCCAGTTTGTTAAAAGTTTTTTATCTGTGATCAGTGGCGAGGTTATGTTTGAAAAAAGCTCTGCTGTTAGAAATGAAATGTAAACATAAAATATCTTCATTGTTATTAGATATTTGATTATGGTTTTTGGAGTTTCGACTCTCCTCTTGGAAACAACTACGACTGGAAGATCTCTATGAATACAGGTTGGCGTTTAGTTTGGGTACATAGACGTTTCCGCCAGCACCACTCATTACTATAACCATTGTTTATATATTCTTAAAGTTACTCAACCAGTAGGACAAAATGTGCTGCCAGTTGGTGAACAAATCGTGAAGCTTTAAATGAATGAATCAAGCAACACACTAAGGAAGTACGCCAGCATCTAGTGTCAATACGTAGGTACACCAGTGACTATCACGACGCGTTTATCATGAACGACTTCTCCATAACGCTAGTGCGGGTTTTATAGGAATATGGGAGAGTGGTGTGGTGTAGGCTACTGACACGAAAAATATGCTCTCAATTATAAGCGTTTACACTACAATACCAGTGCTGGCATGCCAGTGAAATTGGCGCCAGCTAGTGGATACTTGTAAATCTGCCTTTACATTTTAGAACAACAAAATATATGACTTATTAACCCCCCCACCAAGAAATAATTTATTTAAAAATATTTTTTTGTATTTATTTTTCCATTATTTTTTCTTATATTTTAATAGTTATTCTCTTATTCGTGGCAGAGACGAATACAACAAATCAAAGATCATTAAAATCGGTTCAGCCTTTCTTGAGTTATACACAATGTAACTAACTCGACTCATTTTTATTTAGATGATCAGAGGGATCAATACAAATTCGGAATGCTGTTAAATACGATTGCACACTTCACTACCATGTAAACGCTTCATTTTTCACGACAATTTCATTTTTCAATTCAGTTCAATAAAGACAAAAGAATGAAAACTAGTGATTATTTGTGTTGCATACTTAATCTTAACAAAAAAGCTTCTAGCTAATCTGTTTTATGAATTCCTTCTATTATTGCTATTTTTATCAGATGACTCAAGCTGTCATTTAATTATTACCCATTGTCATGTCGTTATCGGGCCGTTTTACGAAACCTCCTGTCGCCGTCCTCCGAGGAATCGACAGTGTAATTGTATCGAGAAATCGCAAAGCACCGGTGTGAGACATCGAAGTGGAGGGACTCTAATACAGATTTCCCCCGGGATTTAATTTCTGAACGCACTAGAGTGTGTCGAGGCGAGAGGCATCGACTCGCATCGTTCGTTCAGTGTAATTGTGTGTTCAATTTTGACAGAAATGAATCTGGAAGATAATCGGCATGGATGAGATATTCCAAGAATTATTTTGATTAAAGAAGAACATGAAATAGTAAAAAAAGCAAAAGGATGCAGTATATAATTTCTTCTCACTCATTACTACATGAGTGAGAAATTTATATATGTTCGTCAAATTGTATATTTCGACCCCAGGAACACGTGTCTATGAGGTTTTCTTCGGAAAAAAGAGGTTGAAAATCGTGCATTTTCTTTTAAATTTTCCTGTATATTTTAGAAAACTTTTTACAACTACCCAAGTAGCATCTATCTGACTTTAAATCGAACTAGATCTGACCTGAAGCGACGTCAGACTTTGTGCAAATTTAGGTCGGGTGCTGGTGATACGATCGGTGACGTCGCGTCGCTTTCCTATTAAAAGCGACGTCGTTGGATCCGAGTCGGTAAATCCAACGATCTGTCGACGTACAAAATAACAACGTACCATTTTTATTAATTTCCCAACGTCGCGCATCGTTCCCACGTCGCACAGTGTTTTGTCTAATGGACAAAAATAAAAAAAATTACGTATCAATGTAATTATGGATTTCGACAACGAAAATACTTTTTTAAAAAATTTTATTTTTCACAAAGTATGTTTAACAGATACAATGAATACAATGGTTAAGGACAGAATGACAATTTTAATGCGCTTGGTTATATTTATAAGTTCGGTTTCGCTCGCGTCTTCGTGGGAAAACCATGCTATTTCCTCTCACATAACTATGTTGATAATATTCTTATTTATTATGATAACTTATTGAGTCATCAGAAGGAAATGGAAACGTAAAACTTTAGCAACAGAATATTTTAGTTATAAGTAGGCTGTAAAAAAAGTGATATTCGGATCGGATTCTGATCGCCATATCAGCTCTATCATTTCTATATTTTGACGTTGTTTTGTTACAGGTAAATTTGTGAATATAATCATGTAAATAATGGATAATATTATCCAAGGTATGTACTTTATGGTTTTAATATTTTCATATGAAAATTATGTTCTATACATATATATTTATGTATCTAGAATTTTGTTTGTTAAAATGCGAAAACAATATATATATTTTTACATTTCATTACGGCTTTTCAAAAATACCCCCAAAAACCCCCTAAGGATTTTTGGCTGATAATAATCTTTAAACTATGTAGTTTTCGAAACCGCAATACAAATTTGCCCCAACTTGCCCCAAACTTTTTTTTCTTATTTTTTTTAGGAAGGGAGATTTATATAAAAAATCGGTCTTATTTGAGGAATGGTTTGTGTTGCCGTAAAATTGTGAAGCCTTTTAATACCCAATGGTTAAGACACGAATTTAAACAAACTCATTCAGCAGACAAGTAAATATTTTTGTTTAAAAATGGCCGCAAAGTGGAAGGAAAGCAACTCGCTCGCGTTTTGTGGAAAATAATAAAACTTGGCTGAACACCAGGATAATGTTACCTAATGTTAGCCGAAATGATATTAATATGTGATACCTAATCATTAATATTGATTATTGTGATTATTAATTATATTATTCATGTGATTGATACTGGTGAGGGAACAGATTTATCCCTGCCTCCTGATTTGTCTAATTTAGTGGAAAATGAATCAGAAAGTGAAGATTCCGACTAATTGGTTATTTCTACATTTTTGTTATATTGATCTGTTATAAACCTATTCAGTGTTAAGTATACATAAATATTGATAGATATTAAGTCGATTTCAGTTCAGTAAAGAAAAAAGTAAGAAAACACTATTTATTAAACATTAAAATAATCAATTAGCTGGAGCAGAATCCTTCGACTAATTTGTTATTTCTACATTTTTTATATTGATCTCTATTATGAACCTATTTAGTGTTAAGTATACATAGATGTAACATATTAAGTTGATTTCAGTTCAGTGAATATAAAGTAAGAAACCACTATTTATAAAACATTAATACAATCAATTATGGCGCGGGCAGAATTCTTTTATTAATTGACTCATAGAAAACTTCATTAATTATGAGTTAAATTTTTGCTAATAATATTGTATTTTTTAAATATGAATTATGTGTATACCTTTGATAGTATAACTTTGATATATAGATACCTTTGAATATGATTGACAAATAAAGAGTAATAGTATTATTATACCGGCTCTATAGCAAAATAAATTATTTTTGTCCCCTAGTCCCTATATCATAAAACACTGTGCGTCGCATATTTTAAAGGTAAGTCAGTCGAAAGTGATCTGCATTCGGTAGTAGGTACAATTGAAAAATCCCTCAGGGATAAGGAATACACATTAGTGTCTTTCTTAGACATAGAGAGTGCTTTCAATAATGTAAAGACAGAGGCGATCAAAAAAGCCATGGACGAACTAAAGGTAGAGCAGTTAACCATCAACTAGGTGTTAGAAATGCTAGGAAACAGGACTGTCACATGGCAGATAAGAAACAGCTCAGCTAAAGAGTGTGCAACAAGATGCACGCCACACAAGGAGGGGTATTATCACCTCTGCTGTGGCTGATTGTAATGAACCCGATCCTGACCTCTCTGACAATGAGTGGAATTAGGATAAAGGCATATGCAGACGACGTGGTAATATTGATCGTTGGCAAAAACTTGCAGACGATCAGTGACATCATGGAATCTGCTCTGAAGGAATAAAGGAATGGGCAAAAAGGAATGGTTTGGGCATCAACCCAGACAAAACCGAACTCATTCTGTTTACAAGAAAATACAAGATACCCAAGTTCACGCTACCAAAGCTGGAAGGGAAGACACTTGTACTTGCTAAGGAGACAAAATATTTAGGAATCATTCTGGACTCGAAGCTTTCCTGGAAAAGGAACACGGAGGAAAGGGATGATAAAGGGAATAAATGCATTCTATGCATGTAAAAAACTATTTGGAAAGATGTGGGGTCTGCAACCGTACATTATACACTGCTATAGTTAGACCTGCTATAGTTAGACCTATAGTTAGACCTGCTAGACTGCTATAGTTAGACCAGTCATCACTTATGGAGCACTAGTATGGTGGGAAGCGTTACTTAAAGAGACTAATAGAAAAAGCCTCACAAAAGTACAGCGATTAGCAGCTCTAGGTACAACTGGAGCAAGGAACAACACAGCGCAAGCTGCGCTAGAAGCAATTCTGGACTTGCAATCAATTGACTGGCTCGTGAAGGATCTGGCCGCTAAGGGTGCCTTAAGATTAAGGGAATCCAATCTGTGGAACCAGACCAACTACGGTCACTCGAGGATATTGCCAGTGATAGGAAAAATCATGGTGAACACATCTGCTAGTCCACATCTGCTAGACCAGAAAACGGACTATATGCTCACCAAACATGATTTTGGAGAAAAGATAAGGATTCGCATCCCGACAAGGGAAGAATGGGAAAGCAACCGAGTAATGAACACTCAAGAGATAGCAGTCTACACAGATGCTTCCGCCAGCTCAGGGGGCACAGGTGTAGGCATCTTCTCAGAGAAACTAGACATCCGACGATCTTTGAGGCTATCGAATGGCTGTAATGTTCTACAAGCAGAGGTTTACGCCATAAAGGAAGCGGCTAGATGTATACGAGAGAAAATATAGTCTGACAGCTTGGCCGCTTTAAGAAGCATCACCATGCAAACAGTGAGATCGAAAACTGTGATGGACTGCCGAGAAGCACTGTCCCAGCTGCGTCGGGGCGGGGCTACTCTGTGCTGTGTGCCAGGCCACAGCAATGTGGTGGGCAATCAGGAAGCAGACAGATTCGCCAAAGACGAGGCCAAGGGAGGGGCCGTGGCAGATGACCCACCACTTGTGACGATCAACACACTGAAGGAGGCTATAGTAACTACCATCAAATCCAAGCAGCAAGAGATGTGGCAACACCGTGAGGGCTGCGCTACAGCTCGAAAACTATGGCCAGTGGTAGATAGCAAAAAGACAACAACTACTAGAGCACAAAAAGGACCTAGTACGCATAATTTTAGGTGTCGTCACTGAAAACTGTACCGCAGAGGTAAACCTCGTAAAATGGAAAGTTTCCGACGACGACTACTGCAGAGAATGCAGAGAGGAAGAAGAAACCATAGAGCACCTGCTGTGCCACTGTCCGGCACTGGAATACCGATGCTTTAAAACTTTAGGGCAAGGTTTTTTGGAGGGACTAGTCTAGAGGAAGCAGCAGAAGTCAACATCAGCGACATCGGGAACTTTGCAAAGAGCTGGAAGTGCTTTAACGCAAAGAAAGAATGAGAGGAAGGTTTGGTAAAACAATACAGGGGTATCGCAATAGGCCCAAGGCCTCCGAGTGAGGGATCAAATATGATCCCAAACCCCAGCAACCTAACCTAACCCACGTTGGCTTACACGACGTACAGGGTGTACCATTTTAGTTGTTTCTATAGGGTATCTAGGAAACCGTGAAAAATATTCAAATTTTGATACTGCAGTCTCGGGTTATTTTTTTGAAAAAAAAAATGCCGCACACGGATCGTGGCTATCTTGATTGGTTTCGAAGGTACAGGGGGGTTCTCAAATTTTGTACTTTTTGAAGATGTTTGATAGTTTGTTTATTTCAACAACTACGCAAAAATGAATTAAATATTCTAAAGGCACTTTTCTGTGTAGAATGCAGTGGCGTAGTCAGACTTTTTTCGAAACAAATATTTTTTAGATATTAACTATACTTATGTTTCTTTAAATACAACCCCCTGTATTTTTTTAAATATCCTGATTCAGTTTGGCATGGGCTTCTCAAAAATGTATAACACTATATATTTATTTTCACTATTACTTTAAAATTCCAATTTATTTAAAGATATCGACTGTCCTCTTGGTAGGTCATGCCGAGTATTAAAGGAAACAAGCGAATATCTACTTTCAAATTAATCCATGTATTAGCAGTTAAATAAATTCGAACAATACGAAGCAAATAAAAAATAAGTGTGACAGAAACAAAAGAACATATTTTAATGGTACGGAGTTGGCCCGTCTCTGCACGCCGCCGCTAACAGCATTTCAAATGTGTATGTTGGTTACACTTTGCAAAGCCACAACAAAACCATCTTGTAACTCTTCTAATGTTCTATTTGCATTTCGATAAATTTCGTTTTTCAGAAAGCCCATGAGAAAGAAGTCCAAGGGAGTGATATCAAGTGCACCTAGGTGGCTAGGACTAAACTATTTTCTGACCTTTTAAAAATGGCTGGGTTTGGTTGCTCGCGCCCAAAATACCGCTCAAAATATAAATCAGCTGCCATTTGCTTATGTTTATTAGACTCAATATAACATTCTAACTTCTAACGTATTATATTTCTCAAAATTTTCAAATTTACTTTTTTTTTATTATTTAAAATACACACATTTCAATCTGTTGAAATGAAATGTCACGCATCCATCAAAGGTATGTCCCGATCATCATGACAACCGTTTACTTTGTTACTCGGCGCGGCCTACTACTAACTGGATATTTAAAAAAAAAATTGAAATGTTGAGGTTAATAGTTAAAATAAATATAGAGTGTTATATATTTTCGAGAAGCCCATGCCAAGCTGAATCAGGAAATTTGAAAATATACAGGGGGTTCTATTTAAAAAAACAAAATTATAGTTAATATTTAAAAAAATATTTTTTTCCAAAATAGTCTGACTACGGCACTGCATTCTACACAGAAAAGTGCCTTTAGAATGTTTAATTAATTTTTTCGTGGTTGCTGAAATAAACAAACTATTGAACATCTTCAAAAAGTACAAAATTTGAGAATCCTCCTGTAGCTTCGAAACCGATCAAGATAGTCACGATCCGTTTGCGCCATTGTGATTTTTTCAAAAAAAGAACCCGAGACTACGGTATCAAAATTTGAATATTTCTTACGGTTTCCTAGATACCATATAGAAACAACCAAAATGGTTTGGTTTGGTTTGGTTTGGTTTGGTTTGGCTAACTAGCCCGACGTCTACCCGTTGTCCGAATAGGATACGTCTCACTGATAATCCCTAAAGTAACGTCCAATTATATTTTGTTGTATTTTATGTTCATATTTATAACCTAATTTACGTATCTCTATTTATGTCCGTAAATACGGCAGCCATTTAAAATAAGAAAGTTGCTGTCAACTTCCGGTATTTCCGGAAGTGCCGCCATATTGAAAATATTTTTAATCGATTTGTGAAACTATCATGTGCAAAAAATCTCCGAGCTAGATGTTCACAAAGGCACGCTCAGCCTAGGACACCCTGTGTATGTTTAGTAAGGCATGTTTATGTGTTTTTGTTTTTTAGGTTAATAATTTCTATTGCTATAAAGAAAATACTATTGTCAAGATTGAAAAACATGTTTTTGAAACTCTAATATACGAAATATTTGGGGGTTTGCTTTAGAGAAGTCTGTTATTACGACAACAAAAAAATCGACAAACAAAATCGGCAAACGGCACATAAACGAAATTGATATGGGAGTTTTTGAATGATGTTTGCTGCAAGTGCTCTATTTGATTAGTCTGATTGCCTGTCTGCATTTGCCGAAAATGGCCTATAAATTACGTGTTCTAATGGTATAATGGGAATGGATTTCACTAAAATAGTATTTTTTCATATATCATATATGTTTTTCAGAAGAAAAATAGCTCCTTTATTCCCAATATATACTGCTAAAAAACAATATATATTATCGCAGTAAATATTTTCTTCTTTTATTCATCAATGAATTCTAAAATATCTTTTGTAAATATATCTTATTAACATATATTTCTGATGTATTTTTAACTAATTTTTTTCTTTTTCTTTTTGTAATTATCTTAAATACCATTATTTTTTTATTTGAAATTGCTGTACGTTGGACTAATAGTAATAATAACGTATATGAATAATATTTAATAATAAATTAGGTAAAATATATAATTTATTAATTTTATTTTAATTTTTTTAATTGTGATAATAAAATTGCGTTTATCTAGGAAGCCGAATTCGACAAAATATCAAGAGATAACTTTTAATTGGCATTAAACGGCATTAAACCAATTTTGTTATCAAAAGAAAAAAGTCAGTGGCGCACATGTTTTATTTTGAAAAATATTCCGGTGATAACCCATATGCACGTCCCTGATGAATTTATCGTCACTTTTTTAACATTAAAATATGTAGCACTTGTAGTAACTTTTACCCTCAAAATTTCATTCGAATCACTAAAAGTGCTTGGAAGAAAACTATAATAAATCGAAAGAAGACTTTAACACTCTGTAGCTACGAAACAAAGCAGAATTTTACCTATATTGATATGAAAGATAATTATTATTTTTACGTGAGGAATCTCTCCACGAGAGATGGTACGTGTTTTTTTAAACATCCTGTATAATCAGTCAATAAAAATATATTATAACTAAGCATGAACTAAAATGACAATGGTTAGAATATTGAAGAAAGATATGTAAAAATATTTCTGGGGACACACACACACAAATGCTTCTTATTAGTCGTTCTGACAGAGAATACATAATTACAGAAAATATTCCAATCATTCTATATGTCTCCTTCTCCTTGAAATCACATATATTTTTCATTTTCTTGCTACTCCCTGGCGGAGAATAAAGTCGACAAATATCTTCCTCCATCTCCATCGGTCCTCTCGTAGCCGCCAGCCAAAAATAGATCGCACGGAAAACACAATTTCCAATTTGTAGCAATTTCCATTCGAAGAAAAAGACCGATCGGACTATTAGAGTGGCCGATCCAACCGACATTACCAGACATATAATAAAAGAGATCCATTCGTTAAAAAGGTGCCATATTTCATTAGACGAACGCGTCCCAGTGATGGCCTCAGCACTATCGTTCAAGATCGGCATTTTCTTTTTTGCCGACGCAAAGAATGGATCCCGATGCCCTAAAGAAGTGGAAAAATTAAATTGCTGTGTTGAATGATCTATTGATTTGTCAGAGACACTCTCCGACCTTATAGCCTATTATAATAGATTCGTTTTATGGCCGATAGATAAAAGGGTGTTTTAATTGCGGCATTATAGGCTCTATCTTAATAATTATGCAGGTACAGTTTCGGTTGAAGTTTTTTGTTAGTTAAATTAGAAAATTATACTAATCAACAACAGTAAGGCCTAATCCTCACCTAACCCCTCCTAACCCAACTCCAGTAAGGTAGTAACGTATGATCGAGAAAAAACGGCGTCAGCGATGGCTATGGAATGAAGATCGCTGTCATTTTATATGTAAATTTATATGGGAAATGTCATTGATGTTCATTTCCCAGCCAACTGGACGCCGTTTTTTTTTCGATCATACGGTATATTCCCCTGTTGAAGTTAGATATGCCAGGGGGTATTACTCTCATTGGCTTCGCGGACTATGTACCCATGGTAGTGATTGCTAATAACGAAGAAATACTTATGAATAAACCTAACAACGGCCTCTTGAGAATTTCTAAATGGATAGCACAAAAGGATTTACAGCTAGCACCACAAAATACAGAAGCGGTAATTCTGACCACCAAACGAAAACTGGCACCAATTCTTTTTGATTTTATTATGTATTTGATATATTGTCTTTAAGATGTTAAGGAAACATTGATCGTGCTTAAGAGTGCTGTCAAATACCTCGGAGTCTGGTTAGATAGTAAAACAACATTCTGTGTACATGTTAACCAAAAGATCACTAAAGCGGAAAAAACTCTAGCAGCATTATCAAAACTAATGCCGAACATGGGCCCCCTATGTTCGGTATCAAAGTGTAGAATTGTTGTAAGCGTAATACATTCACAATTGTTATATGCAGCTTCGGTTGATGTAAGGCAATGTTCAAAATAAAAACAAAGCGAAAGATAACACCTCTGCAGCGCAAATTATGTATTAAAATTTGTAGCGCTTACAGAACTATATCTACTGAGGCAGTTAGTGTCATTGCTGGCATCCCTCCTATCCACTTATTAGTCTTAATACTTAGTCTTATTAACGAACGGATATATACAAGGGAGAGCTCAAAAAAATAGCCGGGAAGACTGTGATGGAGAAGTGGCAGGATCAGTGGGATAAACGAAAATATGAAAGATGGACCTGGAGACTTATACCCAATATTGAAAATAGGATTGACAGATCATATATGGTGAAGTGGGATACGACCTGACACAAATGCTGTCTGGATACGGCTGCTTCCGAAAATAACTCTATAAGATGCGGCGGGCAAGCTCTGAGTCATGTTTATTTTATGGTAAAATTGACTATGTTGAACATGTATTCTATTGTCCCAGATGGAAGGATGAGAGAGATAACTTCAAGAAGTCAAGAAGGATAGTGAACTGGATTTCACTGAAACGAGCATGATGAGAAGCCTTAAGGGAGGTGAATTATTATGGGAAACAGCAAACAGATAAATAATTTGTTAACTAGAAAAGAAGAGGAACAACGTCACAAGACGTAGGCAGTATAAAATGACAGCGATCTTCATTAATATAGGTTATATTATTTAAATATTTTTATTAAATGTTGGTATTATTGTAAAAATATTAGAATAATGTAATGTTTTACATAATTACATAAGGTGTAGAGGCCGTTTAAGTCACATTATAACTAGACTTGACAAGTGGTATTTTTTCAGACGAACGCCTTCTGGTGATGGACCTCAGCACCTGAAATTATAAAATTTAAAGTGCTTTTTCTATTTGTGTAACTGTTTTCGGTAACATCGGTAACTGTTTTCTAAATGCACTTTTTTTGGATATTTCGTATCAGTTTAATATTGTGGTATACACCCAACAAACTAATGATATTTATTCATACTCCACATTTCCTTATTTTTATAAAGCCACTACAATTTTGAACTTGCTTTGCGAAGTAGTACGAAGAATATAGACGCGTGTTATAAAACTTTTGTCGAAACTGAACGAAACGTTTCTCGAAACATTTCCCGATATAATCGAATAACATTAAAAAAGCAATCACAGCTTGTCTCGATCTGTTTCGGAGTTTGCGGCCGAGACAAGCCAAGATTCCTCGCAACGTAAGAAAAACGTTGGGTTTACTTCTGAAAGCATTGCGAGAAATGCTTCGCGAAATGTTTTACGTTCCTAATGTTTAGAGAAATATTTCGGGTTTAGTGTAGAGGGTGTTTTAACCAAAGAAAACATAAATGATTATGTAATTTTGAGCTTTTAAATTCACTGTTAATTCTCAAAACGAACGAGTTTTTTTTCTCAGAGTAAAAAATACTACAAAATTTCACCTGACATATGTTATTGATATCGATTTTATTTATAGTATTTATTTTAATAATCTGCACCTATATTTATTTAATAAAATATACATTCACATGGATTATTCTTTGGTATATTATAATTTCAATTTTAGTTTCATACGGATTAAAATGTATTCATATCTCAACTTTTGCAGAAGCTAATTAGTTTTTAATCTTTAATGTACAGCTGAAGAAAGATACAAACCTATTGTTCGAATTTTCTTTCATTTTAACATTTCATATTTCATTTTCTATTGTAATTTGTGTCTATATTTT